>NC_086448.1:829013204-829325704 GCF_028390025.1 Pseudophryne corroboree | reverse complement strand
TTCTACTGCTGCTGGAGAGACACAAGTCCCAGCATTCCCACACAGCCTCTCCTGCAGCTGGGGAGCCACAAGTCCCAGCATGCCCTGGCAGCCTCTCCTGCTGCTGTTGCCTGGGTGCTACAAGTGGCAGGGGGTAGCGGGGGCGTCACCTGTTGGGCTGCAGCGCAGGGAACTGCTGATTGGCTTTAGTCTCCTGCTAATATTTAATGTGGATGAATCCCTAAATGCTCGCACACATGTATATATAGCATTGGTGAACTGCGGTCTTCCCTGTTTCAGGTCTACCTGCGATGCTTGGGGCTGTGCGGGGATATAAAGAGTGACGATCAGCTGACAGCGGGGACTCTGTGAGGAGCGGCAATGGCTTTGCACGCATTTCTCCGGTAACCTGTTACAGGGATATCCCATGTTGTGTCCTGACATCGGGCTTGTGTACACTGGTGTCCTTATTGTGCGCTGCGTCAGAAATACAAATGTAGGGAGCAAAGTGAGAACCATTATTCCCAATGAACCCATTACTATTATCCTTTATATGGCGCCACAAGGGTTCCGCAGCGCCCAATTACAGAGTACATATGCACATAATCAAAACAGGAAAACAGTGACTTACAGGTGAAGATAATATAGGATAAGTACAGGGTATATACACATAGCTGCATAAGTATCAGGGTGACAAGAACCGAGGGATTTGGTGTCGTGGAAGGGATTATGGAGGAGAAGATGGTTTGAGAGAAGGAAAAGCACACGTCTGTTATATCAAGGGGTCCGTTACTCGTCAGTACAAGGAATTTATTGTAGACACTTTAGATGGGAGATTGGGCGTGAGAGGGGATGAAAAAACAATTGAATTCCCCCCTGTATGACTTCTACCCTCCCCATTTAAGGGTGAGAACACATTAGGATGACTGGCAGTTGGGCCGATGGGGCGGTTTTCCTTTTCCCCCGCACCATGCCAGATTGCCAGTACACACTAGCCCGATGTAATGAGCGACAGAAGGAGTCTTGTTCCGTCCGTCATTAGTCTTGGGTCGCACGCGATTTCTTCCGGGTTGGCTATGCAGCATGGCCAACCAGAAGATTTTGTGTGGCCCACGGGAGTGCGCAGTAGTGCACAATGTAGATGATTTAAATCGTCCGGACATCGTGCTAGTGTTCACCCACCCTTAGACTACGCCGGTCAGTTACGGATCTAGGTGTATGTTACATGGCCTCCATAGGTTTCAGCGGTGGCGTCACATGCTTGCTGACATCATACATCGGGGTGAACGGCTATTAGTGTACTCTGTACACGCACACCACTATGTAAGATGACCTGTAATGTGATGCCGGGAATAATAGTCTGCGGGTATGTCCTGTCGTCCGTTTACTATTAAAGATAATTATTTTAATCGGTGTTTCTCCAGCAACCATCATGTCATGATACTGGCCACCTGAGTGCGTTCTTCTTTTCCCGTCTTCTCTCTTATTATGTATTTTGCATGAACACGTGTTCCGACTCCTATTGCCCCCTGAATGATTTTGTATCGCTGATCCCCCTCTGTATGTTTCAGCTCTCTGCAGAACATCGCACACAGGAGTCTTCTCCCAGCCTCCCATCCGCTGCACACGGCGGCCGAGCTGCAGAACTCAAACAGAGCCTGCACGGGGCGGTCCGGCAGGAAGGCTTATCTGAGGACGTATCCGGTTCTGCTGGTGCAGCCGGACGGATCAACCATCTCCATCCAGTATAAGGAGCCGCGCAGGCTGCTGACTGTAAGATGCCCCCGTCTACTTTATAAATGCTTCCTCTGTCAATCTTCAGCTGTCCCGTGTAGATTAGATATGAGCGGGTTCGGGTTTTACTCGGATTTACTCGGTTCTCAAAACGGCATCTTATTGCTTATTCAAAACACGAGACATCCGTGAGCCAATAAGATGCCGTTTTGAGAACCGAGTAATTCCGAGTAAAACCGAACCCACTCATCTCTATATAGATATGTAAATTAGCGTATGGATCATTCCGTGTGACTCACGTTACATGTCATGTTCATTTTTAGTGGTCTCAAAGCACCACACACACACAAATGAAGCTGTAATTCAACATTTAAAAACGATGACAATAATATACGGGGTATGTAGTTATTAATGCTTAGAATAGAAAAAACGCACACTCTCAGTAGTTACATTTTATTGTTCATATGCGCGACTCCTGTTACAACAGAATGGACGCAGGAACCGAGAAGACTTATAGATTTATTTAAACCGCTCTCCTAATGATTTTCACAATATGATTGTTATACTATACACGTATAAGACCCTACACTTATGACTGACACAGACAAACAAACTGAATGTTAACCAAACTATACTTCAATTTTGACTGTGACTCATGTTACATATGGATGTGACTCACGTTACAGTTCTGTCCCCCAGTCACAGGGCTCTGATATAAATGCGATAAATATATAGATTTTCAGTTATAACACATTGGGCCTAATTCAGACCTGATCGATCGCTAGGGCTTTTTTGCAGTCCTGCGTTCGCATAGTTGCCGCCTACAGGGGAGTGTATTTTAGCTTTGCAAGTGTGCGAACGCATGTGTAGCCGAGCGGTACAAAAAAGTTTTGTGCAGTTTCTGAGTTGCCCAGAACTTACTCAGCCGCTGCGATCACTTCAGCCTGTCCGGTCCCGGAACTGACGTCAGACACCCGCCCTGCACGCCTGTGTTTCCCCAACCACTCCCGGAAAACGGTCAGTTGCCACCCACAAACGCCCTCTTTCTGTCAATCTCCTTGCGATCGCCCGTGCAAATGGATTCTTCGTTAAATCCATTGCACAGCAACGAGCCGCTTTGTACCCGTACGACGCGCCTGCGCATTGCGGTGCATACGCATGCGCAGTACTGACCTGATCGCACCGCTGCTAAAAATAGCTAGCGAGCGGTCGGGTCTGAATGAGGCCCAATATATGACGATCTTTTAGCAGCATAAATATAGTAAAATGTTAGCGGTTGTGTGCATGTATTGTGTCCTGCATTTCATGGAATGACCCATATACATGTTCTTTGTTTCGGTGTCCAGGAGATGATATCTATAAATATAATCTTCTCACATGTCAGTGTAGCAGCAGGGTGCCGGTCGGGGCAATGACCGGAGGGTCTCTACTTCTGTAGGAGGTTGTGGCGACCGAAGTAAGGGAGAGATGGAAGTGTAGGAGAACAGAGATGGCAGAGAGAGACATGGGGGGAGAGGGACAGAGATGAGAGAAAGATGGAGGCTGCAGGACGGAAATATGGGGGAGGGGGACAGAGATGAGAGAAAGATGGAGGCTGCAGGACAGAAATATGGGGGAGGGGGACAGAGATGAGAGAAAGATGGAGGCTGCAGGACAGAAATATGGGGGAGGGGGACAGAGATGAGAGAAAGATGGAGGCTGCAGGACGGAAATATGGGGGAGGGGGACAGAGATGAGAGAAAGATGGAGGCGGCAGGACGGAAATATGGGGGAGGGGGACAGAGATGAGAGAAAGATGGAGGCTGCAGGACGGAAATATGGGGGAGAGAGATGAGAGAAAGATGGAGGCTGCAGGACGGAAATATGGGGGAGGGGGACAGAGATGAGAGAAAGATGGAGGCTGCAGGACAGAAATATGGGGGAGGGGGACAGAGATGAGAGAAAGATGGAGGCTGCAGGACAGAAATATGGGGGAGGGGGACAGAGATGAGAGAAAGATGGAGGCTGCAGGACGGAAATATGGGGGAGGGGGACAGAGATGAGAGAAAGATGGAGGCGGCAGGACGGAAATATGGGGGAGGGGGACAGAGATGAGAGAAAGATGGAGGCTGCAGGACGGAAATATGGGGGAGGGGGACAGAGATGAGAGAAAGATGGAGGCTGCAGGACGGAAATATGGGGGAGGGGGACAGAGATGAGAGAAAGATGGAGGCTGCAGGACGGAAATATCGGGGAGGGGGACAGAGATGAGAGAAAGATGGAGGCTGCAGGACGGAAATATGGGGGAGGGGGACAGAGATGAGAGAAAGATGGAGGCTGCAGGACGGAAATATGGGGGAGGGGGACAGAGATGAGAGAAAGATGGAGGCTGCAGGACGGAAATATGGGGGAGGGGGACAGAGATGAGAGAAAGATGGAGGCTGCAGGACGGAAATATGGGGGAGGGGGACAGAGATGAGAGAAAGATGGAGGCTGCAGGACAGAAATATGGGGGAGGGGGACAGAGATGAGAGAAAGATGGAGGCTGCAGGACGGAAATATGGGGGAGGGGGACAGAGATGAGAGAAAGATGGAGGCTGCAGGACGGAAATATGGGGGAGGGGGACAGAGATGAGAGAAAGATGGAGGCTGCAAGACAGAAATATGGGGGAGGGGGACAGAGATGAGAGAAAGATGGAGGCTGCAGGACGGAAATATGGGGGAGGGGGACAGAGATGAGAGAAAGATGGAGGCTGCAGGACGGAAATATGGGGGAGGGGGACAGAGATGAGAGAAAGATGGAGGCTGCAGGACGGAAATATGGGGGAGGGGGACAGAGATGAGAGAAAGATGGAGGCTGCAGGACGGAAATATGGGGGAGGGGGACAGAGATGAGAGAAAGATGGAGGCTGCAGGACGGAAATATGGGGGAGGGGGACAGAGATGAGAGAAAGATGGAGGCTGCAGGACAGAAATATGGGGGAGGGGACAGAGATGAGAGAAAGATGGAGGCTGCAGGACGGAAATATGGGGGAGGGGGACAGAGATGAGAGAAAGATGGAGGCTGCAGGACGGAAATATGGGGGAGGGGGACAGAGATGAGAGAAAGATGGAGGCTGCAGGACGGAAATATGGGGGAGGGGGACAGAGATGAGAGAAAGATGGAGGCTGCAGGACGGAAATATGGGGGAGGGGGACAGAGATGAGAGAAAGATGGAGGCTGCAGGACGGAAATATGGGGGAGGGGGACAGAGATGAGAGAAAGATGGAGGCTGCAGGACGGAAATATGGGGGAGGGGGACAGAGATGAGAGAAAGATGGAGGCGGCAGGACGGAAATATGGGGGAGGGGGACAGAGATGAGAGAAAGATGGAGGCGGCAGGACGGAAATATGGGGGAGGGGGACAGAGATGAGAGAAAGATGGAGGCGGCAGGACGGAAATATGGGGGAGGGGGACAGAGATGAGAGAAAGATGGAGGCGGCAGGACGGAAATATGGGGGAGGGGGACAGAGATGAGAGAAAGATGGAGGCTGCAGGACGGAAATATGGGGGAGGGGGACAGAGATGAGAGAAAGATGGAGGCTGCAGGACGGAAATATGGGGGAGGGGGACAGAGATGAGAGAAAGATGGAGGCTGCAAGACAGAAATATGGGGGAGGGGGACAGAGATGAGATAAAGATGGAGGCTGCAGGACGGAAATATGGGGGAGGGGGACAGAGATGAGAGAAAGATGGAGGCTGCAGGACAGAAATATGGGGGAGGGGGACAGAGATGAGAGAAAGATGGAGGCTGCAGGACAGAAATATGGGGGAGTGGGACAGAGATGAGAGAAAGATGGAGGCTGCAGGACAGAAATATGGGGGAGGGGGACAGAGATGGGAAAGAAAGAAAACCTGCAACAACATGGCGAGTCACTAGTCTGATATACTACTTTTAAATTAGACCCTTAATTCCCTGAACATTTCTCATGTGTAACTGGTAAATTCTGTGTACACAGTGAGGGAACATTTATTGTAGCTGCACTGTAACCTTTTATTTTTAAAGCGTTCGGTCCTCTAGATCACAGGTTCTCAAACTCGGTCCTCAGGACCCCACACGGTGCATGTTTTGCAGGTCTCCTCACAAAATCGCAAGTGAAATAATTAGCGCCACCTGTGGACCTTTTAAAATGTGTCAGTGAGTAATTAATTCACCTGTGCACTTGCTGGGTCACCTGCAAAACATGCACTGTGTGTGGTCCCGAGGACCGAGTTTGAGAACCACTGCTCTAGACTTACCCCACCACCTGAAACGGAGAGATCACCCTGAGTGTTGCCCTCAGTCATCTCTACGCTCTGGTGACACAGTGTGGATGAAATGGGTATTACAGTGACATTCAGGTAACATGGAGGTCACCACGGGGGTTCTCTGTTTGCTATTCATGGGTGGGAGAATTTATTAAAAAGGGGATGTCCAAAAGTGGACAATGTCGTCAGTGATCTTACTGAACTCTTAGAAAGGATTCCAGCCATCTTACCCCTTTAGAATGTAAGCTCTCACGAGCAGGGCCCTCTTCCCTCGTGTGCTTATCCTTTTCTTGCTTTCTCTAACGTCCTAGTGGATGCTGGGGACTCCGTAAGGACCATGGGGATAGACGGGCTCCGCAGGAGACATGGGCACTTTAAGAAAGAATTTAGGTTCTGGTGTGCTCTGGCTCCTCCCTCTATGCCCCTCCTCCAGACCTCAGTTTGATACTGTGCCCAGACGAGCTGGGTGCTGTTCAGAGAGCTCTCCTGAGTTTGCTGAGAGAAAGTATTTTGTTAGGTTTTTTATTTTCAGGGAGCTCTGCTGGCAACAGACTCCCTGCATCGTGGGACTGAGGGGAGAGAAGCAGCCCTACTCTCTGAAGCTAGGTCCTGCTTCTTAGGCTACTGGACACCATTAGCTCCAGAGGGATCGTACGCAGGATCTCGCCCTCGCCGTCCGATCGCAGAGCCGGAAGACAGAAGCCGGGTGAGTATGAGAAGCAAGAAGACTTCAAATCGGCGGCAGAAGACTTCGTTCTTCACTGAGGTAACGCACAGCACTGCAGCTGTGCGCCATTGCTCCCACACTACACCCACATACTCCGGTCACTGTAAGGGTGCAGGGAGCAGGGGGGGGGGGGCGCCCTGGGCAGCATTTGGACCTCTTTTTGGCAAAAGTAAACATATATACAGTTGGGCACTGTATATATGTATGAGCCCCCGCCAAGAAAATGCATATTTAAGCGGGACAGAAGCCCGCCGTCAAGGGGGCGGGGCTTCTTCCTCAGCACTCACCAGCGCCATTTTTTCTCCACAGCTCCGCTGAGAGGAAGCACCTGAGGCTCTCCCCTGCAGATACACGGTAGAAGAGGGTAAAAAGAGAGGGGGGGCACATAATTAGGCGCAAAAATCAATATAAACAGCAGCTACTGGGTTAACATTAAGTTACTGTGTTATTCCTGGGTTTATAGCGCTGGGGTGTGTGCTGGCATACTCTCTCTCTCTGTCTCTCCAAAGGGCCTCGTGGGGGAACTGTCTTCAAAAAGGGCATTCCCTGTGTGTGTGGTGTGTCGGTACGCTTGTGTCGACATGTTTGACGAGGAAGGCTATGTGGAAGCAGAGCGGGAGCAAATGAATGTGGTGTCTCCGCCGACACCTGATTGGATGGATATGTGGAAGGTTTTAAATGATAATGTTAATTCCTTGCATAAAAGGTTAGAAAAAACTGAAGCCTCGGACAGTCAGGGTCTCAACCCGTGCCTGATCCTATGTCGCAGAGGCCGTCAGGGTCTCAGAAGCGCCCACTATCCCAAATTGTTGACACAGATACCGACATGGATTCCGACTCCAGTGTCGATTACGATGATGCAAAGTTACAGCCAAAATTGGCTAAATCCATCCGTTATATGATTATAGCAATTAAGGATGTGTTGCACATCACAGAGGAAACCCCAGTCCCTGACACGATGGTGTATATGTATAAGGGAAAGAAGCCGGAGGTAACCTTTCCCCCCTCACACGAACTGAATGAGTTGTGTGAAAAAGCTTGGGAATCTCCAGATAAAAAACTGCAGATCTCCAAAAGGATTCTTATGGCGTATCCTTTCCCGCCAACGGACAGGTTACGATGGGAATCCTCCCCTAGGGTGGACAAGGCTTTAACACGCTTGTCCAAGAAGGTAGCCCTGCCGTCACAGGATACGGCTACCCTCAAAGATGCTGCGGATCGCAAACAGGAGGTTACCCTGAAGTCCATTTATACACATTCGGGTACCTTGCTGAGGCCGGCGATCGCGTCGGCCTGGGTGTGTAGTGCTGTAGCAGCATGGACGGATACCTTATTTGAGGAATATGATACCTTAGACAAGGATACTATATTGTTGACCTTGGGGCATATTAAAGACACTGTCCTATATATGAGAGATGCTCAAAGAGACATTAGTATGCTGGGTTCTAGAATAAACGCAATGTCAATTTCTGCCAGAAGGGTCCTGTGGACTCGGCAATGGACAGGTGATGCCGACTCAAAAAGGCACATGGAGGTTTTACCTTACAAGGGTGAGGAATTATTTGGGGACGGTTTCTCGGACCTGGTCTCCACAGCTACTGCCGGAAAGTAAATTTCTCTATCGTCCTAGTGGATGCTGGGGTTCCTGAAAGGACCATGGGGAATAGCGGCTCCGCAGGAGACAGGGCACAAAAAGTAAAGCTTTAGGATCAGGTGGTGTGCACTGGCTCCTCCCCCTATGACCCTCCTCCAAGCCTCAGTTAGATTTTTGTGCCCGGCCGAGAAGGGTGCAATCTAGGTGGCTCTCCTAAAGAGCTGCTTAGAAAAGTTTAGCTTAGGTTTTTTATTTTACAGTGAGTCCTGCTGGCAACAGGATCACTGCAACGAGGGACTTAGGGGAGAAGAAGTGAACTCACCTGCGTGCAGGATGGATTGGCTTCTTTGGCTACTGGACATTAGCTCCAGAGGGACGATCACAGGTACAGCCTGGATGGTCACCGGAGCCTCGCCGCCGGCCCCCTTGCAGATGCTGAAAAGAGAAGAAGGTCCAGAATCGGCGGCAGAAGACTCCTCAGTCTTCTTAAGGTAGCGCACAGCACTGCAGCTGTGCGCCATTGCTCTCAGCACACTTCACACGGCAGTCACTGAGGGTGCAGGGCGCTGGGAGGGGGGCGCCCTGGGAGGCAATGTAAACCTATTTCTCTATCGTCCTAGTGGATGCTGGGGTTCCTGAAAGGACCATGGGGAATAGCGGCTCCGCAGGAGACAGGGCACAAAAAGTAAAGCTTTAGGATCAGGTGGTGTGCACTGGCTCCTCCCCCTATGACCCTCCTCCAAGCCAGTTAGATTTTGTGCCCGGCCGAGAAGGGTGCAATCTAGGTGGCTCTCCTAAAGAGCTGCTTAGGAAAGTTTAGCTTAGGTTTTTTATTTTACAGTGAGTCCTGCTGGCAACAGGATCACTGCAACGAGGGACTTAGGGGAGAAGAAGTGAACTCACCTGCGTGCAGGATGGATTGGCTTCTTGGCTACTGGACATCAGCTCCAGAGGGACGATCACAGGTACAGCCTGGATGGTCACCGGAGCCTTGCCGCCGGCCCCCTTGCAGATGCTGAAGTAAGAAGAGGTCCAGAATCGGCGGCAGAAGACTCCTCAGTCTTCTAAAGGTAGCGCACAGCACTGCAGCTGTGCGCCATTTTCCTCTCAGCACACTTCACACGGCAGTCACTGAGGGTGCAGGGCGCTGGGAGGGGGGCGCCCTGGGAGGCAAATGAATACCTATTTTGGCTAAAAATACCTCACATATAGCCTCCGGAGGCTATATGGAGATATTTAACCCCTGCCAGAATCCGTTAAGAGCGGGAGACGAGGCCGCCGAAAAAGGGGCGGGGCCTATCTCCTCAGCACACAGCGCCATTTTCCCTCACAGAAAGGCTGGAGGGAAGGCTCCCAGGCTCTCCCCTGCACTGCACTACAGAAACAGGGTTAAAACAGAGAGGGGGGGCACTAATTTGGCGATATGCTTATATATATATTAAGATGCTATAAGGGAAAACACTTATATAAGGTTGTCCCTATATAATTATAGCGTTTTTGGTGTGTGCTGGCAAACTCTCCCTCTGTCTCTCCAAAGGGCTAGTGGGTCCTGTCCTCTATCAGAGCATTCCCTGTGTGTGTGCTGTGTGTCGGTACGTGTGTGTCGACAGGTAGGAGGACGATGTTGGTGAGGAGGCGGAGCAAATTGCCTGTAATGGTGATGTCACTCTCTAGGGAGTCGACACCGGAATGGATGGCTTATTTAGGAAATTACGTGATAATGTCAACACGCTGCAAGGTCGGTTGACGACATGAGACGGCCGACAAACAATTAGTACGGTCCAGACGTCTCAAAAACACCGTCAAGGGTTTTAAAACGCCCGTTTACTTTAGTCGGTCGACACAGACACAGACAGGGACACTGAATCCAGTGTCGACGGTGAATAAACAAACGTATTCCTTATTAGGGCCACACGTTAAAGGCAATGAAGGAGGTGTTACGTATTTCTGATACTACAAGTACCACAAAAGAGGGTATTATGTGGGATGTGAAAAAACTACCATAGTTTTTCCTGAATCAGATAAATTAAATAAAGTGTGTGATGATGCGTGGGTTCCCCCCGATAGAAAATTATGGGCGGTATACCCTTTCCCGCCAGAAGTTAGGGCGCGTTGGGAAACACCCCTTAAGGTGGATAAGGCGCTCACACGCTTATCAAAACAAGTGGCGGTACCGTCTATAGATAGGGCCGTCCTCAAGGACCAGCTGACAAGGCTGGAAAATATAATAAAAAGTATATACACACATACTGGTGTTATACTGCGGCCAGCGATCGCCTCAGCCTGGATGTGCAGAGCTAGGGTGGCTTGGTCGGATTCCCTGACTAAAAATATTGATACCCTTGACAGGGACAGTATTTTATTGACTATAGAGCATTTCTATATATGCGAGATGCACAGAGGGATATTTGCACTCTGGCATCATGAATAAACGCGATGTCCATAACTGCCAGAAGATGTTATGGACACGACAGTGGTCAGGTGATGCAGATTCCAAACGGCACAGTATGGCCGTATAAAGGAAGAGGACTTGTTTGGGGTCGGTCCATCGGACCTGGTGGTCACGGCAACTGCTGGAAAATCCACCGTTTTTTACCCTAAGTCACATCTCTGCAGAAAAAGACACCGTCTTTTCAGCCTCAGTCCTCTCGTCCCTATAAGATCATATCTGCCCAGGGATAGAGGAAAGGGAAGAAGACTGCAACAGGCAGCCTATTCCCAGGAACAGAAGCGTTCCACCGCGTCTGACAAGTTCTCAGCATGGCGCTGAGACCGTACAGGACCCCTGGATCCTACAAGTAGTATCCCGGGGGTACAGATGGGAATGTCGAGACGTTTCCCCTTCGCAGGCTCCTGAAGTCTGCTTTACCAAGTCTCCCTCCGACAAGGAGGTAGTATGGGAAAAAATTCACAAGCTGTGTTCCCAGCAGGTGACAATTAAATTACCCCTCCTACTACAGAAAAGGGGTATTATTCCACACTATATTGTGGTACTGAAGCCACACTTACAAAGGTTCAAATTAAGATGAAGTCACTCAGAGCAGTGATAACGAACCAGGAAGAAGGGGACTATATAGTGTCCCGGGACATCAGGGATGCTTACCTCTATGTCCCAAATTTGCCCTTCTCACTAAGGGTACCTCAGGTTCGTGGTGCAGAACTGTCACTATCAGTTTCAGACGCTGCCGTTTGGATTGTCCACGGCACCCCGGGGTCTTTACCAAGGTAATGGCCGAATTGATGATTCTTCTTCGAAGAAAAGGCGTCTTAATTATCCCTTACTTGGACGATCTCCTGATAGGGGCATAGTCCAGGGAACAGTTGGAGGTCGGAGTAGCACTATCTCGGATACTGCTACAATCAGCACGGGTGGATTCTAAATATTCCAAAATCGCAGCTGATCCCGACGACACGTCTGCTGTGCCTAGGGATGATTCTGGACACAGTCCAGAAAAAGGTGTTTCTCCCGGAAGAGAAAGCCAGGGAGTTATCCGAGCAAGTCAGGAACCTCCTAAAAACAGTGCATCATTGCACAAGGGTCCTGGTAAAAATGGTGGCTTCCTACGAAGCAATTCCATTCGGCAGATTTCACGTAAGAACTTTTCAGTGGGATCTGCTGGACAAATGGTCCGGATCGCATCTTCAGATGCATCAGCGGATAACCCAATATCCAAGGACAAGGGTGTCTCTCCTGTGGTGGTTATAGAGTGCTCATCTTCTAGAGGGCCGCAGATTCGGCATTCAGGATTGGATGCTGGTAACCACGGAGCCCAGCCTGAGAGGCTGGGGAGCAGTCACACAAGGGAAAAATTTCCAGGGAGTGTGATCAAGTATGGAGACTTTTCTCCACATAAATATACTGGAGCTAAGGGTAAATTTATAATGCTCTAAGCTTAGCAAGACCTCTGCTTCAAGGTCAGCCGGTATTGATCCAGTGGGAAAAACATCACGGCAGTCGCCCACGTAAACAGACAGGGCGACACAAGAAGCAGGAGGGCAATGGCAGAAACTGCAAGGACTTTTCGCTGGGCGGAAAATCATGTGATAACACTGTCAGCAGTTTTTCATCCCGGGAATGGAAACTAGGAAGCAGACTTCCTCAGCACGACCTCCACCCGGGAGAGTGGAAACTTCATTGAGAAGTTTTTTCCACATGATTGTAAACCGTTGGGAAATACCAAAGGTGGACATGATGGCGTCCCGTCTGAACAAAAAACGGGACAGGTATTGCGCCAGGTCAAGGGACCCTCAGGCAATAGATGTGGACGTTCTGGTAACACCGTGGGTGTACCAGTCGGTGTATGTGTTCCCTCCTCTGCTTCTCATACCTAAGGTGCTGAGAATTATAAGACGTAGAGGAGTAAGAACTATACTCATGGCTCCGGATTGGCCAAGAAGGACTTGGTACCCGGAACTTCAAGAGATGCTTACAGAGGTCTTATGGCCTCTGCCGCTAAGAAGGGACTTGCTTCAGCAAGTACCATGTCTGTTCCAAGACTTACCGCAGCTGCGTTTGTCGGCATGGCGATGGAAAGCCGGATCCTAAGGGAAAAAAGGCATTCCGGAAGAGGTCATTCCTACCCTGGTCAAAGCCAGAAAGGAGGTGACCGCACATCATTATCACCACGTGTGGCGAAAATTTGTTGCGTGGTGTGAGGCCAGGAAGGCCCCACAAAGAAATTTCAACTCGGTCGTTTCCTGCATTTCCTGCAAACAGGAGTGTCTATGGGCCTCAAATTGGGGTCCATTAAGGTTCAAATTCGGCCCTGTAAATTTTCTTCCAGAAAGAATTGGCTTCAGTTCCTGAAGTCCAGAAGTTTGTCAAGGGAGTATTGCATATACAAACCCCTTTTTTGTGCCTCCAGTGGCACTGTGGGATCTCAACGTAGTTCTGGGATTTCTCAAATCACATTGGTTTAAAACCAGTCAAATATGTGGATTTGCAGCATCTCACATAAAAAGTGACCATGCTCTTGGCCCTGGCCTGGACCAGGCGAGTGTCAAATTGGTGGTTTTTTCTCAAAAAAGCCCATATCTGTTTGTCCATTCGGACAGGGCAGAGCTGCGGACTCGTCCCCAGTTCTCTCCCTAAGGTGGTGTCAGTGTTTCACCTGAACCAGCTTATTGTGGTGCCTTGCACCTACTAGGGACTTGGAGGACTCCAAGTTGCTAGAAGTTGTCAGGGCCCTGAAAATATATTCCAGGACAGCTGGAGTCAGAAAATCTGACTCGCTGTTTATACTGTATGCACCCAACAAGTTGGGTGCGCCTGCTTCTAAGCAGTCGATTGCTCGTTGGATTTGTAACACAATTCAACTTGCACATTCTGAGGCAGGCCTGCCACAGTCTAAATCGGTTAAGGCCCATTCCACAAGGAAGGTGGGCTCATCTTGGGCGGCTGCCCGAGAGGTCTCGGCATTACAACTCTGCCGAGCAGCTACGTGGTCAGGGGAGAACACGTTTGTAAAATTCTACAAATTTGATATCCTGGCAAAAGAGGACCTGGAGTTCTCTCATTCGGTGCTGCAGAGTCATCCGCACTCTCCCGCCCGTTTGGGAGCTTTGGTATAATCCCCATGGTCCTTTCAGGAACCCCAGCATCCACTAGGACGATAGAGAAAATAAGAATTTACTTACCGATAATTCTATTTCTCGGAGTCCGTAGTGGATGCTGGGCGCCCATCCCAAGTGCGGATTATCTGCAATACTTGTACATAGTTACAAAAATCGGGTTATTATTGTTGTGAGCCATCTTTTCAGAGGCTCCGCTGTTATCATACTGTTAACTGGGTTTAGATCACAAGTTGTACGGTGTGATTGGTGTGGCTGGTATGAGTCTTACCCGGGATTCAAAATTCCTCCCTTATTGTGTACGCTCGTCCGGGCACAGTACCTAACTGGCTTGGAGGAGGGTCATAGGGGGAGGAGCCAGTGCACACCACCTGATCCTAAAGCTTTACTTTTTGTGCCCTGTCTCCTGCGGAGCCGCTATTCCCCATGGTCCTTTCAGGAACCCCAGCATCCACTACGGACTCCGAGAAATAGAATTATCGGTAAGTAAATTCTTATTTTTTTGGCAAAAAATACCTCACATATAGCCTCCGGGGGCTATATGGAGATATTTAACCCCTGCCAGAATCCGTTGAAGAGCGGGAGACGAGCCCGCCGAAAAAGGGGCGGGGCCTATCTCCTCAGCACACAGCGCCATTTTCCCTCACAGAAAGGCTGGAGGGAAGGCTCCCAGGCTCTCCCCTGCACTGCACTACAGAAACAGGGTTAAAACAGAGAGGGGGGGCACTAATTTGGCGTTAGAAATATATAAAAAGATGCTATAAGGGAAAACACTTCTATAAGGTTGTCCCTATATAATTATAGCGTTTTTTGGTGTGTGCTGGCAAACTCTCCCTCTGTCTCTCCAAAGGGCTAGTGGGTCCTGTCCTCTATCAGAGCATTCCCTGTGTGTGTGCTGTGTGTCGGTACGTGTGTGTCGACATGTATGAGGACGATGTTGGTGAGGAGGCGGAGCAATTGCCTGTAATGGTGATGTCACTCTCTAGGGAGTCGACACCGGAATGGATGGCTTATTTAGGGAATTACGTGATAATGTCAACACGCTGCAAGGTCGGTTGACGACATGAGACGGCCGACAAACAATTAGTACCGGTCCAGACGTCTCAAAAACACCGTCAGGGGTTTTAAAACGCCCGTTTACCTTAGTCGGTCGACACAGACACGGACACTGAATCCAGTGTCGACGGTGAATAAACAAACGTATTCCTTATTAGGGCCACACGTTAAGGGCAATGAAGGAGGTGTTACATATTTCTGATACTACAAGTACCACAAAAGAGGGTATTATGTGGGATGTGAAAAAACTACCTGTAGTTTTTCCTGAATCAGATAAATTAAATGAAGTGTGTGATGATGCGTGGGTTCCCCCCGATAGAAAATTATTGGCGGTATATCCTTTCCCGCCAGAAGTTAGGGCGCGTTGGGAAACACCCCTTAGGGTGGATAAGGCGCTCACACGCTTATCAAAACAAGTGGCGGTACCGTCGATAGATAGGGCCGTCCTCAAGGAGCCAGCTGACAGGAGGCTGGAAAATATCATATAAAAGTATATACACACATACTGGTGTTATACTGCGACCAGCGATCGCCTCAGCCTGGATGTGCAGAGCTGGGGTGGCTTGGTCGGATTCCCTGACTAAAAATATTGATACCCTTGACAGGGACAGTATTTTATTGACTATAAAGCATTTAAAGGATGCATTTCTATATATGCGAGATGCACAGAGGGATATTTGCACTCTGGCATCAAGAGTAAGTGCGATGTCCATATCTGCCAGAAGATGTTTATGGACACGACAGTGGTCAGGTGATGCAGATTCCAAACGGCACAAAGGTGTATTGCCGTATAAAGGAAGAGGAGTTATTTGGGGTCGGTCCATCGGACCTGGTGGCCACGGCAACTGCTGGAAAATCCACCGTTTTTACCCTAAGTCACATCTCTGCAGAAAAAGACACCGTCTTTTCAGCCTCAGTCCTTTCGTCCCTATAAGAGTCATATTTGCCCAGGGATAGAGGAAAGGGAAGAAGACTGCAGCAGGCAGCCCATTCCCAGGAACAGAAGCCTTCCACCGCTTCTGCCAAGCTCTCAGCATGACGCTGGGACCGTACAGGACCCCTGGATCCTACAAGTAGTATCCCAGGGGTACAGATTGGAATGTCGAAACGTTTCCCCCTCGCAGGCTCCTGAAGTCTGCTTTACCAAGGTATCCCTCCGACAAGGAGGCAGTATGGAAAAAAATTCACAAGCTGTATTCCCAGCAGGTGATAATCAAATTACCCCTCCTACAACAAGGAAAGGGGTATTATTCCACACTATATTGTGGTACTGAAGCCAGAAGGCTAGGTGAGACCTATTCTAAATCTAAAAAAATTTGAACACTTACAAAGGTTCAAATCAAGATGGAGTCACTCAGAGCAGTGATAACGAACCAGGAAGAAGGGGACTATATAGTGTCCCGGGACATCAGGGATGCTTACCTCCATGTCCCAAATTTGCCCTTCTCACTAAGGGTACCTCAGGTTCGTGGTATAGAACTGTCACTGTCAGTTTCAGACGCTGCCGTTTGGATTGTCCACGGCACCCCGGGTCTTTACCAAGGTAATGGCCGAAATGATGATTCTTCTTCGAAAGAAAGGCGTCTTAATTACCCCTTACTTGGACGATCTCCTGATAAGGGCAAAGTCCAGGGAACAGTTGGAAGTCGGAGTAGCACTATCTCGGATACTGCTACAACAGCACGGATGGATTCTAAATATTCCAAAATCGCAGCTGATCCTGACGACACGTCTGCTGTGCCTAGGGATGATTCTGGACACAGTCCAGAAAAAGGTGTTTCTCCCGGAAGAGAAAGCCAGGGAGTTATCCGAGCTAGTCAAGAACCTCCTAAAACCAGGAAAAGTGTCAGTGCATCATTGCACAAGGGTCCTGGTAAAAATGGTGGCTTCCTACGAAGCAATTCCATTCGGCAGATTTCACGCAAGAACTTTTCAATGGGATCTGCTGGACAAATGGTCCGGATCGCATCTTCAGATGCATCAGCGGATAACCCTATATCCAAGGACAAGGGTGTCTCTCCTGTGGTGGTTACAGAGTGCTCATCTTCTAGAGGGCCGCAGATTCGGCATTCAGGATTGGATGCTGGTGACCACGGAGGCCAGCCCGAGAGGCTGGGGAGCAGTCACACAAGGAAAAAATTTCCAGGGAGTGTGATCAAGTCTGGAGACTTTTCTCCACATAAATATACTGGAGCTAAGGGTAAATTTATAATGCTCTAAGCTTAGCAAGACCTCTGCTTCAAGGTCAGCCGGTATTGATCCAGTGGGAAAAACATCACGGCAGTCGCCCACGTAAACAGACAGGGCGGCACAAGAAGCAGGAGGGCAATGGCAAAAACTGCAAGGACTTTTCGCTGGGCGGAAAATCATGTGATAGCACTGTCAGCAGTGTTTCATTCCGGGAGTGGAAACTGGGAAGCAGACTTCCTCAGCAGGCACGACCTCCACCCGGGAGAGTGGAAACTTCATCGGGAAGTTTTTCCACATGATTGTGAACCGTTGGGAAATACCAAAGGTGGACATGATGGCGTCCCGTCTGAACAAAAAACGGGACAGGTATTGCGCCAGGTCAAGAGACCCTCAGGCAATAGCTGTGGACGTTCTGGTAACACCGTGGGTGTACCAGTCGGTGTATGTGTTCCCTCCTCTGCTTCTCATACCTAAGGTACTGAGAATTATAAGACGTAGAGGAGTAAGAACTATACTCATGGCTCCGGATTGGCCAAGAAGGACTTGGTACCCGGAACTTCAAGAGATGCTCACAGAGGACTTATGGCCTCTGCCGCTAAGAAGGGACTTGCTTCAGCAAGTACCATGTCTGTTCCAAGACTTACCGCAGCTGCGTTTGACGGCATGGCGGTGGAACGCCGGATCCTAAGGGAAAAAGGCATTCCGGAAGAGGTCATTCCTACCCTGGTCAAAGCCAGGAAGGAGGTGACCGCACAACATTATCACCACATGTGGCGAAAATATGTTGCGTGGTGTGAGGCCAGGAAGGCCCCACGAAGAAATTTCAACTCGGTCGATTCCTGCATTTCCTGCAAACAGGAGTGTCTATGGGCCTCAAATTGGGGCCCATTAAGGTTCAAATTTCGGCCCTGTCGATTTTCTTCCAGAAAGAATTGGCTTCAGTTCCTGAAGTCCAGAAGTTTGTCAAGGGAGTATTGCATATACAACCCCCTTTTGTGCCTCCAGTGGCACTGTGGGATCTTAACGTAGTTCTGGGATTCCTCAAATCACATTGGTTTAAAACCAGTCAAATCTGTGGATTTGAAGCATCTCACATGAAAAGTGACCATGCTCTTGGCCCTGGCCTGGGCCAGGCGAGTGTCAAATTGGTGGGTTTTTTCTCAAAAAAGCCCATATCTGTTTGTCCATTCGGACAGGGCAGAGCTGCGGACTCGTCCCCAGTTCTCTCCCTAAGGTGGTGTCAGTGTTTCACCTGAACCAGCTTATTGTGGTGCCTTGCGCCTACTAGGGACTTGGAGGACTCCAAGTTGCTGGATGTTGTCAGGGCCCTGAAAGTATAGGTTCCAGGACGGCTGGAGTCAGGAAAACTGACTTGCTGTTATCCTGTATGCACCCAACAAACTGGGTGCTCTTGCTTCTAAGCAGACTATTGCTAGTTGGATGTGTAATACAATTCAGCTTGCACATTCTGTGGCAGGCCTGCCACAGCCAAAATATGTAAATGCCCATTCCACAAGGAAGGTGGGCTCATCTTGGGCGGCTGCCCGAGGGGTCTCGGCTTTACAACTTTGCCGAGCGGCTATTTAGTCAGGGGCAAACACGTTTGTAAAATCCTACAAATTTGATACCCTGGCTAAGGAGGACCTGGAGTTCTCTCATTCGGTGCTGCAGAGTCATCCGCACTCTCCCGCCCGTTTGGGAG
Organism: Pseudophryne corroboree; assembly: GCF_028390025.1. Classification (NCBI taxonomy): domain Eukaryota; kingdom Metazoa; phylum Chordata; class Amphibia; order Anura; family Myobatrachidae; genus Pseudophryne; species Pseudophryne corroboree. The sequence goes on along the minus strand of NC_086448.1, from coordinate 829,306,883 downwards.
CTTTGGTATAATCCCCATGGTCCTTTCAGGAACCCCAGCATCCACTAGGACGATAGAGAAAATAAGAATTTACTTACCGATAATTCTATTTCTCGGAGTCCGTAGTGGATGCTGGGCGCCCATCCCAAGTGCGGATTATCTGCATTACTTGTACATAGTTACAAAAATCGGGTTATTATTGTTGTGAGCCATCTTTTCAGAGGCTCCGCTGTTATCATACTGTTAACTGGGTTCAGATCACAGGTTGTACAGTGTGATTGGTGTGGCTGGTATGAGTCTTACCCGGGATTCAAAATCCTTCCTTATTGTGTACGCTCGTCCGGGCACAGTATCCTAACTGAGGCTTGGAGGAGGGTCATAGGGGGAGGAGCCAGTGCACACCACCTGATCCTAAAGCTTTACTTTTTGTGCCCTGTCTCCTGCGGAGCCGCTATTCCCCATGGTCCTTTCAGGAACCCCAGCATCCACTACGGACTCCGAGAAATAGAATTATCGGTAAGTAAATTCTTATTTTTTTTGCCATATGTTTCCTCACAGCCTAAGAGAGCACCGCATTATCAAATGCAGTCCTTTCGATCACAGAAAAACAAGAAAGTCCGAGGTGCGTCCTTTCTTGCCAGAGGTAGGGGCAGAGGAAAGAAGCTGCACAACACCGCTAGTTCCCAGGAACAGAAGTCCTCCCCGGCTTCCACAAAATCCACCGCATGACGCTGGGGCTCCACAGGCAGAGCTAGGCCCGGTGGGGGCACGTCTTCGAAATTTCAGCCACAGGTGGGTTCACTCCCAGTTGGATCCCTGGGCTATAGAGATTGTGTCTCAGGGATACAAGCTGGAATTCGAGGAGATGCCCCCTCAGCGATACCTCAAATCGGCCCTGCCAGCTTCCCCCATAGAGAGGGAAATAGTGTTAACTGCAATTCACAAATTGTATCTTCAACAGGTGGTGGTCAAGGTTCCCCTCCTTCAACAAGGAAGGGGTTATTATTCGACCATGTTTGTAGTCCCGAAACCGGACGGTTCGGTCAGACCCATATTGAATTTAAAATCCCTGAACATGTACCTGAAAAGCTTCAAGTTAAAGATGGAATCGCTGAGAGCGGTTATCACAAGCCTGGAAGGGGGGGATTTTATGGTGTCTCTGGACATAAAGGATGCATACCTTCATGTCCCCATTTATCCACCTCATCAGGCGTACATCAGATTTGTGGTACAGGATTGTCATTACCAATTTCAGACGTTGCCGTTTGGTCTCTCCACGGCTCCGAGAATATTCACCATGGTAATGGCGGATATGATTGTGCTCCTGCGGAAGCAAGGGGTCACAATTATCCCATACTTGGACGATCTCCTCATAAAAGCGAGATCAAGAGAGCAGTGGCTGAACAGCGTATCACTTTCTCTGGAAGTGTTACGGCAACACGGCTGGATTCTAAATATTCCAAAGTCGCAGTTGGTTCCTACGGCTCATCTGCCTCTCCTAGGCACGATCCTAGACACAGACCAGAAAAGGGTTTATCTCCCGATAGAGAAAGCTCAGGAACTCATGACACTGGTCAGGAACCTATTAAAACCAAAACAAGTGTCAGTGCATCTCTGCACTCGAGTCCTGGGAAAGATGGTGGCATCATACGAGGCCATTCCCTTCGGCAGGTTCCATGCGAGGACCGTTCAATGGGACTTACTGGACAAGTGGTCCGGATCACATCTTCAGATGCATCGGTTAATCACCCTATCCCCCAGGGCCAGGGTGTCTCTCCAGTGGTGGCTGCAGAGTGCTCACCTTCTCGAGGGCCGCAGATTCGGCATTCAGGACTGGGTCCTGGTGACCACGGATGCAAGCCTCCGAGGGTGGGGAGCAGTCACACAGGGAAGAAATTTCCAAGTTCTATGGTGAAGTCAGGAGACTTGCCTTCACATCAACTTCCTGGAACTAACGGCCATATACAACGCCCTATGTCAAGCGGAGACCCTGCTTCGCGACCAACCGGTTCTGATTCAGTCAGACAACATCACCGCAGTGGCTCATGTAAACCGACAAGGCGGCACAAGGAGCAGGGTGGCGATGGCGGAAGCCACCAGAATTCTTCCCTGGGCGGAAAATCACGTAAGCGCACTGTCAGCAGTGTTCATCCCGGGGTGGACAACTGGGAAGCAGACTTCCTCAGCAGACACGACCGCCACCCGGGAGAGTGGGGACTTCATCAGGAAGTCTTCGCACAGATTGCAAGTCGGTGGGAACTGCCACAGGTGGACATGATGGCATCCCGCCTCAACAAAAAACTACAGAGGTATTGCGCCAGGTCAAGAGACCCTCAGGCGATAGCTGTAGACGCCCTGGTGACACCGTGGGTGTTCCAGTCGGTCTATGTATTTCCTCCTCTTCCTCTCATACCCAAGGTGCTGAGAATAATAAGAAAAAGAGGAGTGAGAACAATACTCATTGTTCCAGATTGGCCACGAAGGACTTGGTATCCAGATCTGCAAGAAATGCTCACCGAGGACCCGTGGCCTCTTCCTCTAAGACAGGACTTGTTGCAACAGGGGCCCTGTCTGTTCCAAGACTTACCGCGGCTGCGTTTGACAGCATGGCGGTTGAACGCCGGATCCTAGCAGAGAAAGGCTAGGAAGGACGTGACAGCTCAACATTATCACTGTATATGGCGAAAATATGTTGCTTGGTGTGAGGCCAGGAATGCCCCTACGGAGGAATTCCAGCTGGGCCGTTTCCCTCACTTACTACAGTCAGGAGTGAATTTGGGCCTAAAATTGGGTTCCATTAAGGTCCAGATTTCGGCCCTATCCATTTTCTTTCAAAAGGAGTTGACTTCTCTACCTAACGTTCAGACGTTGTTCCGGGGGTGCTGCATATTCAGCCCCCTTTTGTGCCTCCAGTGGCACCTTGGGATCTTAACGTGGTGTTGAGTTTCCTGAAATCCCACTGGTTTGAACCACTCAAAACGGTGGAGTTGAAATATCTCACGTGGAAGGTGGTCATGCTATTAGCCTTGGCTTCGGCTAGTCGTGTGTCAGAGTTGGCGGCTTTGTCACATAAAAGCCCCTATCTGGTTTTCCATGCGGATAGAGCAGAATTGCGGACCCGTCCACAATTTCTGCCGAAAGTGGTTTCATCCTTTCATATAAACCAACCTATTGTGGTGCCTGTGGCTACTACTGACTTGGAGGATTCCGAGTTACTGGATGTGGTCAGGGCTTTGAAGGTTTATGTAGCCAGAACGGCTAGGGTCAGGAAAACAGAATCTTTGTTTATCCTGTATGCTTCCAACAAGCTTGGTGCTCCTGCTTCAAAGCAGACTATTGCTCGCTGGATCTGTGACACGATTCAGCAGGCTCATTCTGCGGCTGGATTGCCGCTGCCTAATTCAGTTAAGGCCCATTCCACGAGGAAGGTGGGCTCTTCTTGGGCGGCTGCCCGAGGGGTCTCGGCATTACAGCTTTGCAGAGCGGCTACTTGGTCAGGTTCAAACACTTCTGCAAAGTTCTACAAGTTTGATATCCTGGCTGAGGAGGACCTTGTGTTTGCTCAATCGGTGCTGCAGAGTCATCCGCACTCTCCCGCCCGTTTGGGAGCTTTGGTATAATCCCCATGGTCCTTACGGAGTCCCCAGCATCCACTAGGACGTTAGAGAAAATAAGATTTTACTTACCGATAAATCTATTTCTCGTAGTCCGTAGTGGATGCTGGGCGCCCGTCCCAAGTGCGGAATTCTGCTGCAATACTTGTATATAGTTATTGCTGCAATAAGGGTTATGTTATGGTTGCATCAGGGTGGACCTGATGCTCTGTTGTTGTTCATACTGTTAACTGGGTAAGTTTATCACAAGTTATACGGTGTGATTGGTGTGGCTGGTATGAATCTTGCCCTGGATTACCAAAATCCTTTCCTTGTAATGTCAGCTCTTCTGGGCACAGTTTCTCTAACTGAGGTCTGGAGGAGGGGCATAGAGGGAGGAGCCAGAGCACACCAGAACCTAAATTCTTTCTTAAAGTGCCCATGTCTCCTGCGGAGCCCGTCTATCCCCATGGTCCTTACGGAGTCCCCAGCATCCACTACGGACTACGAGAAATAGATTTACCGGTAAGTAAAATCTTATTTTAATAATCTTCAACTGCATCAACTCCAGCAGTCTTCTGCCACCTGATACTATTCCAGTGTCATCTGCTGATGTAACTATGTGTATTTACCCTGTACTTGTCCTATACTGTCATCAACTGTAAGTCGCTGTTTTCCTGTTTTGAGTATTTATGTACTCTGTAATTGGGCGCTGCGGAACCCTTGTGGCACCATATAAATAAAGGATAATAATAATAATGATCAGTGTGTTGCATATGACGCTCTTCTCCTTCTCGCTCCTCTCACCAGATGCCGTTGGACATTTCCACACTGTCGGAGGAGCAGCGCAAGGTTCGGCTGCGCCTCAGGAATCGGCCCAAGAAGGGCAGCGCCACAAAGGAAAAGGACATCTACGACGATTCCAATTTGGATCGATACAGTAAATTCTGGAAGAAAAAATAACTTTTTATAAAATCTACATTAAAATGTTAACAAGTGGGAATAATTAATAAACGTTTTCTACATACAGTGATTTGGGTTTTATTTGATTAACACACACAATTATTGCTGACGATCTGATGCTGTTCCAGGCTAGAATAAGATCCTATATGGGAGAGCCTGTAACAAATCCGGTGGACACCAGAGGGGCTGCCCCAGCGTTGGATGGAATTTGCGTCTGAGCTTAGGTTCATTTTGCGCGGGCCGACTGTAATAATAAGAATAGATTTTGGAATATGGAAGCTTTGTGCAGCAGGTGTAGTAAGAATACAATAAACTTTCCCTCCTGACCTTAATCCATCATCTGACATCGCTATACCTCCTCGTATAGGGGGGAACATTGTGCTTTTGCTTTGCAGAACCTGTTAGAAGACAAATCCCGTTGATGAGAATAAATGAAGGTAATTTGTAGAACTGGGGCCAAATCTGAACTTGATCAGTAAAACCCAGAACAACTGTAACAAGACACAAAAACGACACACCCACGTGTAGCGCAGGACATTTACACAGAGCCAGAAGAGCGTAACCGCGCTTATGATAGAAATTCTATATAACAGAACTGGTTACATGTGATCTGCTGTCGCTGCATTGAAGCCTGTAACCCACAAAGTATTAAACGCCCCAGAAACAAGAAGAGCAACTGAGACAAATTCTTATATGACTGATTACTCCACCGCCATGAGTAAAGCCTGGAAGACGACTTTATTTCACGCTTCTGCAATTATGTATTCATTCCCTATTACCAATATAGTGATTATCCTGTTTCAGCTTTCTCTGCTGCAGTGCTCTGGTCTCTGGGGGTAATTCAGACCTTATCGCTCGCTAGCTACTTATTGCAGCGCTGTGATCAGATAGTCGCCGCCTATAGGGGGAGTGTATTTTCGCTTTGCAAGTGTGCGATCGCATGTGCAGCCGAGCGGTACAAAAAAGTTTTGTGCAGTTCCTGAGTTGCCCAGAACTTACTCAGCCGCTGCGATCACTTCAGCCTGTCCGGTCCCGGAATTGACGTCAGACAGCCGCCCTGCAAACGCTTGGACACGCCTGCATTTTTCCAAACACTCCCAGAAAACGGTCAGTTACCGCCCACAAACGCCCTCTTCCTGTCAATCTCCTTGCAATCGGCTGTGTGAATGGATTCTTCGTACAATCCATCGCTCAGCAATGATTCGCTTTGTACCCGTGCAACGCGCCTGCGCATTGCGGTGCATAGGCATGCCCAGTTCTGACCTGATCGTAGCGCTGCAAAAAACGCTAGCGATCGATCAGGTCTGAATGATCCCCACCATCCGCTGACTAAATCGCATGTATGAAGAGCGAGAAATATATATAAGAATAATCCATTTTTATGTTTTCACAACGCAGTGCGTTATATTTACATATCACTTTTTTAATGGGGTCTATTCAAGTAGACGCGAGGAGGGAGAGTTGCCGCGGAAACCACATGGAAATAGCTGCACCTCACCTCATCCCCCTTATGCCCAGATCTCACCTCATAGGGCTGTAAATAAAATTCTGCAAGTCCGGAGCTACCGGCATGTAACTGCACTTACTCGCAGCCGTAAGTAATTCACGCCTAATTGAATCAACCCCTTTGTGTGTATACTGTGCAATGGTCTATAGAATTATACTGTGTGTGTATATACTAAATACATAAAGCAAACAGACATTGCATATAAAAGAGAACAGGGTTAGTGGCTACAAATATGCATTATATTGCAGTGTACAAGGTGTTAGTATCTGTACAATACAGCAGACCCTGATCTGTGATCATAGACTTGCAGGGTGAAATATTAAATATTGGAACAGTATGGCACCTATGCTGTGCTCAGTGTAGATCTGAGGGATGGGATGTGTGACTCCGGGACAGTGTGATCATTAAAAATTACAATACTATCCTAGTCTGTCGCCTAACAGAGCCTGGCATAGTGTCTTGGCTTTCAGTGACTTGCCCGTAGTAAAGATGGCCGTCCGAGCGGCCGCACCGGTCACGTGACCCCCCAGCTCTCACTCCCGGAAGTGAGTGTTCCCCGCTGTTTTCCGTCCGGGAAATCTGAGTGTGGGACCCGTGTCTGGTGAGAGGAGTATCGGCCAGGTAGGGGGCCCATTATAGCACCTACCTGCTAATTAATGGGAGGGTTTCTGCTTTTCCAACTTGTTCTCCATAGATTGCAAATGAACTGCAGCAAATGCATCCTCCTAAATTAATTAACGCTTAGTGATTTTGTCGTTGGTAAATACATGGGACACGCAGGGGTAACAGTCATTGCATTATTGCACGGAGGGGGATTTAAATTTTAGGTTTATATACATTTTACACACACACATATATATATATATACATACATATACATACACACATTGTACAGCATACAAGACAAGGTTTATGCTAGATTCAAGTGGCCTAAGGGACCTTTTACGTTAGGGGGAGGAGCTAGGCCAGCAGGATATTTCCTCTACTATTCACGCCACCAACTATTACCTTTAGTAATCAGGTGACGAGCCACCGAGCCCGAAGCGTGGCGAGCAAACTTTCCGGGTATACTGTTCGGCCGTAGCTCCTCCCCCTGGTAACGTGTCTCCTTCCCTAGTGACGTTAGAAGGTCCCTTCTCCCAATCCGATTTAGATCCAACCACACTGACAGCTATTAGTATGCAACTATATACTGTGTATGTCTTGGCCTATAGGATAAAAAGTCCTTCTAGTATACGTACAGTTTACATTAGGGGTAATTGTGTGTGTGTATATATATATATATATATATATATATATATGTGTGTGTGTATTATACGCTGTATCGCCAGTTTTCTGCCATACAACTGGTATGACGTCTGGTATGTTAGTTATGATGTCACTACTGCGCACATTGTGGACAATTATGACGCATGTCTTGCTGGGCACCTCTATGGTCTGCACAGTAAAGTCTACGATGGTAGCAGCCGCCGGTACTCCCTTAGTATCATTGTGTTGTCCAGGTATCTGAGACAGACAGACTATACCCTGAGTGTGAATCGGCCACCTGTGCGCTGTGGGCGCAGCTGTTCCTGGTCCTAATCCATAGCCGCCATCTGTCCCTTATTACCAGGAACAGTCCCATCTCTTCACGATTTGTTCCTGGAACTTCCCTTCTGTTCGTGACTTACCGCCAGCGCAGTAAAATGCCACGTTTGCTGCATGTGACGTGCAGTTCTGTCACCTGTCCTTGTTACGTAGACTGTACGAGTGAATATTTATAGAATGCAGTAAGCGCACGGTTATCACGCTGAGCAAACCTGATATGATGGTGTTTGTAGTGCCGGGAGACCCGCAGGGACAGCGCCGCGTGTATCGTGCGTGGCTGCGACGTCTCCGCTGGAATATGTCTGGCTTTCTCTTACAGCTCTATCGCTCACTATGTTCGGCTCATCAAGAGCGGGCGTCCGAGGAGGACAAGACCAGTTCAACTGGGAAGATGTGAAGACGGACAAGCAGCGAGAAAATTACCTGGGTAACGAGAAGGGAAAGCTTTCTATTTTATTACACCCATAAGCCACAACGTCACCTCATGTTGTGATGAGCGATTATACCCTTACCGAGTATACAGTGCATGTAGTCACACACTGGGTGGTTCTCTTATTACTAATTAGGTAACAGTACAGTCTGTTTGTTTGAGGGTCTTTAGCAGACCCCATGAAAAGAGAAAGCGATACCCCAGGTGAGACTGACCGCTGTGCTAGGCTCTTGTAATGACCCAGTGGTCGCGTACAGTAACACTGAGATTATTGTGATGTAGCTTATGTTTGCTAATTACTGAAAACTACAACCGCATGAGAGCTGACTGTATAAGTCTCCTCCACCATTTATGTATGAAACTGTACAGAGAGATAAAGTACCAACCAATCAGCTCCCAACTGTCATGTTACAGACATATGGGGCAGATGTATTAACCTGGAGAAGGCATAAGGAAGTGATAAACCAGTAATATGTGCAAGGTGATAAACACACCAACCAATGTAAATTAACAGTTAGGATTTGATTGGCTGGTGCCTTTATCACCTTGCACATATCACTGGTTTATCACTTCCTTATGCCTTCTCCAGGTTAATACATCTGCCCCTTTGTTTGCAAAATTACAGGTGCTGGTTGGTTGGTACTTTATCTCTCCCCAGTTTGATTCCTCTCCTCTCTAATTGTCTGATACTGTCCTCTTATCTACCCCTCTCCCTTGGATTTTGCCATATTCAGTGATCGCAAAATACGCGCTATAGCGCATTTTTACGCGGTACAGGCAGTGAGGGACTCCGTTTTTAAAACTGAGCGGGTCCCGCAGGACGCGCTGTCACTAGCCGACATGTGCATCTTGCCATCCAATCGCTGCCCCTCAGTGTCTCCTCTTCCAATAGCGGCCAACAGCGTCTCCCAGTCACCTTGAAATCCGCCCTGGAACACCATGCACGTCTTGGTGAGTGTTTCCTATTGTTTTTTTTTGTCTTGCACTCAAAACCCGTGATGCGGGCTCCATGCTGTAACCCCTTCTCTGCCGCATCAGGGACATGTGTTCCTCAGCAGCCAGCAGTCTGCTTTCCCGTGCACTGCGTGCTGGCTCAGCCTGTCAGACCTTAGAAGTGGCCACTGGCTGCTGGTAATAATAGTGGTGCAGGGACAGGTCACACCTGCGGCGGGGTCATTGCTGCACGGTCGGAGAGGAACCTCCGGGATCACTTGCTGCTGCCCTAGAGAGGATGTGTGTAGCAGGGCTGAGAGGGTGGGAGCAGCGGGATTTACCATCTACGTCTATGCACACAGGGGATCTTTGCAGTGACAGGAGCAACTAGTTGCGCACCCTGCACAAGAAAGTTTCAGACCTCTTTACTTTAAAAAACTATCACATTTTGGACCTGCTGATAATCTGTGCCCATCTCTAGGTGAACCTCTATTCCCCCCCCCCCCCTTGTGCCAAGACTTGGGCTGAGAAAGTGTTTCTTAATGCCTGCATTATAGCTGTGGGACCTGTGTATAAGGACCACATTATCCCCTTATCACTAAACTATGTTTGGACTTTAATGATCAAAGTAATGGGCCATTTCATTGTCCAGCATATGCACACCATGCCTATAACGCCATCCATACCCACAACGTGCCCAGCATACACACACTCCCATACCCACACAGTGCCCAGCATACACCGTGCCCAACATACATACACTCCCATACCCACACAGTGCCCAGCATACACCGTGCTCAACATACATACACTCCCATACCCACACAATGCCCAGCATACACCGTGCCCAACATGCATACACTCCCATACCCACACAGTGCCCAGCATACACCGTGCCCAACATGCATACACTCCCATACCCACACAGTGCCCAGCATACACCGTGCCCAACATACATACACTCCCATACCCACACCGTGCCCAGCATACATACATTCCCATACCCACACAGTGCCCAGCATACATACACTCCCATACCCACAGTGCCCAGCATACATACACTCCCATACCCACACAGTGCCCAGCATACATACACTCCCATACCCACACAGTGCCCAGCACACACACACTCCCATACCCACACAGTGCCCAGCACACATACACTCCCATACCCACACCGTGCCCAGCATACACACACATCTCAAGGATCTCGCTGTAACGGGAGGGCATCAACAAGGACAAAAAGGAGCTGATCTTAAAAGATAATGGGGTGAAGCACTGAATCCTGGGTACTGATGCCTCCATACCCCTAACACTGCCTACAGCTCTACCTGCCCCTAACCCCCTCCTTGCCCCCAGCACTGTCCCAACTGCTATCTACTTTACCCCCATCACTGCCCCCAGTATTGCCTTCCCCCAACCCCCTTCTTTCCCCCAGTACTGCCCAAACTTCTATCTACCCTTAGCCCCAGCAGTGCCCCCCTGCCCCTAACCCCCTCCGTGCCTGCCCTCACCCCTTAGAATATGTGGTGGGACCCAGAAATTGTGGAGTAGGACCCCAATCTGTTATAGAGAGGGGTCCCTGGGACCCACAATTATTTTTGCTCAGCGCGATCACTGATATTATGACAACCCTACACGTTCTTTCCTTATATTATATGGCGTATTCACTGCAAATAATTTACGTGTATTTTCTGTATTATTCCTTATTTTATAAACTAAAGACATTCAAGAGCGTTTTTTATTTTTCCCATTTACTTTGTTCTTGTAACTTCTAATTTGTTGTATTAAGAGTCAGTGCAACAACTATTGAACTTATTTTGAGTACAGAGCATGTGAGACACCCGCCCCTCCCCCGGTATACAAGAGTGAGGTCTCCTAAATATGTACTTTCTAAAGAACCATTAAACTCCAAAATATAAATTGTCATGAAGTTGAATACGCTGTTCTGTGATACCCTGACATCCCCTTTGAAGCTCAAGATGAGTATTATATTCCCCTTCACTATAGACAGCTGAAGCCCCACCCTCATTTTTAAGCCCGCCCTCTTATGAAATCTGATTGTCGTAGTCCGTAGGGGATTCCCAACACTCTAGTCATGTGAGCTGCTGTGACATCACTGGCCACGCCCCTGGGTGTGGAACCGCCCATCCACACAGTGCATTTTTTGCAGGGGTGCCAGTCAGTCTCTGCCTGCTCTGTTAGTGAGGGGAGAGAATGTTGGGAATACGCACCATGGGGAGGACGCGGTCCATCTCTCCCTGGTGCGGGCGGTACAGTAATAATCGCCGTACTTGTCTTTCCATGCAGGGAACTCGCTCATGGCTCCAGTTGGAAGATGGCAGAAGGGAAAGGACCTGACGTGGTACGCAAAGGAGAAGGGCGGTGGGGAGAAGCTGAGCAGAGAGCAGGAGCTGGCGGCAGTGAGAGAGGCAGAAGACCAGGCCATGATGTCTGCACTGTGAGTCCCCTGTTACCGCTGGCTGTGACGGAGAGCAGGAGCTGAGGGAGAGACGCGTCTCAGTGATAATGATTTATTATTAATGTGCTGTGTAATTGGTTGCAGTAAATGGCGCGCTTTGGTGGGACTGCGCGTCTCTTTGCACAAGTGTCCTAGGATGGCCTCTCGTCCTGTGCGTTTGGGGGGATGTGTTATCACAGATAGTAGCCCAGATGCTCCTGCACCCTTGTCATTAATATGACACATGAGTGAAGCTGAACGGAGCAGTAGTATGGAGACATGGGGGGTGTGATGGTGGAGGGGAAGCTGAACGGAGCAGTAGTATGGAGACATGGGGGGTGTGATGGTGGAGGGGAAGCTGAACGGAGCAGTAGTATGGAGACATGGGGGGTGTGATGGTGGAGGGGAAGCTGAACGGAGCAGTAGTATGGAGACATGGAGGGTGTGAAGGTGGAGGGGAAGCTGAACGGAGCAGTAGTATGGAGACATGGAGGGTGTGAAGGTGGAGGGGAAGCTGAACGGAGCAGTAGTATGGAGACATGGAGGGTGTGATGGTGGAGGGGAAGCTGAACGGAGCAGTAGTATGGAGACATGGGGGGTGTGATGGTGGAGGGGAAGCTGAACGGAGCAGTAGTATGGAGACATGGGGGGTGTGATGGTGGAGGGGAAGCTGAACGGAGCAGTAGTATGGAGACATGGGGGGTGTGATGGTGGAGGGGAAGCTGGTTGAGCAGGTCAGAATGCAGAGCAGGCAGAGGATTTCCCAGAGTAGAGGCTCTGCCGTTCTGCTAAAGCTGGAACTATAGTACAATCCTCAGGATGTCATTGCAGGATACTCAGAATTTCTGTGTTTTTTTTTTCGTTTTTAGGGGCTATAAGACTGTGACGCGTCAGCCCAAAGGAATCAGCAAAGAGGTAAGAAATGGCTGCTTAGTTTCCCCCGGAAACGTGTCCCAGACTAAAGCTCTGTTATTAGAAAGACGCTGTTACATCATCCAGCCTTAGAAACATAGAATTTGTCGGCAGATAAGAACCACTTGGCCCATCTAGTCTGCCCCTTATTTTTTTTTTTTATATTATTTTTATCTCTAACCTTATTTGATCCTTATTTCTGTGTAAGTATATCCTTATGTCTATCCCATGCATGTTTAAATTGCTCTACTGTCTTAGCCTCTACCACCCCTGATGGGAGGCTATTCCACTTGTCCACTACCCTTTCTGTGAAATAATTTTTCCGCAAATTTCCCCTGAACCTCCCCCCCTCCAGCCTTGTCTGCTGCAAAATTCTGCCGTCGTTAGCTGCCTCTTTCTAACTGTAATCAGCTGTTCAAATTGGAAAATAGGCAAAACCCAGACGGGCACCTCTTGTGATGAAATGTACATACTGTATATGAGCAATGCGGGTGCTGGAAGAACGGGGACTCTTACCACTCTGTCTAAAACTCTTACCCCACTGCCTATAACAGAAAATAATGGGGGGGCTTCTTACAGCCATAGACGTTCATTATACAGCCATGAGGTAGATACGCAATGCACGTGTTTTCCAGGATAAACCATTCTCCATATTCCATCATTTCCATTAAACGTCAAAGTGATCTTGCTTAGATGGCAGAGAGGCCGGTCAGCCATTACGTATATCTCATGGCAGCGACCGCAGTTGTGTAGTAAGTACAGTGTAGTTCTGCGACGATGTCTTACTGCGTGTGTCGCTTCCTGTGTGTTATCAGGAGTTTGCTGAAGCCTGTAAGCGGGAAGGCGCGGAAAGAGATGACAGGAGTGTGGACCGAGTTCTAGGCCTGGGAAGCTCAAGGTAAGCCTTAATGTTGTGTTAGTCACCTCGTGGTAAAACGCGTGGAGGAGGGGATTTCCGTTCCGTTCCATCACAAACCACTAAAGCCACAGCTCACACAGATTGAGCACGGTCAGCCATTATTTTTGGTTTTTACTTATTTAATGTGACCGCATTTAACGTTCTCCTGAGTGTCACTTCCGCAATCTGTGCAGCGCGTTTCTGTTACCTAAGAGACTACATCCCACTCTCCTCTGTCGCTGGTTACAGAGTGATGTAAGGGTTCATACACCCGGCATTTCACATCACCCTCCCTCTGCGTAAACACGCAGGCTCTGCTGCAGCCGGTATGTGGGTTTACTTGCTCGCTAATCAATATTGTCTGATGATGTCGTAATTACTCCACCAGCGTTTCCGGCAGTCGCCTGATGCTTTCCAAAGAAGATAAGGAGGCTACAAAGATGGGATTCTCAATCTTTACTGTAAGTGATCTGCATGTGTGGAAGTGTCATCTTGTGTGTGTGTATGTGTGTGTTTATATATATATATTTCTGATACGTCCTAGAGGAAGCTGGGGACTCCAAAAGGACCATGGGGTATAGACGGATCCGCAGGAGCTTGGGCACACTATAAAGACTTAAACTGGGTGTGAACTGGCTCCTCCCTCTATGCCCTTCCCCCAGACCTCAGTTAGATCCTGTGCCCAGAGGAGACTGGACACACACTAGGGGAGCTCTCCTGAGTTTCTCTGAAAAAGACTTTTGTTAGGTTTATTATTTTCAGGCAGACCTGCTGGCTACAGGCTCCCTGCATCGTGGGAGTGAGGGGAGAGAAGTCAGACCTACTTCTTAGATTAAGGGCTCTGCTTCTCGGCTACTGGACACCATTAGCTCCAGAGGGTTCGATCACTTGGTGCGCCTAGCTGCTCGTTCCCGGAGCCGCGCCGTCACCCCCCTCACAGAAGCCAGAAGAAAGAAGCCGGGTGAGTATTGGAAGAAAAGAAGACTTCAGTGACGGAGGTAACAGCAGCGGTAGTGCTGCGCTCCATGCTCCCACACACCAACGTCTCTGGCAGGGCGCTGGGGGGGGAGCGCCCTGGGCGGCTTTTACTGAGTGATCGCTGGCGGGGGAACATGTTTAGTTACCCGGACATCGCTCCCACACACCAACGGCTTCCGAGGGTGCAGGGCGCAGGAGGGGCGCCCTGGGCAGCGTTTTGTATATAGGGGTATATACAGGGGGTTACGCCCTGTATATAGGTCCCCCCAGCTCAATATAGGTTTATATATATATATATATATATATATATATATATATATTATTGGAGTGGCTTAAGCGCGCCGGGAAGGGGCAGAGCTTAGCCCTCACAGAGGAGTCAGCGCCATTTTCCTCAGGTCCCCGCCAAGACTTGCTGGATAGTAAGAAGGAGGGGGGGGCACAGTGTTTTTAATGCTATATGGGTGTCATATAGCATTATGTTTCATAATGGACGCATAATCCTTGGTTGTCATACATAAATTGACTGTTTCCCGGTTTGTTTACCCACTATCGGTTAGTCGACATATGTCGACAGGTGTGAGGGCTTTGTCACAAGCTGCTGTGGGGATAACTGTCGGCTTCGCCGGCGCATGGCGGTACTTGATTCGGAAAATTAAGTATTAGCAGGTTGGTGTTTGTGGGCTTAAAAAAGTAAGCAGGCTAGGGGAGACACAGTTGTTTGTGGATGCCCTGTCGGCATCAACGGTACCTCCTGGGTAAAAACATTAACAGGCTGTTATTGCCTTGTACCTGTATATATATATACAGGTACATTTGCTGTCGACATTTACTAAGTTTCTGTCGACCATAACGTTCTTGGTAAATCCACATCTGGGGCACGTCAGTACATGGTCATACACATTCACAACACATTACTGTCACTAGAGACCTGTCAGGTCTGGACAATCCACTTGCGTATAGGTTATATCTATATGTGTATATATATGTAGATATATGTTTATATATGCATGGTTAGGATATGTGTGTTTTATTGTGTATTACATGATGTATATCCATGAATGCTGAGATAATGGTATTCTCATGTGCTGGTCGCTCTGTTGATTAAGCTCTAGATTGGCTGTGACGAGTTGGTTGTCGATCCTCTCAAGGAGTCAGAATATTATTCTCTTCCCGACGCGGAAAGAACATTATGGCAGTCAACTCCTGGTCGACGCAGAGCCCGGTCGCAAAGGATCATACACAGGACGCTAAGTGATATTTTATTTCTATACTTTGACCTTATTTGCATTGCATGCACATGAGGGAACGTTGTATTCGGGTAGGCATCCGATAGAATTACCATACACAGAGTGGGTAGTCTTGCCTATGTTTATTCTACATGATAACATTACAGCAGGCTGCCACGTGACAGCAGGAGGTGTGACCGGGGAAATGCGGAGGTTGTCTCCGAGAGATACTGGAGGGAGTTATACAGCTGTTTGGTGTGGCCTCTGTTCAGTCAATCTCGGCGGATACCTCTGGTAAGTCTAACTTGGTGAGTTAGCCTCCTTCACAACGGTTGGTGACGCATTCTTTTGTGGGATGCAGTCGTTTTAACCGGTTCAATACCGTTCTTTTTTCCTTTTCTGTGCAGACAGTGGAAGGTGAAAAGGTAAGAGTTCTGCAGCCTGGTTAGGTTCGCAGAAGTGAATGTCATTTTCTGTGTCCACCACATCCACCCTGGTCGCTGAGTCCGTCGGGCTGGTCCCCACTCCGATGGGCACTCGTCTGCTAATTTTCAGTTGGTCCAGTAGACTAGGACCTGTGGGTTTTTTATAGAATCCAAAGGGGAACATTCTGAGTTACGGTTGTTTCCCCTTACTAGTTTTCTAATTGATCTTGCCGTTCCACTCTGGAAGGGGAGATAGTACGCGACGCCATACAGAGGTGCGTCAGGTTCAGGACATTGTCCGGTTGTCCCTGTATAAAGGTGCAAATCGTTGTTTCTCTCTGACTGTTCTTCGACACAGGGATTGGCTGTTGTTTCCAACGACACAGATGTCGGAGGTGGCTTTCAGAGTAGATTATGACCGAGTAAGGTTCGGTGTTTTTCCTGTGGAAAGAGGTCTGAGGATCCAGAGTTGGATCAGCTTTGCTGTGACACTTCATCAGTGTGTTCCGTTACTAAGACAGTTGGGTGCGGCCTAAGAGGCCTTTTTTGGTGAGCAGGTCTAATGCCAGTGTGGCTTTCAAGAGACCAGTTGGGAATGTGGTCCGGGTCTCACCTGCACATGCACCAGAATATAATCCTAATGGCCAGGACATCGCTCCTGTGGTGTCTGCTCGGTTCTCTCCTTCTAGAGGGATGAAGGTTCGGGTTCCAGGGGTAGATCCTGGTGTCCGTGCATACAGATCTCCGAGGCTGGGGAGCAGTCCTTACAAGGGACGTATTTCCAGGGGATTAGGTCAAGTTGGAATATTGTCTGCAATAAACCTTCTTGAATTAAGAGTTAGTTTCGACGAACGTAGTCTTCGTGTTCTGCCCGTGTTCATTCTGCTAGACGACTTGTCAGCAGTGGCGTAAGGAAGCCGCTATGGCGGAACAAGGAGCAAAGCGGCAATGGCAGAAGATGCACAGTTTTGCCGTTGGGTGGAAAGTCTGGTAAACGCTGTATTAGCAGTCTTCGTTCCGGAGGTGAACGACGGAGAAATAGATTTCCTCTGCTGACGCGATCTCCATCCGGAAGAAATTCAGTCATCATCGAGAAGTTTTCACAGACGTGACAAGTCTTTGAAGAATGTCGCTATTGGACAGGTTGGCGTCTCGCCTCAACGAGAGGCCTCAGGGATATTGTTCCAGGTCAAGGGACACTCAAGCTATAGCAGTGGACACCCTCGTGACACCGTGGGTGTTTATAGTCGGTCTATGTGGCCTCTCGGCTTTCACTTTTTCTGAAGGTGATAAACGTCAGATGAACAAAGGTTCAGGCGATCCTCTTGGATCCGGTCTAGCCAAGGAGGGTTTGCTATCCAGTTTTTCATGATTTACTCATAGAAGATTCCCGCCCTCTTCCTCTACGTGAGGGACTGTTACAACAAGATCGGGCGTGTATCAAGACTTACCGCGGCTGCGTCTGACGGCGTGGCGGTGGAATGCCATATCCTAAGCCGAAAGGGGGTTCCCAGTGAAGTCGTTTCCTCAAATTCTTCAGTCTAGAAAAGAAGTAACGGCAAAGCTTTACCACCCTAGTTGCCGTAACTATGTGTCTTGGTGTGTATCCAGGAGGGCTCCTATGGAAGAATTTCAGCTAGGTCGTTCTTATCCATACTTTACAAGCCGGTGTGGATGCAAGCCTAAAGTTGGGCTCCATTTCAGTGCAGTGTGGCCTAATAAGTTTCTTTACAAAGATTTCTCTCTTGGAAAGTAGTCATGGTATTGGCTTTGACGTCCGCATGGCGGGTGTCGGAAGTGGTGGTTTTGTCTCACAAGAGCCTTGTTTGATCTTTCATGTGGATAGAGAGGAATTGAGAACTCGGTTAGTAGTTCTGCCAAGAGTGGTTTCTGGGTTTCGCAGAAATCGGCCTATTTTGATGCCGGTGGTTACTTAGGCATTAGCTGATTCAAATTCTCTCGATGTAGCCAGGGATTTGAATATTAGGTCGCCAATTTGGCTCAGTTTGGAGGAGCAGAGGCTCTGTTTGTCTGGTATGTTCCCAGCATGGTTTGGAAGACTGCGTTATGCAGTCTGTTACACGCTGGATCTGTGATGCGATTTGGCATGTTCGTTCTACGGCTGGATTGCCGTCACCGAAGTCGGTGGAGGCCCATTCTACTGGGAAGATGGGCTCTTCTTGGGCGGATGCCCGAAGAGTCTCGGTGGTTCAACTTTGCCGAGTGGAGTTTTGGTCGGGTTCAAACGCTTTGTCTATGCTCTACAAGTTTGATACCCTGGCTGATGGGGACCTTTTGTTTGCTCAATCGGTGCTGCAGATTCGTCCGCACTCTCCAGCCCGTTCTGGAGCTTTGGTATAGACCCCATGGTCCTTTTGGAGTCCCCAGCATCCTCTAGGACGTATGAGAAAATAGGATTTTAGTACCTACCGGTAAATAATTTTCTCTTAGTCCGTAGAGGATGCTGGGCGCCCGTCCCAGTGCGTACTGTGTCTGCAGTTATTGGTTTTGGTTACACTCTTGTGGTGTTTCTTCTCTGTCAGGCTGTTGCTACCGTTCTTCATGCCATGGCATGTGGTGTCTTATTATTGGTTGTGTTGACACACAGGTTGTGTTATATATTCCCTCACCATGTGGCTGTGTATTGTTCATGCCGTTGGCTGGTATTCTGTTGAAGGCCATGTCTTGCGGTATGTTCGTGGTGTGAGCTGGTATGACATTCACCGTGTTTATAACAATAAATTCTTTCCTCGAAATGTCCATCTCTCCTGGGCACCGTTTTCTAACTGAGGTCTGGAGGAGGGGCATAGAGGGAGGAGCCAGTTCACACCCAGTTTAAAGGTGTGTACACATGGTGAGATTTATCTGTCCAATCTGTCTGGTGAGAACAAAAATCTGGTAATGGATGAGAGCAAATGACAATAGACCATTTGCTCCCAACCACTGGAAAATAGACAATGGTTGTTCAAACAAATAGGTTAAATCAGTTTGTTTGGAAAAATGTGTTAAATCAATAGTTTTAATCCATTTTCCAGTGTTTGGGAGAAAATGGTTGATTGTCATTTGCTCTCATCCATTGCCAGATTTTTGTTCTCACCAGACAGATTGGACAGATAAATCTCACCATGTGTACACGCCTTAAGTCTTTATAGTGTGCCCAAGCTCCTGCGGATCCGTCTATACCCCATGGTCCTTTTGGAGTCCCCAGCATCCTCTACCGACTAAGAGAAAATGATTTACCGGTAGGTACTAAAATCCTATTATAATTTAGGTCCACCCTGTCCCAACCACCAACACACCCCCACGCTTTGTCCTCCTTGCACACCGCACTATCCCTCCCCCCTACTTACCTGGTGGCTGGCCCAGTCCTGCACACAATCAGGAGATGGGACAGACCTATATATATATATATATATATATATATATTCACAGACGTTAGAGCATCCATGCCCATTTGTTTATGTGGATTTCCTTTCTCTAAGACGTGTAAGAAGTAACTTTGAGTTCCACTTAGTGCCGGGACAGTTGTGTGACCCAGGTGGTCTGAGTTTATCTCTGTGTCCCATACACATAGCACCAGAAAACCGGAGACCGCCAGGACGCACCTGCGGAGAAAAGGAAGCCGGACACAGCAGAGGAAGAGAAGACGTCACGGTAATTACAGACCTGTAACATCACAGCTATAAGGCGGTCGTCGGCGGGTTGGGAAGGTATTTGTCGGCGGGTTGGGAAGGCGTTCGTCGGTGGGAAGGCGGTCATCAGCGGGTTGGGAAGGCAATCATCAGTGGGTTGGAAGCAAAGTCATCAGCGGGTTGGGAAGGCGGTCATCAGTGGGTTGGGAAGGCGGTCATCAGTGGGTTGGGAAGGCGGTCATCAGTGGGTTGGGAAGGCAGTCATCAGTGGGTTGGGAAGGCAGTCATCAGTGGGTTGGGAAGGCAGTCATCAGTGGGTTGGGAAGGCAGTCATCAGTGGGTTGGGAAGGCAGTCATCAGTGGGTTGGGAAGGCAGTCATCAGTGGGTTGGGAAGGCAGTCATCAGTGGGTTGGGAACGCAGTCAGTGGGTTGGAAGCAAAGTCATCAGCGGGTTGGGAACACAGTCAGTGGGCTGGGAATGCAGTCAGCGGATTGGGAAGGCGTTCATCAGAGTGTTGGGAACGCAGTCAGTGGGCTGGAAGCGAAGTTAACAGCGCGTTGGGAGGGCGGTCATCAGCGGGTTGGGAAGGCGGTCATCAGCGTGTTGGGAAGGCGGTCATCAGAGGGTTGGAAAGGCGGTCATCAGTGGGTTGGGAAGGCGGTCATCAGTGGGTTGGGAAGGCAGTCATCAGTGGGTTGGGAAGGCAGTCATCAGTGGGTTGGGAAGGCAGTCATCAGTGGGTTGGGAAGGCAGTCATCAGTGGGTTGGGAACGCAGTCAGTGGGTTGGAAGCAAAGTCATCAGTGGGTTGGGAACACAGTCAGTGGGCTGGGAATGCAGTCAGCGGATTGGGAAGGCGTTCATCAGAGTGTTGGGAACGCAGTCAGTGGGCTGGAAGCGAAGTTAACAGCGCGTTGGGAGGGCGGTCATCAGCGGGTTGGGAAGGCGGTCATCAGCGGGTTGGGAAGGCGGTCATCAGAGGGTTGGAAAGGCGGTCATCAGAGGGTTGCGAACGCAGTCAGTGGACTAGGAGCGATGTCATCAGCGGGTTGGGAAGGCAGTCACCAGCGGGTTGGAAAGGTGGTCATCAGTGGGTTGGGAACCCAGTCAGTGGGCTAGGAGTGAAGTCAGCGGGTTGGGAAGGTGGTCATCAGCCTGTTTTGTTTTTTGTTTATAATCCGCAGCTCACTTCCCATGTATCACCGCCAGTCTCTCTATAGGTGTCTGGGCTAAGCTGTCCCTTTTATCAACATGGCTACAAATGCGGTTACACACGTTGCTGGTGCAGCTAGTACCGGGCACTGTCACCCCACTTGCCATCCCAAATCCGTGCACAGTGCCAATGAGCTGTTTATCCCACCACTGCCACAATCTTCCTGCATATATTGTAACATCACATAAAGATCTTTTAATGTAGTAATACAGTCTGTGCTGTTGAGTCCCCGGTGACCCAGACTACTGCAGTCTCTGTATATGCTGCTGCGCTCCCCGCTGACTGGAAATGTCGGTTGTACAGGTCCGAGAGCAAGAAAAAGGCCAAGAAAGAGAAAAAGAAGAATAAGAAGAAAAAGGAGAAGAAGCATAAGAAGGAGAAACGTCGGAGGGCAGATTCCTCCTCGGATGAAGCTGAGAGGTGAGTAATGTTAGCAATCTGGGACTAGCACGTGACACGTCTCTGGATCATTAACCTTCTAGGTCTAACCCCCCCCCCTCCTAATACCGTATTTATAGAATCTACAACGGTGCCGCAGGCAGATTCTGCGTTGCAGCGGTTTCCCTACAGACACTTATAATCACTTCTTAAACATGTATGGGTTAAAGAGTACTACTGGAACACGTAGCGCTGTATGGGGTAATGAGCACTACTGGAACACGTAGCACTGTATGGGGTAATGACACTACTGGAACACGTAGCGCTGTATGGGGTAGTGACACTACTGGAACACGTAGCGCTGTATGGGGTAATGACACTACTGGAACACGTAGCAATGTATGGGGTAATGACACTACTGGAACACGTAGCGATGTATGGGGTAATGACACTACTGGAACACGTAGCACTGTATGGGGTAATGACACTACTGGAACACGTAGCGATGTATGGGGTAATGACACTACTGGAACACGTAGCGATGTATGGGGTAATGACACTACTGGAACACGTAGCGCTGTATGGGGTAATGACACTACTGGAACACGTAGCACTGTATGGGGTAATGACACTACTGGAACACGTAGCGCTGTATGGGGTAATGACACTACTGGAACACGTAGCGCTGTATGGGGTAGTGACACTACTGGAACACGTAGCGCTGTATGGGGTAATGACACTACTGGAACACGTAGCAATGTATGGGGTAATGACACTACTGGAACACGTAGCGATGTATGGGGTAATGACACTACTGGAACACGTAGCAATGTATGGGGTAATGACACTACTGGAACACGTAGCAATGTATGGGGTAATGACAGTACTGGAACACGTAGCAATGTATGGGGTAATGACACTACTGGAACACGTAGCGATGTATGGGGTAATGACAGTACTGGAACACGTAGCAATGTATGGGGTAATGACACTACTGGAACACGTAGCACTGTATGGGGTAATGACACTACTGGAACACGTAGCAATGTATGGGGTAATGACACTTACTGGAACACGTAGCACTGTATGGGGTAATGACACTACTGGAACACGTAGCAATGTATGGGGTAATGACACTACTGGAACACGTAGCGCTGTATGGGGTAATGACAGTACTGGAACACGTAGCAATGTATGGGGTAATGACACTACTGGAACACGTAGCGATGTATGGGGTAATGAGCACTACTGGAACACGTAGCAATGTATGGGGTAATGACACTACTGGAACACGTAGCACTGTATGGGGTAATGACACTACTGGAACACGTAGCGATGTATGGGGTAATGAGCACTACTGGAACACGTAGCAATGTATGGGGTAATGACACTACTGGAACACGTAGCACTGTATGGGGTAATGACACTACTGGAACACGTAGCAATGTATGGGGTAATGACACTACTGGAACACGTAGCACTGTATGGGGTAATGACACTACTGGAACACGTAGCAATGTATGGGGTAATGACACTACTGGAACACGTAGCGCTGTATGGGGTAATGACAGTACTGGAACACGTAGCAATGTATGGGGTAATGACACTACTGGAACACGTAGCAATGTATGGGGTAATGACACTACTGGAACACGTAGCGCTGTATGGGGTAATGACACTACTGGAACACGTAGCACTGTATGGGGTAATGACACTACTGGAACACGTAGCGCTGTATGGGGTAATGACAGTACTGGAACACGTAGCAATGTATGGGGTAATGACACTACTGGAACACGTAGCGATGTATGGGGTAATGACACTTACTGGAACACGTAGCACTGTATGGGGTAATGACACTACTGGAACACGTAGCAATGTATGGGGTAATGACACTACTGGAACATGTAGCGATGTATGGGGTAATGACACTACTGGAACACGTAGCAATGTATGGGGTAATGACACTACTGGAACACGTAGCGCTGTATGGGGTAATGACAGTACTGGAACACGTAGCGCTGTATGGGGTAATGACACTACTGGAACACGTAGCGCTGTATGGGGTAATGACGCTACTGGAACACGTAGCGCTGTATGGGGTAATGACGCTACTGGAACACGTAGCAATGTATGGGGTAATGACAGTACTGGAACACGTAGCACTGTATGGGGTAATGACACTACTGGAGCACGTAGCGCTGTATGGGGTAATGAACACTACTGGAACACGTAGCAATGTATGGGGTAATGACACTACTGGAACACGTAGCAATGTATGGGGTAATGACACTACTGGAACACGTAGCGCTGTATGGGGTAATGACACTACTGGAACACGTAGCACTGTATGGGGTAATGACACTACTGGAACACGTAGCAATGTATGGGGTAATGAACACTACTGGAACACGTAGCACTATATGGGGTAATGACACTACTGGAACACGTAGCGCTGTATGGGGTAATGACACTACTGGAACACATAGCACTGTATGGGGTAATGACACTACTGGAACACGTAGCAATGTATGGGGTAATGACACTACTGGAACACGTAGCGCTGTATGGGGTAATGACACTACTGGAACACGTAGCAATGTATGGGGTAATGACAGTACTGGAACACGTAGCGATGTATGGGGTAATGACACTACTGGAACACGTAGCGCTGTATGGGGTAATGACACTACTGGAACACGTAGCAATGTATGGGGTAATGACACTACTGGAACACGTAGCGCTGTATGGGGTAATGACACTACTGGAACACGTAGCGATGTATGGGGTAATGACACTACTGGAACACGTAGCGCTGTATGGGGTAATGACAGTACTGGAACACGTAGCACTGTATGGGGTAATGACACTACTGGAACACGTAGCGCTGTATGGGGTAATGACACTACTGGAACACGTAGCAATGTATGGGGTAATGACACTACTGGAACACGTAGCAATGTATGGGGTAATGACACTACTGGAACACGTAGCAATGTATGGGGTAATGACACTACTGGAACACGTAGCGCTGTATGGGGTAATGACACTACTGGAACACGTAGCGCTGTATGGGGTAATGACACTACTGGAACACGTAGCACTGTATGGGGTAATGACACTACTGGAACACGTAGCACTGTATGGGGTAATGACACCACTGGAACACGTAGCAATGTATGGGGTAATGACACTACTGGAACACGTAGCAATGTATGGGGTAATGACACTACTGGAACACGTAGCGCTGTATGGGGTAATGACACTACTGGAACACGTAGCGCTGTATGGGGTAATGACACTACTGGAACACGTAGCACTGTATGGGGTAATGACACTACTGGAACACGTAGCAATGTATGGGGTAATGACACTACTGGAACACGTAGCAATGTATGGGGTAATGACACTACTGGAACACGTAGCAATGTATGGGGTAATGACTCTACTGGAACACGTAGCAATGTATGGGGTAATGACAGTACTGGAACACGTAGCGCTGTATGGGGTAGTGACACTACTGGAACACATAGCACTGTATGGGGTAGTGACACTACTGGAACACATAGCACTGTATGGGGTAGTGACACTACTGGAACACATAGCACTGTATGGGGTAGTGACACTACTGGAACACGTAGCACTGTATGGGGTAGTGACACTACTGGAACACATAGCACTGTATGGGGTAATGACACTACTGGAACACGTAGCAATGTATGGGGTAATGACACTACTGGAACACGTAGCAATGTATGGGGTAATGACACTACTGGAACACGTAGCGCTGTATGGGGTAATGACACTACTGGAACACGTAGCGCTGTATGGGGTAATGACACTACTGGAACACGTAGCACTGTATGGGGTAATGACACTACTGGAACACGTAGCAATGTATGGGGTAATGACACTACTGGAACACGTAGCAATGTATGGGGTAATGACACTACTGGAACACGTAGCAATGTATGGGGTAATGACTCTACTGGAACACGTAGCAATGTATGGGGTAATGACAGTACTGGAACACGTAGCGCTGTATGGGGTAATGACACTACTGGAACACGTAGCACTGTATGGGGTAATGACACTACTGGAACACGTAGCAATGTATGGGGTAATGAACACTACTGGAACACGTAGCACTGTATGGGGTAATGACACTACTGGAACACGTAGCAATGTATGGGGTAATGACACTACTGGAACACGTAGCACTGTATGGGGTAATGACACTACTGGAACACGTAGCACTGTATGGGTAATGAACACTACTGGAACACGTAGCGCTGTATGGGGTAATGACACTACTGGAACAAGTGGCTCTGTATATGGTAATGAGCACTACTGGAACACGTAGCGATGTATGGGTTAAAGAGCACTACTGGAACACGTAGCGCTGTATGGGGTAATGAACACTACTGGAACACGTAGCAATGTATGGGGTAGTGACACTACTGGAACACGTAGCACTATATGGGGTAATGACACTACTGGAACACGTAGCGCTGTATGGGGTAATGACACTACTGGAACACATAGCACTGTATGGGGTAATGACACTACTGGAACACGTAGCAATGTATGGGGTAATGACACTACTGGAACACGTAGCGCTGTATGGGGTAATGACACTACTGGAACACGTAGCAATGTATGGGGTAATGACAGTACTGGAACACGTAGCGATGTATGGGGTAATGACACTACTGGAACACGTAGCGCTGTATGGGGTAATGACACTACTGGAACACGTAGCAATGTATGGGGTAATGACACTACTGGAACACGTAGCGCTGTATGGGGTAATGACACTACTGGAACACGTAGCGATGTATGGGGTAATGACACTACTGGAACACGTAGCGCTGTATGGGGTAATGACAGTACTGGAACACGTAGCACTGTATGGGGTAATGACACTACTGGAACACGTAGCGCTGTATGGGGTAATGACACTACTGGAACACGTAGCAATGTATGGGGTAATGACACTACTGGAACACGTAGCAATGTATGGGGTAATGACACTACTGGAACACGTAGCAATGTATGGGGTAATGACACTACTGGAACACGTAGCGCTGTATGGGGTAATGACACTACTGGAACACGTAGCGCTGTATGGGGTAATGACACTACTGGAACACGTAGCACTGTATGGGGTAATGACACTACTGGAACACGTAGCACTGTATGGGGTAATGACACCACTGGAACACGTAGCAATGTATGGGGTAATGACACTACTGGAACACGTAGCAATGTATGGGGTAATGACACTACTGGAACACGTAGCGCTGTATGGGGTAATGACACTACTGGAACACGTAGCGCTGTATGGGGTAATGACACTACTGGAACACGTAGCACTGTATGGGGTAATGACACTACTGGAACACGTAGCAATGTATGGGGTAATGACACTACTGGAACACGTAGCAATGTATGGGGTAATGACACTACTGGAACACGTAGCAATGTATGGGGTAATGACTCTACTGGAACACGTAGCAATGTATGGGGTAATGACAGTACTGGAACACGTAGCGCTGTATGGGGTAGTGACACTACTGGAACACATAGCACTGTATGGGGTAGTGACACTACTGGAACACATAGCACTGTATGGGGTAGTGACACTACTGGAACACATAGCACTGTATGGGGTAGTGACACTACTGGAACACGTAGCACTGTATGGGGTAGTGACACTACTGGAACACATAGCACTGTATGGGGTAATGACACTACTGGAACACGTAGCAATGTATGGGGTAATGACACTACTGGAACACGTAGCAATGTATGGGGTAATGACACTACTGGAACACGTAGCGCTGTATGGGGTAATGACACTACTGGAACAAGTGGCTCTGTATATGGTAATGAGCACTACTGGAACACGTAGCGATGTATGGGTTAAAGAGCACTACTGGAACACGTAGCGCTGTATGGGGTAATGACACTACTGGAACACGTAGCGCTGTATGGGGTAATGACACTACTGGAACACATAGCGATGTAGGGGGTAATGACACTACTGGAACACGTAGCGATGTATGGGGTAATGACACTACTGGAACACGTAGCTCTGTATGGGGTAATGACACTACTGGAACATGTAGCACTGTATGGGGTAATGAGCACTACTGGAACACGTAGCACTGTATGGGGTAATGAGCACTACTGGAACACGTAGCACTGTATGGGGTAATGAGCACTACTGGAACACGTAGCACTATATAGGGTAATGACACTACTGGAACACGTAGCACTATATGGGGTAATGACACTACTGAGACATGTAGCAATGTATGGGGTAATGACACTACTGGAACACGTGGCTCTGTATTGGGTAATGACACTACTGGAACACGTAGCGCTGTATGGGGTAATGACACTACTGGAACACGTAGCGCTGTATGGGGTAATGACACTACTGGAACACGTAGCACTGTATGGGGTAATGAGCACTACTGGAACACGTAGCAATGTATGGGGTAATGAGCACTACTGGAACACGTAGCACTGTATGGGGTAATGAGCACTACTGGAACACGTAGCACTGTATGGGCTAATGAGCACTACTGGAACACGTAGCAATGTATGGGGTAATGACACTACTGGAACACGTAGCCCTCTATGGGGTAATGACACTACTGGAACACGTAGCACTGTATGGGGTAATGACACTACTGGAACACGTGGCTTTGTATGGGGTAATGAGCACTACTGGAACATGTAGCGCTGTATGGGGTAATGACACTACTGGAACACGTAGCACTGTATGGGGTAATGACACTACTGGAACTCGTAGCACTGTATGGGGTAATGACACTACTGGAACACGTAGCACTGTATGGGGTAATAAGCACTACTGGAACACGTAGCACTGTATGGGGTAATGACACTGCTGGAACACGTAGCACTGTATGGGGTAATGACACTACTGGAACACGTAGCACTGTATGGGGTAATGAGCACTACTGGAACACGTAGCAATGTATGGGGTAATGAGCACTACTGGAACACGTAGCGCTGTATGGGGTAGTGACACTACTGGAACACATAGCGCTGTATGGGGTAATGACACTACTGGAACACGTAGCAATGTATGGGGTAATGACACTACTGGAACACGTAGCGGTGTATAGGGTAATGAGCACTACTGGAACACGTAGCACTGTATGGGGTAATGAGCACTATGGGAACACTGTTATGCACACCAGTGCCAGCAGGAATGTACTGGTGTCTGAACGGTGAGGGATGCAAAACAAATGAACTCACAGACAGACTGGGGAATATGACATAACATACACAGAAGGTGATAGGGTAACAAAATAAACACAAAGTGAACAGAGAAGCCCAAAGGCTAAGAAACTGGGTGTCTCCCTAGTATTAGGAATGCTCAGATGGAAAGAAGCGAGATGTAGTGATTTAATACGTAGAGAACCCGAAATGCTGTTGCTAAGGGCAACAGCAAAACCCTAAAGGGTTACCAACGGGTGTGGCAGTAAACTCCTTGGTCAGAGATGGAATAATAGACACAAGGAGAGTCTCCACAATCCTAGTCCTCACTTGCAGTGCACTGGTTCAGCTTACTGCCACTAAACTGACACCTGAACACCTTGCACAGTGAGAAAGGATTTTGGCAGGCAAGTCTGAGAATACAGCCGCAAACCTGCTAGGTTCACAGAATAGCAAAAAAACCCCAGCAGGTTAAACGACTGACTCCAGTCTTACTGCTAGGTCTGGATTGGCAGAGTGTAATACCAAATCCCAAGGCCTATTTGCAGTAAGCAACAAACAAATACAAAGTTTACACAGTACTAGCTAGCTTTCAGGAACTGACTAACCAACAAAGATTCAGCAGCATCTGCCTAACCTGAGAAGAGGGTTTATATAGCA
Organism: Pseudophryne corroboree; assembly: GCF_028390025.1. NCBI lineage: Eukaryota > Metazoa > Chordata > Amphibia > Anura > Myobatrachidae > Pseudophryne > Pseudophryne corroboree. The sequence goes on along the minus strand of NC_086448.1, from coordinate 829,277,853 downwards.
GGTGCTGTCCACGCCCCACTCAGACCTCACAGACTGTGAGCACAAAAACCAGCACCGGATCCCCTGCCGTGCACAGAGCCTGTAACCACTGCACAGCAAAAGACCCGAACCGGAGTATCAGCTACGCTCAGGTTACTCCGCTAGCACTTGTCTCCCGGTTGCCATGACGACGTGGCAGCACAGAGCAGGAGACCCTAACAGTACCCCCCCTCTGACGAGGGGTCAAAGAACCCCTACCACCGGGTTTATCGGGGAACTGCGAGAAGAAAGAGCGTAACAGTCTGGGGGCATGAAGATCACAACTGCGCACCCACGACCGCTCCTCCGGGCCATACCCCTTCCAGTGCACCAAAAATGACAGCCGACCCCGAACCATCTTGGAGTCAAGAATCCTTTCAACAACAAACTCCCTCTGGCCACGTATCAGAAGAGGGGAAGGTCTTCCACTGGAAGAAGGATTACTAATCGCCCGTTTTAAAAGGGAACAATGAAATGTTTTATTGATACCCAAAGAACGGGGTAGATCTAACTGAAATGCCAACGGATTGATAACCCTAGTGATCTTATAAGGACCGATGAACCGGGGGCCTAACTTATGAGATGGCTGTCTCAACTTCAAATTCTTGGTAGACAACCAGACGAAGTCTCCTAATTTGAAGCTGCAGGGTCTTTTCCGCTTATCAAAAACTCTTTTGGTCACTAATGACACAGACACAAGGGCTTTCTTCACTTTCCTCCAAATACCTCTAAGGACCGAAACCACAGAGGAACCACCAGGCGTGGAGTCCAGGGGGTCAAAAGAATTGGCCTTAGGATGATGCCCATACACACAAAGGAAGGGAGAGATCCCTGTAGCAGAGTGAGCCGCGTTGTTATAGGCAAACTCCGCCATGGACAGATGAGCAACCCAGTCAGTCTGACACTTGGAGACATAACACCTGAGGAACTGCTCCAAGGACTGGTTCACCCTTTCAGTCTGCCCATTAGACTGCGGATGGTAGCCTGACGACAAGCTGACAGAAATCTGGAGATCGGAACAAAATGCCCTCCAGAATTTGGCCACAAACTGGGATCCGCGGTCAGAGACCACATCAAGTGGCAACCCGTGGAGGCGCACAACATGCAGCATAAATAATTCAGACAGGCGTCTGGCCGATGGCAGCCCAACCAATGGAACGAAGTGCGCCATCTTCGAAAACCTGTCAACGACAACCCAGATGGCTGACATCCCCGAGGATTTGGGCAAGTCCACCACAAAATCCATTGAAATGTGGGTCCATGGCTTAGATGGAATAGAGAGTGGATGTATTATGTCTTATTTCGGGCACAGATGTCACATGCCCGAACCCACTGATCCACATCCCTAGCCACTGAGGGCCACCACACCGCCCTAGATAGCAACTCCCGAGTTCTGGCAATACCCGGATGACCTGCCGACTTCTTGGCATGGAATTCCAGGAACACTCGCTGTCTTAACCTAGGAGGCACAAACAAAAGACCTACCGGAAGGTCTGGAGGAGCCTGCTCCTGTGCTCTAAGGACTAATGACAAGAGGTCCTGGGTAATGCCCACTTTAATACATGATGGGGACACAATGGGCAGTGGCTCCTCGGTGGTCTCCTGGATTGGAGCAAAACTCAGCGAGAGCGCATCAGCCTTGATGTTTTTTGACCCAGGGCGATATGTTATAAAAAAATTAGAGCGAGCAAAAAACAAAGCCCATCGTGCCTGCCTGGCATTGAGGCGCTTCGCTGACTCTAAATATGCCAAATTCTTATGGTCGGTGAGAATTGAGACCACAAACTTAGCCCCCTCAAGCCAGTGTCTCCACTCCTCGAGTGCATCCTTAATAGCCAACAATTCCCGGTTACCCACGTCATAATTCATCTCGGCAGGCGAAAATTTACGGGAAAAGTAAGCACAGGGATGAAGGCGATTATCAGACACCCCCATCTGAGAGAGCACTGCCCCAATACCCATCTCAGAGGCATCCACCTCCACCACAAAAGGACGCTCTGGATCTGGGTGTCGCAGCACCTTGGCCGAGACAAATGCCCTTTTGAGACGGGCAAAAGCCGCTTTGGCCTCACAAGACCAGTGAGCAACATCCGCCCCTTTCTTAGTGAGTGCCACCAAGGGCGCCACTATAGACGAAAATCCAGCGATAAATCGTCTATAAAAATTCGCAAAGCCCAGAAAACGCTGAAGCGCCTTCAAACTAGTGGGCTGCACCCAATCCAGGACTGCCTGTACCTTGGAACCCTCCATTTGGAAACCTTCTGGGGAGATAATATATCCTAGAAATGCGATTTGCTGAACTTCAAATTCGCACTTCTCCAGCTTCGCCCCAAGCCGGTGGTCTCTGAGTTTCTGGAGGACTAAGCGTACATGCTTCCGATGTTCCTCCAGGGAATGGAAGAAGATTAGGATGTCATCTAAGTATACAACTAAGAATCTATCCAAATATTCCCTGAGCACATCGTTCATGAAGTCCTGGAAGACTGCCGGGGCATTACAGAGCCCAAAAGGCATCACCAAATATTCATAATGCCCTGAGTGGGTATTAAAGGCAGTCTTCCATTCATCCCCCTCTCTTATTCGGATTAGATTGTACGCACCGCGTAGGTCAATCTTAGAAAAAATAGTGGCAGTACGAAGCTGGTCAAACAAGACCGAAATGAGAGGCAGTGGGTATGAGTTTTTAATTGTGATACGGTTCAATTCCCTGAAGTCGATGCAGGGTCGCAACGAACCGTCCTTTTTACCCACGAAGAAGAACCCCGACCCAACTGGAGACTGTGAAGGTCTGATAAATCCCTTAGCCAAGTTCTCCTGAATGTACTCTGCCATAGCCTGAGTCTCAGGACATGACAGGGAGTACAACCTGCTCTTGGGAAGCTTAGCATTCGGCAACAAATCAATGGCACAGTCATAGGGGCGATGGGGAGGTAGTACCTCTGCAACTCTTTTGGAGAACACGTCCGCAAAATCTGCATAACATCCTGGCAATCCTGGCCAACTTAGCTGCGAAAGCCTGACTGGAAGGCTCAAACAACTCCTGAAACAATCAGTACCCCAACTAAGAATCTCCCCAGAGACCCAGTCAAATTGGGGATTGTGGGCCCTTAACCAGGGTAACCCCAACACCAATGGGGCAAAAGTACAGACAGTCACATAAAAGGACAATTTTTCAGAGTGTGTGGCTCCAATAAACAAAGAAATCTGGCTAGTGCAAGAGGTAATTTTACCCTGGGATAATGGTTCCCCGTTTAACCCACAAATCTCAATTTCCGATGCCAAGGGTACTAAGGGAACAGAGTGTTTCAGGGCGAATTGGCGGTCAATAAAAACCCCGTCGGCCCCACTGTCCACAAAGGCCTCAGTCTTGACAGTTTGACCGAGGATCTTCAAGGTCACCGGAATGATAAAAGTCTTCTTGGGAAATTCTGACTTCTGGCCTGACAGGATATTTCCCATCACCCTCAGGCCCTGAAGTTTTCCGGCTTTTCTGGGCATGATACTACCACATGACTTTTATTCCCACAGTACAAACATAACCCCTGCTGTCTCCTCCGCGTCTTCTCACGCGAGGAAAGGCGGGTAGCCCCAATCTGCATAGGCTCCTCGGAAAATTCCTCAGAGTCTGAGGTTCCCTTGGGAAAGAAGGAAACCTCGATCTCCCTTTCAAGCCTGCGCTCTCTCAGCCGTCTATCCACCCGAATGGATAACTGCATGAGCTGATCCAAGCTATCAGGCAAGGGATATTGTACCAGTTGGTCTTTTAACTGGTTAGAAAGACCTCTTCGGAACTGGTGTCTCAGGGCTGGGTCATTCCACTGGGTATCATGGGCCAACCTCCGAAACTCCGTACAATAAACCTCAACTGGCCTTCGCCCTTGCTTAAGGATCGAAATCTGAGCCTCGGCTGAGGCCGTCTTGTCAGGGTCATCATACAACATGCCCAGTGCCGTAAAAAAAACATCAACACTTTTAAGCGATGGACAGTCAGGCTGCAACCCATATGCCCAGACCTGTGGGTCTCCTTGTAGCAAGGAAATCACTATGCCCACCCGCTGAATCTCCGACCCAGAAGACTGAGGCCTAAGCTGGAAATATAGCTTGCAGCTCTCCTTGAAACAAAAGAACTGCGAGCGATCTCCAGAAAAACGATCCGGGAGATTTACTTTCGGCTCCTTAACCTCTGAAGGTACTGCTGCTGCGGGAGCTCCGCCAACGGCCTGCGAGGTGTGCATTTTAATGGACAAATCATTAAATTGTCGAGTCAGGACCTGCACCTGATCGACCACCTGTTGCAAAGTATTTTGAGGGGTATGCTCCATATTCCCACAAAATTTCAACAGGAGTATTAGGCTGCTGAATATGTTATGCACACCAGTGCCAGCAGGAATGTACTGGTGTCTGAACGGTGAGGGATGCAAAACAAATGAACTCACAGACAGACTGGGGAATATGACATAACATACACAGAAGGTGATAGGGTAACAAAATAAACACAAAGTGAACAGAGAAGCCCAAAGGCTAAGAAACTGGGTGTCTCCCTAGTATTAGGAATGCTCAGATGGAAAGAAGCGAGATGTAGTGATTTAATACGTAGAGAACCCGAAATGCTGTTGCTAAGGGCAACAGCAAAACCCTAAAGGGTTACCAACGGGTGTGGCAGTAAACTCCTTGGTCAGAGATGGAATAATAGACACAAGGAGAGTCTCCACAATCCTAGTCCTCACTTGCAGTGCACTGGTTCAGCTTACTGCCACTAAACTGACACCTGAACACCTTGCACAGTGAGAGAGGATTTTGGCAGGCAAGTCTGAGAATACAGCCGCAAACCTGCTAGGTTCACAGAGTAGCAAAAGAACCCCAGCAGGTTAAACGACTGACTCCAGTCTTACTGCTAGGTCTGGATTGGCATAGTGTAATACCAAATCCCAAGGCCTATTTGCAGTAAGCAACAAACAAATACAAAGTTTACACAGTACTAGCTAGCTTTCAGGAACTGACTAACCAACAAAGATTCAGCAGCATCTGCCTAACCTGAGAAGAGGGTTTATATAGCACGCCCCACTCAGACCTCACAGACTGTGAGCACAAAAACCAGCACCGGATCCCCTGCCGTGCACAGAGCCTGTAACCACTGCACAGCAAAAGACCCGAACCGGAGTATCAGCTACGCTCAGGTTACTCCGCTAGCACTTGTCTCCCGGTTGCCATGACGACGTGGCAGCACAGAGCAGGAGACCCTAACAAACACGTAGCACTGTATGGGGTAATGACACTACTGGAACACATAGCGATGTATGGGGTAATGAGCACTACTGGAACACGTAGCACTGTATGGGGTAATGAGCACTACTGGAACACGTAGCACTGTATGGGGTAGTGACACTACTGGAACACATAGCGCTGTAGGGGGTAATGACACTACTGGAACACGTAGCGATGTATGGTGTAATGACACCACTGGAACACGTAGCGCTGTATGGGGTAATGACACTACTGGAACACGTAGCACTGTATGGGGTAATGAGCACTACTGGAACACGTAGCACTGTATGGGGTAGTGACACTACTGGAACACATAGCGCTGTAGGGGGTAATGACACTACTGGAACACGTAGCACTGTATGGGGTAATGACACTACTGGAACACGTAGCACTGTATGGGGTAATGACACTACTGGAACACGTAGCCCTGTATGGGGTAATGACACTACTGGAACACGTAGCACTGTATGGGGTAATGACACTACTGGAACACGTAGCACTGTATGGGGTAATGAGCACTACTGGAACACGTAGCACTGTATGGGGTAGTGACACTACTGGAACACATAGCGCTGTAGGGGGTAATGACACTACTGGAACACGTAGCACTGTATGGGGTAATGACACTACTAGAACACGTAGCACTGTATGGGGTAATGACACTACTGGAACACGTAGCCCTGTATGGGGTAATGACACTACTGGAACACGTAGCACTGTATGGGGTAATGACACTACTGGAACACGTAGCACTGTATGGGGTAATGACACTACTGGAACACGTAGCGATGTATGGTGTAATGACACTACTGGAACACGTAGCGCTGTATGGGGTAATGACACTACTGGAACACGTAGCACTGTATGGGGTAATGAGCACTATGGGAACACGTAGCACTGTATGGGGTAATGACACTACTGGAACACGTAGCACTGTATGGGGTAATGACACTACTGGAACACGTAGCAATGTATGGGGTAATGACACTACTTGAACACGTAGCGCTGTATGGGGTAATGACAGTACTGGAACACGTAGCGCTGTATGGGGTAATGACACTACTGGAACACGTAGCGATGTATGGGGTAATGACACTACTGGAACACGTAGCGCTGTATGGGGTAATGACACTACTGGAACACGTAGCGATGTATGGGGTAATGACACTACTGGAACACGTAGCAATGTATGGGGTAATGACACTACTGGAACACGTAGCACTGTATGGGGTAATGACACTACTGGAACACGTAGGAATGTATGGGGTAATGACACTACTGGAACACGTAGCAATGTATGGGGTAATGACACTACTGGAACACGTAGCACTGTATGGGGTAATGACACTACTGGAACACGTAGCAATGTATGGGGTAATGAACACTACTGGAACACGTAGCACTGTATGGGGTAATGACACTACTGGAACACGTAGCAATGTATGGGGTAATGACACTACTGGAACACGTAGCACTGTATGGGGTAATGACACTACTGGAACACGTAGCACTGTATGGGGTAATGAACACTACTGGAACACGTAGCGCTGTATGGGGTAATGACACTACTGGAACAAGTGGCTCTGTATATGGTAATGAGCACTACTGGAACACGTAGCGATGTATGGGTTAAAGAGCACTACTGGAACACGTAGCGCTGTATGGGGTAATGACACTACTGGAACACGTAGCGCTGTATGGGGTAATGACACTACTGGAACACATAGCGATGTAGGGGGTAATGACACTACTGGAACACGTAGCGATGTATGGGGTAATGACACTACTGGAACACGTAGCTCTGTATGGGGTAATGACACTACTGGAACATGTAGCACTGTATGGGGTAATGAGCACTACTGGAACACGTAGCACTGTATGGGGTAATGAGCACTACTGGAACACGTAGCACTGTATGGGGTAATGAGCACTACTGGAACACGTAGCACTATATAGGGTAATGACACTACTGGAACACGTAGCACTATATGGGGTAATGACACTACTGAGACATGTAGCAATGTATGGGGTAATGACACTACTGGAACACGTGGCTCTGTATTGGGTAATGACACTACTGGAACACGTAGCGCTGTATGGGGTAATGACACTACTGGAACACGTAGCGCTGTATGGGGTAATGACACTACTGGAACACGTAGCACTGTATGGGGTAATGAGCACTACTGGAACACGTAGCAATGTATGGGGTAATGAGCACTACTGGAACACGTAGCACTGTATGGGCTAATGAGCACTACTGGAACACGTAGCAATGTATGGGGTAATGACACTACTGGAACACGTAGCCCTCTATGGGGTAATGACACTACTGGAACACGTAGCACTGTATGGGGTAATGACACTACTGGAACACGTGGCTTTGTATGGGGTAATGAGCACTACTGGAACATGTAGCGCTGTATGGGGTAATGACACCACTGGAACACGTAGCACTGTATGGGGTAATGACACTACTGGAACTCGTAGCACTGTATGGGGTAATGACACTACTGGAACACGTAGCACTGTATGGGGTAATAAGCACTACTGGAACACGTAGCACTGTATGGGGTAATGACACTGCTGGAACACGTAGCACTGTATGGGGTAATGACACTACTGGAACACGTAGCACTGTATGGGGTAATGAGCACTACTGGAACACGTAGCAATGTATGGGGTAATGAGCACTACTGGAACACGTAGCGCTGTATGGGGTAGTGACACTACTGGAACACATAGCGCTGTATGGGGTAATGACACTACTGGAACACGTAGCAATGTATGGGGTAATGACACTACTGGAACACGTAGCGGTGTATAGGGTAATGAGCACTACTGGAACACGTAGCACTGTATGGGGTAATGAGCACTATGGGAACACTGTTATGCACACCAGTGCCAGCAGGAATGTACTGGTGTCTGAACGGTGAGGGATGCAAAACAAATGAACTCACAGACAGACTGGGGAATATGACATAACATACACAGAAGGTGATAGGGTAACAAAATAAACACAAAGTGAACAGAGAAGCCCAAAGGCTAAGAAACTGGGTGTCTCCCTAGTATTAGGAATGCTCAGATGGAAAGAAGCGAGATGTAGTGATTTAATACGTAGAGAACCCGAAATGCTGTTGCTAAGGGCAACAGCAAAACCCTAAAGGGTTACCAACGGGTGTGGCAGTAAACTCCTTGGTCAGAGATGGAATAATAGACACAAGGAGAGTCTCCACAATCCTAGTCCTCACTTGCAGTGCACTGGTTCAGCTTACTGCCACTAAACTGACACCTGAACACCTTGCACAGTGAGAAAGGATTTTGGCAGGCAAGTCTGAGAATACAGCCGCAAACCTGCTAGGTTCACAGAATAGCAAAAAAACCCCAGCAGGTTAAACGACTGACTCCAGTCTTACTGCTAGGTCTGGATTGGCAGAGTGTAATACCAAATCCCAAGGCCTATTTGCAGTAAGCAACAAACAAATACAAAGTTTACACAGTACTAGCTAGCTTTCAGGAACTGACTAACCAACAAAGATTCAGCAGCATCTGCCTAACCTGAGAAGAGGGTTTATATAGCAGGTGCTGTCCACGCCCCACTCAGACCTCACAGACTGTGAGCACAAAAACCAGCACCGGATCCCCTGCCGTGCACAGAGCCTGTAACCACTGCACAGCAAAAGACCCGAACCGGAGTATCAGCTACGCTCAGGTTACTCCGCTAGCACTTGTCTCCCGGTTGCCATGACGACGTGGCAGCACAGAGCAGGAGACCCTAACAGTACCCCCCCTCTGACGAGGGGTCAAAGAACCCCTACCACCGGGTTTATCGGGGAACTGCGAGAAGAAAGAGCGTAACAGTCTGGGGGCATGAAGATCACAACTGCGCACCCACGACCGCTCCTCCGGGCCATACCCCTTCCAGTGCACCAAAAATGACAGCCGACCCCGAACCATCTTGGAGTCAAGAATCCTTTCAACAACAAACTCCCTCTGGCCACGTATCAGAAGAGGGGAAGGTCTTCCACTGGAAGAAGGATTACTAATCGCCCGTTTTAAAAGGGAACAATGAAATGTTTTATTGATACCCAAAGAACGGGGTAGATCTAACTGAAATGCCAACGGATTGATAACCCTAGTGATCTTATAAGGACTGATGAACCGGGGGCCTAACTTATGAGATGGCTGTCTCAACTTCAAATTCTTGGTAGACAACCAGACGAAGTCTCCTAATTTGAAGCTGCAGGGTCTTTTCCGCTTATCAAAAACTCTTTTGGTCACTAATGACACAGACACAAGGGCTTTCTTCACTTTCCTCCAAATACCTCTAAGGACCGAAACCACAGAGGAACCACCAGGCGTGGAGTCCAGGGGGTCAAAAGAATTGGCCTTAGGATGATGCCCATACACACAAAGGAAGGGAGAGATCCCTGTAGCAGAGTGAGCCGCGTTGTTATAGGCAAACTCCGCCATGGACAGATGAGCAACCCAGTCAGTCTGACACTTGGAGACATAACACCTGAGGAACTGCTCCAAGGACTGGTTCACCCTTTCAGTCTGCCCATTAGACTGCGGATGGTAGCCTGACGACAAGCTGACAGAAATCTGGAGATCGGAACAAAATGCCCTCCAGAATTTGGCCACAAACTGGGATCCGCGGTCAGAGACCACATCAAGTGGCAACCCGTGGAGGCGCACAACATGCAGCATAAATAATTCAGACAGGCGTCTGGCCGATGGCAGCCCAACCAATGGAACGAAGTGCGCCATCTTCGAAAACCTGTCAACGACAACCCAGATGGCTGACATCCCCGAGGATTTGGGCAAGTCCACCACAAAATCCATTGAAATGTGGGTCCATGGCTTAGATGGAATAGAGAGTGGATGTATTATGTCTTATTTCGGGCACAGATGTCACATGCCCGAACCCACTGATCCACATCCCTAGCCACTGAGGGCCACCACACCGCCCTAGATAGCAACTCCCGAGTTCTGGCAATACCCGGGTGACCTGCCGACTTCTTGGCATGGAATTCCAGGAACACTCGCTGTCTTAACCTAGGAGGCACAAACAAAAGACCTACCGGAAGGTCTGGAGGAGCCTGCTCCTGTGCTCTAAGGACTAATGACAAGAGGTCCTGGGTAATGCCCACTTTAATACATGATGGGGACACAATGGGCAATGGCTCCTCGGTGGTCTCCTGGATTGGAGCAAAACTCCGCGAGAGCGCATCAGCCTTGATGTTTTTTGACCCAGGGCGATATGTTATCAAAAAATTAGAGCGAGCAAAAAACAAAGCCCATCGTGCCTGCCTGGCATTGAGGCGCTTCGCTGACTCTAAATATGCCAAATTCTTATGGTCGGTGAGAATTGAGACCACAAACTTAGCCCCCTCAAGCCAGTGTCTCCACTCCTCGAGTGCATCCTTAATAGCCAACAATTCCCGGTTACCCACGTCATAATTCATCTCGGCAGGCGAAAATTTACGGGAAAAGTAAGCACAGGGATGAAGGCGATTATCAGACACCCCCATCTGAGAGAGCACTGCCCCAATACCCATCTCAGAGGCATCCACCTCCACCACAAAAGGACGCTCTGGATCTGGGTGTCGCAGCACCTTGGCCGAGACAAATGCCCTTTTGAGACGGGCAAAAGCCGCTTTGGCCTCACAAGACCAGTGAGCAACATCCGCCCCTTTCTTAGTGAGTGCCACCAAGGGCGCCACTATAGACGAAAATCCAGCGATAAATCGTCTATAAAAATTCGCAAAGCCCGGAAAACGCTGAAGCGCCTTCAAACTAGTGGGCTGCACCCAATCCAGGACTGCCTGTACCTTGGAACCCTCCATTTGGAAACCTTCTGGGGAGATAATATATCCTAGAAATGCGATTTGCTGAACTTCAAATTCGCACTTCTCCAGCTTCGCCCCAAGCCGGTGGTCTCTGAGTTTCTGGAGGACTAAGCGTACATGCTTCCGATGTTCCTCCAGGGAATGGAAGAAGATTAGGATGTCATCTAAGTATACAACTAAGAATCTATCCAAATATTCCCTGAGCACATCGTTCATGAAGTCCTGGAAGACTGCCGGGGCATTACAGAGCCCAAAAGGCATCACCAAATATTCATAATGCCCTGAGTGGGTATTAAAGGCAGTCTTCCATTCATCCCCCTCTCTTATTCGGATTAGATTGTACGCACCGCGTAGGTCAATCTTAGAAAAAATAGTGGCAGTACGAAGCTGGTCAAACAAGACCGAAATGAGAGGCAGTGGGTATGAGTTTTTAATTGTGATACGGTTCAATTCCCTGAAGTCGATGCAGGGTCGCAACGAACCGTCCTTTTTACCCACGAAGAAGAACCCCGACCCAACTGGAGACTGTGAAGGTCTGATAAATCCCTTAGCCAAGTTCTCCTGAATGTACTCTGCCATAGCCTGAGTCTCAGGACATGACAGGGAGTACAACCTGCTCTTGGGAAGCTTAGCATTCGGCAACAAATCAATGGCACAGTCATAGGGGCGATGGGGAGGTAGTACCTCTGCAACTCTTTTGGAGAACACGTCCGCAAAATCTGCATAACATCCTGGCAATCCTGGCCAACTTAGCTGCGAAAGCCTGACTGGAAGGCTCAAACAACTCCTGAAACAATCAGTACCCCAACTAAGAATCTCCCCAGAGACCCAGTCAAATTGGGGATTGTGGGCCCTTAACCAGGGTAACCCCAACACCAATGGGGCAAAAGTACAGACAGTCACATAAAAGGACAATTTTTCAGAGTGTGTGGCTCCAATAAACAAAGAAATCTGGCTAGTGCAAGAGGTAATTTTACCCTGGGATAATGGTTCCCCGTTTAACCCACAAATCTCAATTTCCGATGCCAAGGGTACTAAGGGAACAGAGTGTTTCAGGGCGAATTGGCGGTCAATAAAAACCCCGTCGGCCCCACTGTCCACAAAGGCCTCAGTCTTGACAGTTTGACCGAGGATCTTCAAGGTCACCGGAATGATAAAAGTCTTCTTGGGAAATTCTGACTTCTGGCCTGACAGGATATTTCCCATCACCCTCAGGCCCTGAAGTTTTCCGGCTTTTCTGGGCATGATACTACCACATGACTTTTATTCCCACAGTACAAACATAACCCCTGCTGTCTCCTCCGCGTCTTCTCACGCGAGGAAAGGCGGGTAGCCCCAATCTGCATAGGCTCCTCGGAAAATTCCTCAGAGTCTGAGGTTCCCTTGGGAAAGAAGGAAACCTCGATCTCCCTTTCAAGCCTGCGCTCTCTCAGCCGTCTATCCACCCGAATGGATAACTGCATGAGCTGATCCAAGCTATCAGGCAAGGGATATTGTACCAGTTGGTCTTTTAACTGGTTAGAAAGACCTCTTCGGAACTGGTGTCTCAGGGCTGGGTCATTCCACTGGGTATCATGGGCCAACCTCCGAAACTCCGTACAATAAACCTCAACTGGCCTTCGCCCTTGCTTAAGGATCGAAATCTGAGCCTCGGCTGAGGCCGTCTTGTCAGGGTCATCATACAACATGCCCAGTGCCGTAAAAAAAACATCAACACTTTTAAGCGACGGACAGTCAGGCTGCAACCCATATGCCCAGACCTGTGGGTCTCCTTGTAGCAAGGAAATCACTATGCCCACCCGCTGAATCTCCGACCCAGAAGACTGAGGCCTAAGCTGGAAATATAGCTTGCAGCTCTCCTTGAAACAAAAGAACTGCGAGCGATCTCCAGAAAAACGATCCGGGAGATTTACTTTCGGCTCCTTAACCCCTGAAGGTACTGCTGCTGCGGGAGCTCCGCCAACGGCCTGCGAGGTGTGCATTTTAATGGACAAATCATTAAATTGTCGAGTCAGGACCTGCACCTGATCGACCACCTGTTGCAAAGTATTTTGAGGGGTATGCTCCATATTCCCACAAAATTTCAACAGGAGTATTAGGCTGCTGAATATGTTATGCACACCAGTGCCAGCAGGAATGTACTGGTGTCTGAACGGTGAGGGATGCAAAACAAATGAACTCACAGACAGACTGGGGAATATGACATAACATACACAGAAGGTGATAGGGTAACAAAATAAACACAAAGTGAACAGAGAAGCCCAAAGGCTAAGAAACTGGGTGTCTCCCTAGTATTAGGAATGCTCAGATGGAAAGAAGCGAGATGTAGTGATTTAATACGTAGAGAACCCGAAATGCTGTTGCTAAGGGCAACAGCAAAACCCTAAAGGGTTACCAACGGGTGTGGCAGTAAACTCCTTGGTCAGAGATGGAATAATAGACACAAGGAGAGTCTCCACAATCCTAGTCCTCACTTGCAGTGCACTGGTTCAGCTTACTGCCACTAAACTGACACCTGAACACCTTGCACAGTGAGAGAGGATTTTGGCAGGCAAGTCTGAGAATACAGCCGCAAACCTGCTAGGTTCACAGAGTAGCAAAAGAACCCCAGCAGGTTAAACGACTGACTCCAGTCTTACTGCTAGGTCTGGATTGGCATAGTGTAATACCAAATCCCAAGGCCTATTTGCAGTAAGCAACAAACAAATACAAAGTTTACACAGTACTAGCTAGCTTTCAGGAACTGACTAACCAACAAAGATTCAGCAGCATCTGCCTAACCTGAGAAGAGGGTTTATACAGCACGCCCCACTCAGACCTCACAGACTGTGAGCACAAAAACCAGCACCGGATCCCCTGCCGTGCACAGAGCCTGTAACCACTGCACAGCAAAAGACCCGAACCGGAGTATCAGCTACGCTCAGGTTACTCCGCTAGCACTTGTCTCCCGGTTGCCATGACGACGTGGCAGCACAGAGCAGGAGACCCTAACAAACACGTAGCACTGTATGGGGTAATGACACTACTGGAACACATAGCGATGTATGGGGTAATGAGCACTACTGGAACACGTAGCACTGTATGGGGTAATGAGCACTACTGGAACACGTAGCACTGTATGGGGTAGTGACACTACTGGAACACATAGCGCTGTAGGGGGTAATGACACTACTGGAACACGTAGCGATGTATGGTGTAATGACACCACTGGAACACGTAGCGCTGTATGGGGTAATGACACTACTGGAACACGTAGCACTGTATGGGGTAATGAGCACTACTGGAACACGTAGCACTGTATGGGGTAGTGACACTACTGGAACACATAGCGCTGTAGGGGGTAATGACACTACTGGAACACGTAGCACTGTATGGGGTAATGACACTACTGGAACACGTAGCACTGTATGGGGTAATGACACTACTGGAACACGTAGCCCTGTATGGGGTAATGACACTACTGGAACACGTAGCACTGTATGGGGTAATGACACTACTGGAACACGTAGCGATGTATGGGGTAATGACACTACTGGAACACATAGCAATGTATGGGGTAATGACACTACTGGAACACGTAGCGATGTATGGGGTAATGACACTACTGGAACACGTAGCAATGTATGGGGTAATGACACTACTGGAACACGTAGCACTGTATGGGGTAATGACACTACTGGAACACGTAGCAATGTATGGGGTAATGACACTACTGGAACACGTAGCAATGTATGGGGTAATGACACTACTGGAACACGTAGCACTGTATGGGGTAATGACACTACTGGAACACGTAGCAATGTATGGGGTAATGAATACTACTGGAACACGTAGCACTGTATGGGGTAATGACACTACTGGAACACGTAGCAATGTATGGGGTAATGACACTACTGGAACACGTAGCACTGTATGGGGTAATGACACTACTGGAACACGTAGCACTGTATGGGGTAATGAACACTACTGGAACACGTAGCGCTGTATGGGGTAATGACACTACTGGAACAAGTGGCTCTGTATATGGTAATGAGCACTACTGGAACACGTAGCGATGTATGGGTTAAAGAGCACTACTGGAACACGTAGCGCTGTATGGGGTAATGACACTACTGGAACACGTAGCGCTGTATGGGGTAATGACACTACTGGAACAAGTGGCTCTGTATATGGTAATGAGCACTACTGGAACACGTAGCGATGTATGGGTTAAAGAGCACTACTGGAACACGTAGCGCTGTATGGGGTAATGACACTACTGGAACACGTAGCGCTGTATGGGGTAATGACACTACTGGAACACATAGCGATGTAGGGGGTAATGACACTACTGGAACACGTAGCGATGTATGGGGTAATGACACTACTGGAACACGTAGCTCTGTATGGGGTAATGACACTACTGGAACATGTAGCACTGTATGGGGTAATGAGCACTACTGGAACACGTAGCACTGTATGGGGTAATGAGCACTACTGGAACACGTAGCACTGTATGGGGTAATGAGCACTACTGGAACACGTAGCACTATATAGGGTAATGACACTACTGGAACACGTAGCACTATATGGGGTAATGACACTACTGAGACATGTAGCAATGTATGGGGTAATGACACTACTGGAACACGTGGCTCTGTATTGGGTAATGACACTACTGGAACACGTAGCGCTGTATGGGGTAATGACACTACTGGAACACGTAGCGCTGTATGGGGTAATGACACTACTGGAACACGTAGCACTGTATGGGGTAATGAGCACTACTGGAACACGTAGCAATGTATGGGGTAATGAGCACTACTGGAACACGTAGCACTGTATGGGCTAATGAGCACTACTGGAACACGTAGCAATGTATGGGGTAATGACACTACTGGAACACGTAGCCCTCTATGGGGTAATGACACTACTGGAACACGTAGCACTGTATGGGGTAATGACACTACTGGAACACGTGGCTTTGTATGGGGTAATGAGCACTACTGGAACATGTAGCGCTGTATGGGGTAATGACACTACTGGAACACGTAGCACTGTATGGGGTAATGACACTACTGGAACTCGTAGCACTGTATGGGGTAATGACACTACTGGAACACGTAGCACTGTATGGGGTAATAAGCACTACTGGAACACGTAGCACTGTATGGGGTAATGACACTGCTGGAACACGTATCACTGTCTGGGGTAATGACACTACTGGAACACGTAGCACTGTATGGGGTAATGAGCACTACTGGAACACGTAGCAATGTATGGGGTAATGAGCACTACTGGAACACGTAGCGCTGTATGGGGTAGTGACACTACTGGAACACATAGCGCTGTATGGGGTAATGACACTACTGGAACACGTAGCAATGTATGGGGTAATGACACTACTGGAACACGTAGCGGTGTATAGGGTAATGAGCACTACTGGAACACGTAGCACTGTATGGGGTAATGAGCACTATGGGAACACTGTTATGCACACCAGTGCCAGCAGGAATGTACTGGTGTCTGAACGGTGAGGGATGCAAAACAAATGAACTCACAGACAGACTGGGGAATATGACATAACATACACAGAAGGTGATAGGGTAACAAAATAAACACAAAGTGAACAGAGAAGCCCAAAGGCTAAGAAACTGGGTGTCTCCCTAGTATTAGGAATGCTCAGATGGAAAGAAGCGAGATGTAGTGATTTAATACGTAGAGAACCCGAAATGCTGTTGCTAAGGGCAACAGCAAAACCCTAAAGGGTTACCAACGGGTGTGGCAGTAAACTCCTTGGTCAGAGATGGAATAATAGACACAAGGAGAGTCTCCACAATCCTAGTCCTCACTTGCAGTGCACTGGTTCAGCTTACTGCCACTAAACTGACACCTGAACACCTTGCACAGTGAGAAAGGATTTTGGCAGGCAAGTCTGAGAATACAGCCGCAAACCTGCTAGGTTCACAGAATAGCAAAAAAACCCCAGCAGGTTAAACGACTGACTCCAGTCTTACTGCTAGGTCTGGATTGGCAGAGTGTAATACCAAATCCCAAGGCCTATTTGCAGTAAGCAACAAACAAATACAAAGTTTACACAGTACTAGCTAGCTTTCAGGAACTGACTAACCAACAAAGATTCAGCAGCATCTGCCTAACCTGAGAAGAGGGTTTATATAGCAGGTGCTGTCCACGCCCCACTCAGACCTCACAGACTGTGAGCACAAAAACCAGCACCGGATCCCCTGCCGTGCACAGAGCCTGTAACCACTGCACAGCAAAAGACCCGAACCGGAGTATCAGCTACGCTCAGGTTACTCCGCTAGCACTTGTCTCCCGGTTGCCATGACGACGTGGCAGCACAGAGCAGGAGACCCTAACAGTACCCCCCCTCTGACGAGGGGTCAAAGAACCCCTACCACCGGGTTTATCGGGGAACTGCGAGAAGAAAGAGCGTAACAGTCTGGGGGCATGAAGATCACAACTGCGCACCCACGACCGCTCCTCCGGGCCATACCCCTTCCAGTGCACCAAAAATGACAGCCGACCCCGAACCATCTTGGAGTCAAGAATCCTTTCAACAACAAACTCCCTCTGGCCACGTATCAGAAGAGGGGAAGGTCTTCCACTGGAAGAAGGATTACTAATCGCCCGTTTTAAAAGGGAACAATGAAATGTTTTATTGATACCCAAAGAACGGGGTAGATCTAACTGAAATGCCAACGGATTGATAACCCTAGTGATCTTATAAGGACTGATGAACCGGGGGCCTAACTTATGAGATGGCTGTCTCAACTTCAAATTCTTGGTAGACAACCAGACGAAGTCTCCTAATTTGAAGCTGCAGGGTCTTTTCCGCTTATCAAAAACTCTTTTGGTCACTAATGACACAGACACAAGGGCTTTCTTCACTTTCCTCCAAATACCTCTAAGGACCGAAACCACAGAGGAACCACCAGGCGTGGAGTCCAGGGGGTCAAAAGAATTGGCCTTAGGATGATGCCCATACACACAAAGGAAGGGAGAGATCCCTGTAGCAGAGTGAGCCGCGTTGTTATAGGCAAACTCCGCCATGGACAGATGAGCAACCCAGTCAGTCTGACACTTGGAGACATAACACCTGAGGAACTGCTCCAAGGACTGGTTCACCCTTTCAGTCTGCCCATTAGACTGCGGATGGTAGCCTGACGACAAGCTGACAGAAATCTGGAGATCGGAACAAAATGCCCTCCAGAATTTGGCCACAAACTGGGATCCGCGGTCAGAGACCACATCAAGTGGCAACCCGTGGAGGCGCACAACATGCAGCATAAATAATTCAGACAGGCGTCTGGCCGATGGCAGCCCAACCAATGGAACGAAGTGCGCCATCTTCGAAAACCTGTCAACGACAACCCAGATGGCTGACATCCCCGAGGATTTGGGCAAGTCCACCACAAAATCCATTGAAATGTGGGTCCATGGCTTAGATGGAATAGAGAGTGGATGTATTATGTCTTATTTCGGGCACAGATGTCACATGCCCGAACCCACTGATCCACATCCCTAGCCACTGAGGGCCACCACACCGCCCTAGATAGCAACTCCCGAGTTCTGGCAATACCCGGGTGACCTGCCGACTTCTTGGCATGGAATTCCAGGAACACTCGCTGTCTTAACCTAGGAGGCACAAACAAAAGACCTACCGGAAGGTCTGGAGGAGCCTGCTCCTGTGCTCTAAGGACTAATGACAAGAGGTCCTGGGTAATGCCCACTTTAATACATGATGGGGACACAATGGGCAATGGCTCCTCGGTGGTCTCCTGGATTGGAGCAAAACTCCGCGAGAGCGCATCAGCCTTGATGTTTTTTGACCCAGGGCGATATGTTATCAAAAAATTAGAGCGAGCAAAAAACAAAGCCCATCGTGCCTGCCTGGCATTGAGGCGCTTCGCTGACTCTAAATATGCCAAATTCTTATGGTCGGTGAGAATTGAGACCACAAACTTAGCCCCCTCAAGCCAGTGTCTCCACTCCTCGAGTGCATCCTTAATAGCCAACAATTCCCGGTTACCCACGTCATAATTCATCTCGGCAGGCGAAAATTTACGGGAAAAGTAAGCACAGGGATGAAGGCGATTATCAGACACCCCCATCTGAGAGAGCACTGCCCCAATACCCATCTCAGAGGCATCCACCTCCACCACAAAAGGACGCTCTGGATCTGGGTGTCGCAGCACCTTGGCCGAGACAAATGCCCTTTTGAGACGGGCAAAAGCCGCTTTGGCCTCACAAGACCAGTGAGCAACATCCGCCCCTTTCTTAGTGAGTGCCACCAAGGGCGCCACTATAGACGAAAATCCAGCGATAAATCGTCTATAAAAATTCGCAAAGCCCGGAAAACGCTGAAGCGCCTTCAAACTAGTGGGCTGCACCCAATCCAGGACTGCCTGTACCTTGGAACCCTCCATTTGGAAACCTTCTGGGGAGATAATATATCCTAGAAATGCGATTTGCTGAACTTCAAATTCGCACTTCTCCAGCTTCGCCCCAAGCCGGTGGTCTCTGAGTTTCTGGAGGACTAAGCGTACATGCTTCCGATGTTCCTCCAGGGAATGGAAGAAGATTAGGATGTCATCTAAGTATACAACTAAGAATCTATCCAAATATTCCCTGAGCACATCGTTCATGAAGTCCTGGAAGACTGCCGGGGCATTACAGAGCCCAAAAGGCATCACCAAATATTCATAATGCCCTGAGTGGGTATTAAAGGCAGTCTTCCATTCATCCCCCTCTCTTATTCGGATTAGATTGTACGCACCGCGTAGGTCAATCTTAGAAAAAATAGTGGCAGTACGAAGCTGGTCAAACAAGACCGAAATGAGAGGCAGTGGGTATGAGTTTTTAATTGTGATACGGTTCAATTCCCTGAAGTCGATGCAGGGTCGCAACGAACCGTCCTTTTTACCCACGAAGAAGAACCCCGACCCAACTGGAGACTGTGAAGGTCTGATAAATCCCTTAGCCAAGTTCTCCTGAATGTACTCTGCCATAGCCTGAGTCTCAGGACATGACAGGGAGTACAACCTGCTCTTGGGAAGCTTAGCATTCGGCAACAAATCAATGGCACAGTCATAGGGGCGATGGGGAGGTAGTACCTCTGCAACTCTTTTGGAGAACACGTCCGCAAAATCTGCATAACATCCTGGCAATCCTGGCCAACTTAGCTGCGAAAGCCTGACTGGAAGGCTCAAACAACTCCTGAAACAATCAGTACCCCAACTAAGAATCTCCCCAGAGACCCAGTCAAATTGGGGATTGTGGGCCCTTAACCAGGGTAACCCCAACACCAATGGGGCAAAAGTACAGACAGTCACATAAAAGGACAATTTTTCAGAGTGTGTGGCTCCAATAAACAAAGAAATCTGGCTAGTGCAAGAGGTAATTTTACCCTGGGATAATGGTTCCCCGTTTAACCCACAAATCTCAATTTCCGATGCCAAGGGTACTAAGGGAACAGAGTGTTTCAGGGCGAATTGGCGGTCAATAAAAACCCCGTCGGCCCCACTGTCCACAAAGGCCTCAGTCTTGACAGTTTGACCGAGGATCTTCAAGGTCACCGGAATGATAAAAGTCTTCTTGGGAAATTCTGACTTCTGGCCTGACAGGATATTTCCCATCACCCTCAGGCCCTGAAGTTTTCCGGCTTTTCTGGGCATGATACTACCACATGACTTTTATTCCCACAGTACAAACATAACCCCTGCTGTCTCCTCCGCGTCTTCTCACGCGAGGAAAGGCGGGTAGCCCCAATCTGCATAGGCTCCTCGGAAAATTCCTCAGAGTCTGAGGTTCCCTTGGGAAAGAAGGAAACCTCGATCTCCCTTTCAAGCCTGCGCTCTCTCAGCCGTCTATCCACCCGAATGGATAACTGCATGAGCTGATCCAAGCTATCAGGCAAGGGATATTGTACCAGTTGGTCTTTTAACTGGTTAGAAAGACCTCTTCGGAACTGGTGTCTCAGGGCTGGGTCATTCCACTGGGTATCATGGGCCAACCTCCGAAACTCCGTACAATAAACCTCAACTGGCCTTCGCCCTTGCTTAAGGATCGAAATCTGAGCCTCGGCTGAGGCCGTCTTGTCAGGGTCATCATACAACATGCCCAGTGCCGTAAAAAAAACATCAACACTTTTAAGCGACGGACAGTCAGGCTGCAACCCATATGCCCAGACCTGTGGGTCTCCTTGTAGCAAGGAAATCACTATGCCCACCCGCTGAATCTCCGACCCAGAAGACTGAGGCCTAAGCTGGAAATATAGCTTGCAGCTCTCCTTGAAACAAAAGAACTGCGAGCGATCTCCAGAAAAACGATCCGGGAGATTTACTTTCGGCTCCTTAACCCCTGAAGGTACTGCTGCTGCGGGAGCTCCGCCAACGGCCTGCGAGGTGTGCATTTTAATGGACAAATCATTAAATTGTCGAGTCAGGACCTGCACCTGATCGACCACCTGTTGCAAAGTATTTTGAGGGGTATGCTCCATATTCCCACAAAATTTCAACAGGAGTATTAGGCTGCTGAATATGTTATGCACACCAGTGCCAGCAGGAATGTACTGGTGTCTGAACGGTGAGGGATGCAAAACAAATGAACTCACAGACAGACTGGGGAATATGACATAACATACACAGAAGGTGATAGGGTAACAAAATAAACACAAAGTGAACAGAGAAGCCCAAAGGCTAAGAAACTGGGTGTCTCCCTAGTATTAGGAATGCTCAGATGGAAAGAAGCGAGATGTAGTGATTTAATACGTAGAGAACCCGAAATGCTGTTGCTAAGGGCAACAGCAAAACCCTAAAGGGTTACCAACGGGTGTGGCAGTAAACTCCTTGGTCAGAGATGGAATAATAGACACAAGGAGAGTCTCCACAATCCTAGTCCTCACTTGCAGTGCACTGGTTCAGCTTACTGCCACTAAACTGACACCTGAACACCTTGCACAGTGAGAGAGGATTTTGGCAGGCAAGTCTGAGAATACAGCCGCAAACCTGCTAGGTTCACAGAGTAGCAAAAGAACCCCAGCAGGTTAAACGACTGACTCCAGTCTTACTGCTAGGTCTGGATTGGCATAGTGTAATACCAAATCCCAAGGCCTATTTGCAGTAAGCAACAAACAAATACAAAGTTTACACAGTACTAGCTAGCTTTCAGGAACTGACTAACCAACAAAGATTCAGCAGCATCTGCCTAACCTGAGAAGAGGGTTTATACA
This sequence comes from Pseudophryne corroboree, assembly GCF_028390025.1. Classification (NCBI taxonomy): domain Eukaryota; kingdom Metazoa; phylum Chordata; class Amphibia; order Anura; family Myobatrachidae; genus Pseudophryne; species Pseudophryne corroboree. Next base: position 829,255,485 of record NC_086448.1, on the reverse strand, counting down.
GCACGCCCCACTCAGACCTCACAGACTGTGAGCACAAAAACCAGCACCGGATCCCCTGCCGTGCACAGAGCCTGTAACCACTGCACAGCAAAAGACCCGAACCGGAGTATCAGCTACGCTCAGGTTACTCCGCTAGCACTTGTCTCCCGGTTGCCATGACGACGTGGCAGCACAGAGCAGGAGACCCTAACAAACACGTAGCACTGTATGGGGTAATGACACTACTGGAACACATAGCGATGTATGGGGTAATGAGCACTACTGGAACACGTAGCACTGTATGGGGTAATGAGCACTACTGGAACACGTAGCACTGTATGGGGTAGTGACACTGCTGGAACACATAGCGCTGTAGGGGGTAATGACACTACTGGAACACGTAGCGATGTATGGTGTAATGACACCACTGGAACACGTAGCGCTGTATGGGGTAATGACACTACTGGAACACGTAGCACTGTATGGGGTAATGAGCACTACTGGAACACGTAGCACTGTATGGGGTAGTGACACTACTGGAACACATAGCGCTGTAGGGGGTAATGACACTACTGGAACACGTAGCACTGTATGGGGTAATGACACTACTGGAACACGTAGCACTGTATGGGGTAATGACACTACTGGAACACGTAGCCCTGTATGGGGTAATGACACTACTGGAACACGTAGCACTGTATGGGGTAATGACACTACTGGAACACGTAGCACTGTATGGGGTAATGAGCACTACTGGAACACGTAGCACTGTATGGGGTAGTGACACTACTGGAACACATAGCGCTGTAGGGGGTAATGACACTACTGGAACACGTAGCACTGTATGGGGTAATGACACTACTGGAACACGTAGCACTGTATGGGGTAATGACACTACTGGAACACGTAGCCCTGTATGGGGTAATGACACTACTGGAACACGTAGCACTGTATGGGGTAATGACACTACTGGAACACGTAGCACTGTATGGGGTAATGACACTACTGGAACACGTAGCGATGTATGGTGTAATGACACTACTGGAACACGTAGCGCTGTATGGGGTAATGACACTACTGGAACACGTAGCACTGTATGGGGTAATGAGCACTATGGGAACACGTAGCGCTGTATGGGGTAATGACACTACTGGAACACGTAGCACTGTATGGGGTAATGACACTACTGGAACACGTAGCACTGTATGGGGTAATGACACTACTGGAACACGTAGCACTGTATGGGGTAATGACACTACTGGAACACGTAGCACTGTATGGGGTAGTGACACTACTGGAACACATAGCGCTGTAGGGGGTAATGACACTACTGGAACACGTAGCAATGTATGGGGTAATGACACTACTGGAACACGTAGCGCTGTATGGGGTAATGACACTACTGGAACACGTAGCGCTGTATGGGGTAATGACACTACTGGAACACGTAGCAATGTATGGGGTAATGACACTACTGGAACACGTAGCACTGTATGGGGTAATGACACTACTGGAACACGTAGCGATGTATGGGGTAATGACACTACTGGAACACGTAGCACTGTATGGGGTAATGACACTACTGGAACACGTAGCGATGTATGGGGTAATGACAGTACTGGAACACGTAGCAATGTATGGGGTAGTGACACTACTGGAACACGTAGCGATGTATGGGGTAATGACAGTACTGGAACACGTAGCAATGTATGGGGTAGTGACACTACTGGAACACGTAGCGATGTATGGGGTAATGACAGTACTGGAACACGTAGCAATGTATGGGGTAGTGACACTACTGGAACACGTAGCGATGTATGGGGTAATGACACTACTGGAACACGTAGCACTGTATGGGGTAATGACACTACTGGAACACGTAGCAATGTATGGGGTAATGACACTACTGGAACACGTAGCGCTGTATGGGGTAATGACAGTACTGGAACACGTAGCAATGTATGGGGTAATGACACTACTGGAACACGTAGCGATGTATGGGGTAATGACACTTACTGGAACACGTAGCACTGTATGGGGTAATGACACTACTGGAACACGTAGCAATGTATGGGGTAATGACACTACTGGAACACGTAGCGCTGTATGGGGTAATGACAGTACTGGAACACGTAGCGCTGTATGGGGTAATGACACTACTGGAACACGTAGCGATGTATGGGGTAATGACACTACTGGAACACGTAGCGCTGTATGGGGTAATGACACTACTGGAACACGTAGCGATGTATGGGGTAATGACACTACTGGAACACGTAGCAATGTATGGGGTAATGACACTACTGGAACACGTAGCACTGTATGGGGTAATGACACTACTGGAACACGTAGCAATGTATGGGGTAATGACACTACTGGAACACGTAGCAATGTATGGGGTAATGACACTACTGGAACACGTAGCACTGTATGGGGTAATGACACTACTGGAACACGTAGCAATGTATGGGGTAATGAACACTACTGGAACACGTAGCACTGTATGGGGTAATGACACTACTGGAACACGTAGCAATGTATGGGGTAATGACACTACTGGAACACGTAGCACTGTATGGGGTAATGACACTACTGGAACACGTAGCACTGTATGGGGTAATGAACACTACTGGAACACGTAGCGCTGTATGGGGTAATGACACTACTGGAACAAGTGGCTCTGTATATGGTAATGAGCACTACTGGAACACGTAGCGATGTATGGGTTAAAGAGCACTACTGGAACACGTAGCGCTGTATGGGGTAATGACACTACTGGAACACGTAGCGCTGTATGGGGTAATGACACTACTGGAACACATAGCGATGTAGGGGGTAATGACACTACTGGAACACGTAGCGATGTATGGGGTAATGACACTACTGGAACATGTAGCACTGTATGGGGTAATGAGCACTACTGGAACACGTAGCACTGTATGGGGTAATGAGCACTACTGGAACACGTAGCACTGTATGGGGTAATGAGCACTACTGGAACACGTAGCACTATATAGGGTAATGACACTACTGGAACACGTAGCACTATATGGGGTAATGACACTACTGAGACATGTAGCAATGTATGGGGTAATGACACTACTGGAACACGTGGCTCTGTATTGGGTAATGACACTACTGGAACACGTAGCGCTGTATGGGGTAATGACACTACTGGAACACGTAGCGCTGTATGGGGTAATGACACTACTGGAACACGTAGCACTGTATGGGGTAATGAGCACTACTGGAACACGTAGCAATGTATGGGGTAATGAGCACTACTGGAACACGTAGCACTGTATGGGCTAATGAGCACTACTGGAACACGTAGCAATGTATGGGGTAATGACACTACTGGAACACGTAGCCCTCTATGGGGTAATGACACTACTGGAACACGTAGCACTGTATGGGGTAATGACACTACTGGAACACGTGGCTTTGTATGGGGTAATGAGCACTACTGGAACACGTAGCACTGTATGGGGTAATGACACTACTGGAACTCGTAGCACTGTATGGGGTAATGACACTGCTGGAACACGTAGCACTGTATGGGGTAATGACACTACTGGAACACGTAGCACTGTATGGGGTAATGAGCACTACTGGAACACGTAGCAATGTATGGGGTAATGAGCACTACTGGAACACGTAGCGCTGTATGGGGTAGTGACACTACTGGAACACATAGCGCTGTATGGGGTAATGACACTACTGGAACACGTAGCAATGTATGGGGTAATGACACTACTGGAACACGTATCGGTGTATAGGGTAATGAGCACTACTGGAACACGTAGCACTGTATGGGGTAATGAGCACTATGGGAACACTGTTATGCACACCAGTGCCAGCAGGAATGTACTGGTGTCTGAACGGTGAGGGATGCAAAACAAATGAACTCACAGACAGACTGGGGAATATGACATAACATACACAGAAGGTGATAGGGTAACAAAATAAACACAAAGTGAACAGAGAAGCCCAAAGGCTAAGAAACTGGGTGTCTCCCTAGTATTAGGAATGCTCAGATGGAAAGAAGCGAGATGTAGTGATTTAATACGTAGAGAACCCGAAATGCTGTTGCTAAGGGCAACAGCAAAACCCTAAAGGGTTACCAACGGGTGTGGCAGTAAACTCCTTGGTCAGAGATGGAATAATAGACACAAGGAGAGTCTCCACAATCCTAGTCCTCACTTGCAGTGCACTGGTTCAGCTTACTGCCACTAAACTGACACCTGAACACCTTGCACAGTGAGAAAGGATTTTGGCAGGCAAGTCTGAGAATACAGCCGCAAACCTGCTAGGTTCACAGAATAGCAAAAAAACCCCAGCAGGTTAAACGACTGACTCCAGTCTTACTGCTAGGTCTGGATTGGCAGAGTGTAATACCAAATCCCAAGGCCTATTTGCAGTAAGCAACAAACAAATACAAAGTTTACACAGTACTAGCTAGCTTTCAGGAACTGACTAACCAACAAAGATTCAGCAGCATCTGCCTAACCTGAGAAGAGGGTTTATATAGCAGGTGCTGTCCACGCCCCACTCAGACCTCACAGACTGTGAGCACAAAAACCAGCACCGGATCCCCTGCCGTGCACAGAGCCTGTAACCACTGCACAGCAAAAGACCCGAACCGGAGTATCAGCTACGCTCAGGTTACTCCGCTAGCACTTGTCTCCCGGTTGCCATGACGACGTGGCAGCACAGAGCAGGAGACCCTAACAGTACCCCCCCTCTGACGAGGGGTCAAAGAACCCCTACCACCGGGTTTATCGGGGAACTGCGAGAAGAAAGAGCGTAACAGTCTGGGGGCATGAAGATCACAACTGCGCACCCACGACCGCTCCTCCGGGCCATACCCCTTCCAGTGCACCAAAAATGACAGCCGACCCCGAACCATCTTGGAGTCAAGAATCCTTTCAACAACAAACTCCCTCTGGCCACGTATCAGAAGAGGGGAAGGTCTTCCACTGGAAGAAGGATTACTAATCGCCCATTTTAAAAGGGAACAATGAAATGTTTTATTGATACCCAAAGAACGGGGTAGATCTAACTGAAATGCCAACGGATTGATAACCCTAGTGATCTTATAAGGACCGATGAACCGGGGGCCTAACTTATGAGATGGCTGTCTCAACTTCAAATTCTTGGTAGACAACCAGACGAAGTCTCCTAATTTGAAGCTGCAGGGTCTTTTCCGCTTATCAAAAACTCTTTTGGTCACTAATGACACAGACACAAGGGCTTTCTTCACTTTCCTCCAAATACCTCTAAGGACCGAAACCACAGAGGAACCACCAGGCGTGGAGTCCAGGGGGTCAAAAGAATTGGCCTTAGGATGATGCCCATACACACAAAGGAAGGGAGAGATCCCTGTAGCAGAGTGAGCCGCGTTGTTATAGGCAAACTCCGCCATGGACAGATGAGCAACCCAGTCAGTCTGACACTTGGAGACATAACACCTGAGGAACTGCTCCAAGGACTGGTTCACCCTTTCAGTCTGCCCATTAGACTGCGGATGGTAGCCTGACGACAAGCTGACAGAAATCCTGGAGATCGGAACAAAATGCCCTCCAGAATTTGGCCACAAACTGGGATCCGCGGTCAGAGACCACATCAAGTGGCAACCCGTGGAGGCGCACAACATGCAGCATAAATAATTCAGACAGGCGTCTGGCCGATGGCAGCCCAACCAATGGAACGAAGTGCGCCATCTTCGAAAACCTGTCAACGACAACCCAGATGGCTGTCATCCCCGAGGATTTGGGCAAGTCCACCACAAAATCCATTGAAATGTGGGTCCATGGCTTAGATGGAATAGAGAGTGGATGTATTATGTCTTATTTCGGGCACAGATGTCACATGCCCGAACCCACTGATCCACATCCCTAGCCACTGAGGGCCACCACACCGCCCTAGATAGCAACTCCCGGGTTGACCTGCCGACTTCTTGGCATGGAATTCCAGGAACACTCGCTGTCTTAACCTAGGAGGCACAAACAAAAGACCTACCGGAAGGTCTGGAGGAGCCTGCTCCTGTGCTCTAAGGACTAATGACAAGAGGTCCTGGGTAATGCCCACTTTAATACATGATGGGGACACAATGGGCAATGGCTCCTCGGTGGTCTCCTGGATTGGAGCAAAACTCTGCGAGAGCGCATCAGCCTTGATGTTTTTTGACCCAGGGCGATATGTTATCAAAAAATTAGAGCGAGCAAAAAACAAAGCCCATCGTGCCTGCCTGGCATTGAGGCGCTTCGCTGACTCTAAATATGCCAAATTCTTATGGTCGGTGAGAATTGAGACCACAAACTTAGCCCCCTCAAGCCAGTGTCTCCACTCCTCGAGTGCATCCTTAATAGCCAACAATTCCCAGTTACCCACGTCATAATTCATCTCGGCAGGCGAAAATTTACGGGAAAAGTAAGCACAGGGATGAAGGCGATTATCAGACACCCCCATCTGAGAGAGCACTGCCCCAATACCCATCTCAGAGGCATCCACCTCCACCACAAAAGGACGCTCTGGATCTGGGTGTCGCAGCACCTTGGCCGAGACAAATGCCCTTTTGAGACGGGCAAAAGCCGCTTTGGCCTCACAAGACCAGTGAGCAACATCCGCCCCTTTCTTAGTGAGTGCCACCAAGGGCGCCACTATAGACGAAAATCCAGCGATAAATCGTCTATAAAAATTCGCAAAGCCCAGAAAACGCTGAAGCGCCTTCAAACTAGTGGGCTGCACCCAATCCAGGACTGCCTGTACCTTGGAACCCTCCATTTGGAAACCTTCTGGGGAGATAATATATCCTAGAAATGCGATTTGCTGAACTTCAAATTCGCACTTCTCCAGCTTCGCCCCAAGCCGGTGGTCTCTGAGTTTCTGGAGGACTAAGCGTACATGCTTCCGATGTTCCTCCAGGGAATGGAAGAAGATTAGGATGTCATCTAAGTATACAACTAAGAATCTATCCAAATATTCCCTGAGCACATCGTTCATGAAGTCCTGGAAGACTGCCGGGGCATTACAGAGCCCAAAAGGCATCACCAAATATTCATAATGCCCTGAGTGGGTATTAAAGGCAGTCTTCCATTCATCCCCCTCTCTTATTCGGATTAGATTGTACGCACCGCGTAGGTCAATCTTAGAAAAAATAGTGGCAGTACGAAGCTGGTCAAACAAGACCGAAATGAGAGGCAGTGGGTATGAGTTTTTAATTGTGATACGGTTCAATTCCCTGAAGTCGATGCAGGGTCGCAACGAACCGTCCTTTTTACCCACGAAGAAGAACCCCGACCCAACTGGAGACTGTGAAGGTCTGATAAATCCCTTAGCCAAGTTCTCCTGAATGTACTCTGCCATAGCCTGAGTCTCAGGACATGACAGGGAGTACAACCTGCTCTTGGGAAGCTTAGCATTCGGCAACAAATCAATGGCACAGTCATAGGGGCGATGGGGAGGTAGTACCTCTGCAACTCTTTTGGAGAACACGTCCGCAAAATCTGCATAACATCCTGGCAATCCTGGCCAACTTAGCTGCGAAAGCCTGACTGGAAGGCTCAAACAACTCCTGAAACAATCAGTACCCCAACTAAGAATCTCCCCAGAGACCCAGTCAAATTGGGGATTGTGGGCCCTTAACCAGGGTAACCCCAACACCAATGGGGCAAAAGTACAGACAGTCACATAAAAGGACAATTTTTCAGAGTGTGTGGCTCCAATAAACAAAGAAATCTGGCTAGTGCAAGAGGTAATTTTACCCTGGGATAATGGTTCCCCGTTTAACCCACAAATCTCAATTTCCGATGCCAAGGGTACTAAGGGAACAGAGTGTTTCAGGGCGAATTGGCGGTCAATAAAAACCCCGTCGGCCCCACTGTCCACAAAGGCCTCAGTCTTGACAGTTTGACCGAGGATCTTCAAGGTCACCGGAATGATAAAAGTCTTCTTGGGAAATTCTGACTTCTGGCCTGACAGGATATTTCCCATCACCCTCAGGCCCTGAAGTTTTCCGGCTTTTCTGGGCATGATACTACCACATGACTTTTATTCCCACAGTACAAACATAACCCCTGCTGTCTCCTCCGCGTCTTCTCACGCGAGGAAAGGCGGGTAGCCCCAATCTGCATAGGCTCCTCGGAAAATTCCTCAGAGTCTGAGGTTCCCTTGGGAAAGAAGGAAACCTCGATCTCCCTTTCAAGCCTGCGCTCTCTCAGCCGTCTATCCACCCGAATGGATAACTGTATGAGCTGATCCAAGCTATCAGGCAAGGGATATTGTACCAGTTGGTCTTTTAACTGGTTAGAAAGACCTCTTCGGAACTGGTGTCTCAGGGCTGGGTCATTCCACTGGGTATCATGGGCCAACCTCCGAAACTCCGTACAATAAACCTCAACTGGCCTTCGCCCTTGCTTAAGGATCGAAATCTGAGCCTCGGCTGAGGCCGTCTTGTCAGGGTCATCATACAACATGCCCAGTGCCGTAAAAAAAACATCAACACTTTTAAGCGACGGACAGTCAGGCTGCAACCCATATGCCCAGACCTGTGGGTCTCCTTGTAGCAAGGAAATCACTATGCCCACCCGCTGAATCTCCGACCCAGAAGACTGAGGCCTAAGCTGGAAATATAGCTTGCAGCTCTCCTTGAAACAAAAGAACTGCGAGCGATCTCCAGAAAAACGATCCGGGAGATTTACTTTCGGCTCCTTAACCCCTGAAGGTACTGCTGCTGCGGGAGCTCCGCCAACGGCCTGCGAGGTGTGCATTTTAATGGACAAATCATTAAATTGTCGAGTCAGGACCTGCACCTGATCGACCACCTGTTGCAAAGTATTTTGAGGGGTATGCTCCATATTCCCACAAAATTTCAACAGGAGTATTAGGCTGCTGAATATGTTATGCACACCAGTGCCAGCAGGAATGTACTGGTGTCTGAACGGTGAGGGATGCAAAACAAATGAACTCACAGACAGACTGGGGAATATGACATAACATACACAGAAGGTGATAGGGTAACAAAATAAACACAAAGTGAACAGAGAAGCCCAAAGGCTAAGAAACTGGGTGTCTCCCTAGTATTAGGAATGCTCAGATGGAAAGAAGCGAGATGTAGTGATTTAATACGTAGAGAACCCGAAATGCTGTTGCTAAGGGCAACAGCAAAACCCTAAAGGGTTACCAACGGGTGTGGCAGTAAACTCCTTGGTCAGAGATGGAATAATAGACACAAGGAGAGTCTCCACAATCCTAGTCCTCACTTGCAGTGCACTGGTTCAGCTTACTGCCACTAAACTGACACCTGAACACCTTGCACAGTGAGAGAGGATTTTGGCAGGCAAGTCTGAGAATACAGCCGCAAACCTGCTAGGTTCACAGAGTAGCAAAAGAACCCCAGCAGGTTAAACGACTGACTCCAGTCTTACTGCTAGGTCTGGATTGGCATAGTGTAATACCAAATCCCAAGGCCTATTTGCAGTAAGCAACAAACAAATACAAAGTTTACACAGTACTAGCTAGCTTTCAGGAACTGACTAACCAACAAAGATTCAGCAGCATCTGCCTAACCTGAGAAGAGGGTTTATATAGCACGCCCCACTCAGACCTCACAGACTGTGAGCACAAAAACCAGCACCGGATCCCCTGCCGTGCACAGAGCCTGTAACCACTGCACAGCAAAAGACCCGAACCGGAGTATCAGCTACGCTCAGGTTACTCCGCTAGCACTTGTCTCCCGGTTGCCATGACGACGTGGCAGCACAGAGCAGGAGACCCTAACAAACACGTAGCACTGTATGGGGTAATGACACTACTGGAACACATAGCGATGTATGGGGTAATGAGCACTACTGGAACACGTAGCACTGTATGGGGTAATGAGCACTACTGGAACACGTAGCACTGTATGGGGTAGTGACACTACTGGAACACATAGCGCTGTAGGGGGTAATGACACTACTGGAACACGTAGCGATGTATGGTGTAATGACACCACTGGAACACGTAGCGCTGTATGGGGTAATGACACTACTGGAACACGTAGCACTGTATGGGGTAATGAACACTACTGGAACACGTAGCACTGTATGGGGTAATGAACACTACTGGAACACGTAGCACTGTATGGGGTAATGACACTACTGGAACACGTAGCGCTGTATGGGGTAATGACACTACTGGAACACGTAGCACTGTATGGGGTAATGAACACTACTGGAACACGTAGCGCTGTATGGGGTAATGACACTACTGGAACACGTAGCGCTGTATGGGGTAATGACACTACTGGAACACGTAGCACTGTATGGGGTAATGACACTACTGGAACACGTAGCCCTGTATGGGGTAATGACACTACTGGAACACGTAGCACTGTATGGGGTAATGACACTACTGGAACACGTAGCACTGTATGGGGTAATGAGCACTACTGGAACACGTAGCACTGTATGGGGTAGTGACACTACTGGAACACATAGCGCTGTAGGGGGTAATGACACTACTGGAACACGTAGCACTGTATGGGGTAATGACACTACTGGAACACGTAGCACTGTATGGGGTAATGACACTACTGGAACACGTAGCCCTGTATGGGGTAATGACACTACTGGAACACGTAGCACTGTATGGGGTAATGACACTACTGGAACACGTAGCACTGTATGGGGTAATGACACTACTGGAACACGTAGCGATGTATGGTGTAATGACACTACTGGAACACGTAGCGCTGTATGGGGTAATGACACTACTGGAACACGTAGCACTGTATGGGGTAATGAGCACTATGGGAACACGTAGCACTGTATGGGGTAATGACACTACTGGAACACGTAGCACTGTATGGGGTAATGACACTACTGGAACACGTAGCACTGTATGGGGTAATGAGCACTACTGGAACACGTAGCATTGTATGGGGTAGTGACACTACTGGAACACATAGCGCTGTAGGGGGTAATGACACTACTGGAACACGTAGCACTGTATGGGGTAATGACACTACTGGAACACGTAGCACTGTATGGGGTAATGACACTACTGGAACACGTAGCGCTGTATGGGGTGGTAATGACACTACTGGAACACGTAGCACTGTATGGGGTAATGACACTACTGGAACACGTAGCACTGTATGGGGTAATGACACTACTGGAACACGTAGCGATGTATGGTGTAATGACACTACTGGAACACGTAGCGCTGTATGGGGTAATGACACTACTGGAACACGTAGCACTGTATGGGGTAATGAGCACTATGGGAACACGTAGCACTGTATGGGGTAATGACACTACTGGAACACGTAGCACTGTATGGGGTAATGACACTACTGGAACACGTAGCACTGTATGGGGTAATGACACTACTGGAACACGTAGCGCTGTATGGGGTAATGACACTACTGGAACACGTAGCGCTGTATGGGGTAATGACACTACTGGAACACGTAGCGCTGTATGGGGTAATGACACTACTGAGACATGTAGCAATGTATGGGGTAATGACACTACTGGAACACGTAGCACTGTATGGGGTAATGACACTACTGGAACACGTAGCACTGTATGGGGTAATGACACTACTGGAACACGTAGCGCTGTATGGGGTAATGACACTACTGGAACACGTAGCGCTGTATGGGGTAATGACACTACTGAGACATGTAGCAATGTATGGGGTAATGACACTACTGGAACACGTAGCACTGTATGGGGTAATGACACTACTGAGACATGTAGCAATGTATGGGGTAATGACACTACTGGAACACGTAGCACTGTATGGGGTAATGACACTACTGGAACACGTAGCACTGTATGGGGTAATGACACTACTGAGACATGTAGCAATGTATGGGGTAATGACACTACTGGAACACGTAGCAATGTATGGGGTAATGACACTACTGAGACATGTAGCAATGTATGGGGTAATGACACTACTGAGACATGTAGCAATGTATGGGGTAATGACAGTACTGGAACACGTAGCAATGTATGGGGTAATGACACTACTGGAACACGTAGCGCTGTATGGGGTAATGACACTACTGGAACACGTAGCAATGTATGGGGTAATGAGCACTACTGGAACACGTAGCACTGTATGGGGTAATGACACTACTGGAACACGTAGCACTGTATGGGGTAATGACACTACTGGAACACGTAGCACTGTATGGGGTAATGACACTACTGGAACACGTAGCGCTGTATGGGGTAATGACACTACTGGAACACGTAGCGCTGTATGGGGTAATGACACTACTGGAACACGTAGCGCTGTATGGGGTAATGACACTACTGAGACATGTAGCAATGTATGGGGTAATGACACTACTGGAACACGTAGCACTGTATGGGGTAATGACACTACTGGAACACGTAGCACTGTATGGGGTAATGACACTACTGGAACACGTAGCGCTGTATGGGGTAATGACACTACTGGAACACGTAGCGCTGTATGGGGTAATGACACTACTGAGACATGTAGCAATGTATGGGGTAATGACACTACTGGAACACGTAGCACTGTATGGGGTAATGACACTACTGAGACATGTAGCAATGTATGGGGTAATGACACTACTGGAACACGTAGCACTGTATGGGGTAATGACACTACTGGAACACGTAGCACTGTATGGGGTAATGACACTACTGAGACATGTAGCAATGTATGGGGTAATGACACTACTGGAACACGTAGCAATGTATGGGGTAATGACACTACTGGAACACGTAGCAATGTATGGGGTAATGACACTACTGAGACATGTAGCAATGTATGGGGTAATGACAGTACTGGAACACGTAGCAATGTATGGGGTAATGACACTACTGGAACACGTAGCGCTGTATGGGGTAATGACACTACTGGAACACGTAGCAATGTATGGGGTAATGAGCACTACTGGAACACGTAGCACTGTATGGGCTAATGAGCACTACTGGAACACGTAGCAATGTATGGGGTAATGACACTACTGGATCACGTAGCACTGTATGGGTAATGAGCACTACTGGAACACGTAGCACTGTATGGGGTAATGACACTACTGGAACACGTAGCAATGTATGGGTAATGAGCACTACTGGAACACGTAGCACTGTATGGGGTAATGACACTACTGGAACACGTAGCACTGTATGGGGTAATGAGCACTACTGGAACACGTAGCACTGTATGGGTAATGAGCACTACTGGAACACGTAGCACTGTATGGGGTAATGACACTACTGGAACACGTAGCAATGTATGGGGTAATGACACTACTGGAACACGTAGCACTGTATGGGTAATGAGCACTACTGGAACACGTAGCACTGTATGGGGTAATGACACTACTGGAACACGTAGCAATGTATGGGGTAATGACACTACTGGATCACGTAGCGATGTATGGGTAATGACACTACTGAGACATGTAGCAATGTATGGGGTAATGAGCACTACTGGAACACGTAGCGCTGTATGGGGTAATGACACTACTGGAACACGTAGCAATGTATGGGGTAATGACACTACTGGAACACGTGGCTCTGTATTGGGTAATGAGCACTACTGGAACACGTAGCAATGTATGGGGTAATGACACTACTGGAACACGTAGCGCTGTATGGGGTAATGAGCACTACTGGAACACGTAGCGATGTATGGGGTAATGACACTACTGGAACACGTATCACTGTATGGGGTAATGACACTACTGGAACACGTATCACTGTGTGGGGTTATGAGCACTACTGGAACACGTAGCACTGTATGGGGTAATGACACTACTGGAACACGTATCACTGTGTGGGGTAATGAGCACTACTGGAACACGTAGCACTGTATGGGGTAATGACACTACTGGAACACGTAGCGCTGTATGGGGTAATGACACTACTGGAACACGTAGCGCTGTATGGGGTAATGAGCACTACTGGAACACATAGCGCTGTAGGGGGTAATGACACTACTGGAACACGTAGCGCTGTATGGGGTAATGACACTACTGGAACACGTAGCACTGTATGGGGTAATGACACTACTGGAACACGTAGCGCTGTAGGGGGTAATGACACTACTGGAACACGTAGCGCTGTATGGGGTAATGACACTACTGGAACACGTAGCACTGTATGTGGTAATGAACACTACTGGAACACTTAGCACTGTATGGAGTAATGACACTACTGGAACACGTAGCAATGTATGGGGTAATGACACTACTGGAACACGTAGCGCTATATGGGGTAATGACACTACTGGAACACGTAGCACTGTATGGGGTAATGACACTACTGGAACACGTAGCACTGTATGGGGTAATGACACTACTGGAACACGTAGCACTGTATGGGGTAATGACACTACTGGAACACGTAGCGCTGTATGGGGTAATGACACTACTGGAACACGTAGCGCTGTATGGGGTAATGACACTACTGGAACACGTAGCACTGTATGGAGTAATGACACTACTGGAACACGTAGCGCTGTATGGGGTAATGACACTACTGGAACACGTAGCACTGTATGGAGTAATGACACTACTGGAACACGTAGCACTGTATGGGGTAATGACACTACTGGAACACATAGCAATGTATGGGGTAATGAGCACTACTGGAACACGTAGCGCTGTATGGGGTAATGACACTACTGGAACACGTAGCACTGTATGGAGTAATGACACTACTGGAACACGTAGCACTGTATGGGGTAATGACACTACTGGAACACATAGCAATGTATGGGGTAATGAGCACTACTGGAACACGTAGCGATGTATGGGGTAATGACGCTACTGGAACACGTAGCGCTGTATGGGGTAATGAGCACTACTGGAACACGTAGCACTGTATGGGGTAATGAACACTACTGGAACACGTAGCACTGTATGGGGTAATGACACTACTGGATCACGTAGCACTGTATGGGGTAATGACACTACTGGATCACGTAGCACTGTATGGGGTAATGACACTACTGGATCACGTAGCGCTGTATGGGGTAATGACACTACTGGATCACGTAGCGCTGTATGGGGTAATGACACTACTGGAACAAGTAGCACTGTATGGGGTAATGAGCACTACTGGAACACGTAGCACTGTATGGGGTAATGACACTACTGGAACACGTAGCACTGTATGGGGTAATGAGCACTACTGGAACACGTAGCAATGTATGGGGTAATGACACTACTGGAACACGTAGCACTATGGGGTAATGACACTACTGGAACACGTAGCACTGTATGGGGTAATGACACTACTGGAACACGTAGCAATGTATGGGGTAATGAGCACAACTGGAACACGTAGCACTGTATGGGGTAAAGAGCACTACTGGAACACGTAGCACTGTATGGGGTAATGACACTACTGGAACACGTGGCTTTGTATGGGGTAATGACACTACTGGAACACGTAGCACTGTATGGGGTAATGACACTACTGGAACACGTAGCAATGTATGGGGTAATGACACTACTGGAACACGTAGCACTGTATGGGGTAATGACACTACTGGAACACGTAGCTCTGTATGGGGTAATGACACTGCTGGAACACGTAGCTCTGTATGGGGTAATGACACTACTGGAACACGTAGCACTGTATGGGGTAGTGACACTACTGGAACACGTAGCACTGTATGGGGTAATGAGCACTACTGGAACACGTAGCACTGTATGGGGTAAAGAGCACTACTGGAACACGTAGCACTGTATGGGGTAATGACACTACTGGAACACGTAGCACTGTATGGGGCAATGACACTACTGGAACACGTAGCACTGTATGGGGTAATGACACTACTGGAACACGTAGCACTGTATGGGGTAATGACACTACTGGAACACGTAGCACTGTATGGGGTAATGACACTACTGGAACACGTAGCGATGTATGGGGTAATGACACTACTGGAACACGTAGCACTGTATGGGGTAATGAGCACTACTGGAACACGTAGCGCTGTATGGGGTAATGACACTACTGGAACACGTAGCGCTGTATGGGGTAATGACACTACTGGAACACGTAGCGCTGTATGGGGTAATGAACACTACTGGAACACGTAGCGATGTATGGGGTAATGACACTACTGGAACACATAGCAATGTATGGGGTAATGAGCACTACTGGAACACGTAGCACTGTATGGGGTAATGAACACTACTGAGACACGTAGCGCTGTATGGGGTAATGACACTACTGAGACACGTAGCAATGTATGGGGTAATGACACTACTGAGACACGTAGCAATGTATGGGGTAATGACACTACTGAGACACGTAGCACTGTATTGGGTAATGACACTACTGGAACACGTAGCGATGTATGGGGTAATGACACTACTGGAACACGTAGCGCTGTATGAGTTAATGACACTACTGGAACACGTAGCGCTGTATGGGGTACGCCAAAAAGGGGGTGTGGCTTTGTTGAAATGGGCGTGGCTACGCGTAAAGGGGCGTGGCATTGCAGGAAAAGACTACCTTATACTTATACCCCAGTTTTGCAACCTGCACACCCAGACGTTAGCCACCACAGGAAAGAAAAATAATCCTGATTCATGCCCCTTACATTATTTGTCATTTCTCTGACGTCCTAAGTGGATGCTGGGGACTCCGTCAGGACCATGGGGAATAGCGGCTCCGCAGGAGACAGGGCACAAAAGTAAAAGCTTTAGGATCAGGTGGTGTGCACTGGCTCCTCCCCCTATGACCCTCCTCCAAGCCTCAGTTAGATTTTTGTGCCCGGCCGAGAAGGGTGCAATCTAGGTGGCTCTCCTAAAGAGCTGCTTAGAGTAAAAGTTTTGTTAGGTTTTTTATTTTCAGTGAGTCCTGCTGGCAACAGGCTCACTGCATCGAGGGACTTAGGGGAGAGAAGTGAACTCACCTGCGTGCAGGATGGATTGGCTTCTTAGGCTACTGGACACCATTAGCTCCAGAGGGAGTCGGAACACAGGTCTCACCCTGGGGTTCGTCCCGGAGCCGCGCCGCCGACCCCCTTGCAGATGCCGAAAAGTGAAGAGGTCCAGAAACCGGCGGCAGAAGACTTTTCAGTCTTCATAAGGTAGCGCACAGCACTGCAGCTGTGCGCCATTGTTGTCAGCACACTTCATAGCAGCGGTCACTGAGGGTGCAGGGCGCTGGGGGGGGCGCCCTGGGCAGCAATGATAGTACCTTATTCTGGCTAAAAATACATCACATATAGCCCCTGGGGGCTATATGGATGTATTTAACCCCTGCCAGGTCTCAGAAAAACGGGAGAAGAAGCCCGCCGAAAAGGGGGCGGGGCCTATTCTCCTCAGCACACAGCGCCATTTTCCCTCACAGAAATGCTGGTGGGAAGGCTCCCAGGCTCTCCCCTGCACTGCACTACAGAAACAGGGTTAAAACAGAGAGGGGGGGCACTTATTTGGCGATATGTATATATATATATTAAAATGCTATAAGGGAAAAACACTTATATAAAGGTTGTCCCTGTATAATTATAGCGTTTTTGGTGTGTGCTGGCAAACTCTCCCTCTGTCTCCCCAAAGGGCTAGTGGGGTCCTGTCCTCTATCAGAGCATTCCCTGTGTGTGTGCTGTGTGTCGGTACGTGTGTGTCGACATGTATGAGGACGATGTTGGTGAGGAGGCGGAGCAATTGCCTGTAATGGTGATGTCACTCTCTAGGGAGTCGACACCGGAATGGATGGCTTATTTAAGGAATTACGTGATAATGTCAACACGCTGCAAGGTCGATTGACGACATGAGACGGCCGGCAAACCAATTAGTACCTGTCCAGGCGTCTCAAACACCGTCAGGGGCGTTAAAACGTCCTTTTACCTCAGTCGGTCGACACAGACACGGACACTGACTCCAGTGTCGACGGTGAAGAAACAAACGTATTTTCCTTTAGGGCCACACGTTACTTGTTAAGGGCAATGAAGGAGATGTTACATATTTCTGATACTACAAGTACCACAAAAAAGGGTATTATGTGGAGTGTGAAAAAACTACATGTGGTTTTTCCTGAATCAGATAAATTAAATGAAGTGTGTGATGATGCGTGGGTTTCCCCCGATAAAAAATTATTGGCGGTATACCCTTTCCCGCCAGAAGTTATGGCACGTTGGGAAACACCCCTTAGGGTGGATAAGGCGCTCACACGCTTATCAAAACAAGTGGCGTTACCGTCTCCAGATACGGCCGCCCTCAAGGAGCCAACTGATAGGAGGCTGGAAAATATCCTAAAAAGTATATACACACATACTGGTGTTATACTGCGACCAGCGATCGCCTCAGCCTGGATGGGCAGCGCTGGGGTGGCTTGGTCGGATTCCCTGACTGGAAATATTGATACCCTTGACAGGGACAGTATTTTATTGACTATAGAGCATTTAAAGGATGCATTTCTATATATGCGAGATGCACAGAGGGATATTTGCACTCTGGCATCAAGAGTAAGTGCGATGTCCATATCTGCCAGAAGATGTTTATGGACACGACAGTGGTCAGGTGATGCAGATTCCAAACGGCACATGGAAGTATTGCCGTATAAAGGGGAGGAGTTATTTGGGGTCGGTCCATCGGATCTGGTGGCCACGGCAACAGCTGGAAAATCCACCTTTTTACCCCAAGTCACATCTCAGCAGAAAAAGACATCGTCTTTTCAGCCTCAGTCCTTTCATCCCCATAAGGGAAGAAGACTGCAGCAGGCAGCCCATTCCCAGGAACAGAAGCCTTCCACCGCTTCTGCCAAGTCCTCAGCATGACGCTGGGGCCGTACAAACAGATGCGGTGGGGGGTCGTCTCAAGAGTTTCAGCACGCAGTGGGCTTACTCGCAAGTGGACCCCTGGATCCTACAAGTAGTATCCCAGGGGTACAGATTGGAAATTCGAGACGTCTCCCCCTCGCAGGTTCCTGAAGTTTGCTTTACCAACGTCTCCCTCCGACAGGGAGGCAGTATTGGAAACAATTCACAAGCTGTATTCCCAGCAGGTGATAATCAAAGTACCCCTCCTACAACAAGGAAAGGGGTATTATTCCACACTATATTGTGGTACTGAAGCCAGACGGCTCGGTGAGACCTATTCTAAATCTGAAATATTTGAACACTTACATACAAAGGTTCAAATCAAGATGGAGTCACTCAGAGCAGTGATAGCGAACCAGGAAGAAGGGGACTATATGGTGTCCCTGGACATCAAGGATGCTTACCTCCATGTCCCAATTTGCCCTTCTCACCAAGGGTACCTCAGGTTCGTGGTACAAAACTGTCACTATCAGTTTCAGACGCTGCCGTTTGGATTGTCCACGGCACCCCGGGTCTTTACCAAGGTAATGGCCGAAATGATGATTCTTCTTCAAAGAAAAGGCGTCTTAATTATCCCTTACTTGGACGATCTCCTGATAAGGGCAAGGTCCAGAGAACAGTTGGAGGTCGGAGTAGCACTATCTCAAGTAGTTCTACGACAGCACGGGTGGATTCTAAATATTCCAAAATCGCAGCTGTCTCCGACGACACGTCTGCTGTTCCCAGGGATGATTCTGGACACAGTCCAGAAAAAGGTGTTTCTCCCGGAGGAGAAAGCCAGGGAGTTATCCGAGCTAGTCAGGAACCTCCTAAAACCAGGCCAAGTGTCAGTGCATCAATGCACAAGGGCCCTGGGAAAAATGGTGGCTTCTTACGAAGCGATTCCATTCGGCAGATTCCACGCAAGAACTTTTCAGTGGGATCTGCTGGGAAAATGGTCCGGATCGCATCTTCAGATGCATCAGCGGATAACCCTGTCTCCAAGGACAAGGGTGTCTCTTCTGTGGTGGCTGCAGAGTGCTCATCTATTAAAGGGCCACAGTTTCGGCATTCAGGACTGGGTCCTGGTGACCACGGATGCCAGCCTGAAAGGCTGGGGAGCAGTCACACAAGGAAAAAATTTCCAGGGAGTGTGATCAAGTCTGGAGACTTCTCTCCACATAAATATACTGGAGCTAAGAGCAATTTACAATGCTCTAAGCTTAGCAAGACCTCTGCTTCAAGGTCAGCCGGTATTGATCCAGTGGGACAACATCACGGCAGTCGCCCACGTAAACAGACAGGGCGGCACAAGAAGCAGGAGGACAATGGCAGAAACTGCAAGGATTCTTCGCTGGGCGGAAAATCATGTGATAGCACTGTCAGCAGTGTTCATTCCGGGAGTGGACAACTGGGAAGCAGACTTCCTCAGCACGACCTCCACCCGGGAGAGTGGGGACTTCATCGGGAAGTCTTCCACATGATTGTGAACCGTTGGGAAAGACCAAAGGTGGACATGATGGCGTCCCGCCTGAACAAAAAACTGGACAGGTTTTGCGCCAGGTCAAGAGACCCTCAGGCAATAGCTGTGGACGTTCTGGTAACACCGTGGGTGTACCAGTCGGTGTATGTGTTCCCTCCTCTGCTTCTCATACCTAAGGTACTGAGAATTATAAGACGTAGAGGAGTAAGAACTATACTCGTGGCTCCGGATTGGCCAAGAAGGACTTGGTACCCGGAACTTCAAGAGATGCTCACAGAGGACTCATGGCCTCTGCCGCTAAGAAGGGACTTGCTTCAGCAAGTACCATGTCTGTTCCAAGACTTACCGCGGCTGCGTTTGACGGCATGGCGGTTGAACGCCGGATCCTAAGGGAAAAAGGCATTCCGGAAGAGGTCATTCTTACCCTGGTCAAAGCCAGGAAGGAGGTGACCGCACAACATTATCACCACATGTGGCGAAAATATGTTGCGTGGTGTAAGGCCAGGAAGGCCCCACGAAGAAATTTCAACTCGGTCGATTCCTGCATTTCCTGCAAACAGGAGTGTCTATGGGCCTCAAATTGGGGTCCATTAAGGTTCAAATTTCGGCCCTGTCGATTTTCTTCCAGAAAGAAATCCAGAAGTTTGTCAAGGGAGTACTGCATATACAACCCCCTTTTGTGCCTCCAGTGGCACTGTGGGATCTCAACGTAGTTCTGGGATTCCTCAAATCACATTGGTTTAAAACCGCTCAAATCTGTGGATTTGAAATATCTCACATGGAAAGTGACCATGATGTTGGCCCTGGCCTCGGCCAGGCGAGTGTCAGAATTGGCGGCTTTGTCTCACAAAAGCCCATATCTGATTGTCCATTCGGACAGGGCAGAGCTGCGGACTCGTCCCCAGTTTCTCCCTAAGGTGGTGTCAGCGTTTCACCTGAACCAGCTTATTGTGGTACCTGCGGCTACTAGGGACTTGGAGGACTCCAAGTTGCTAGATGTTGTCAGGGCCCTGAAAATATAGGTTTCCAGGACGGCTGGAGTCAGGAAAACTGACTTGCTGTTATCCTGTATGCACCCAACAAACTGGGTGCTCTTGCTTCTAAGCAGACGATTGCTAGTTCGATGTGTAGTACAATTCAGCTTGCACATTCTGTGGCAGGCCTGCCACAGCCAAAATATGTAAATGCCCATTCCACAAGGAAGGTGGGCTCATCTTGGGCGGCTGCCCGAGGGGTCTCGGCTTTACAACTTTGCCGAGCTGCTACTTTGTCAGGGGCACACCCTGGCTGAGGAGGACCTGGAGTTCTCTCACTCGGTGCTGCAGAGTCATCCGCACTCTCCCGCCCGTTTGGGAGCTTTGGTATAATCCCCATGGTCCTGACGGAGTCCCCAGCATCCACTTAGGACGTCAGAGAAAATAAGAATTTACTTACCGATAATTCTATTTCTCGTAGCCTGTAGTGGATGCTGGGCGCCCATCCCAAGTGCGGATTGTCTGCAATACTTGTACATAGTTATTGTTACAAAAATCGGGTTATTATTGTTGTGAGCCATCTTTTCAGAGGCTCCGCTGTTATCATGCTGTTAACTGGGTTCAGATCACAGGTTGTACAGTGTGATTGGTGTGGCTGGTATGAGTCTTACCCGGGATTCAAAATCCTTCCTTATTGTGTACGCTCGTCCGGGCACAGTATCCTAACTGAGGCTTGGAGGAAAGTCATAGGGGGAGGAGCCAGTGCACACCACCTGATCCTAAAGCTTTTACTTTTGTGCCCTGTCTCCTGCGGAGCCGCTATTCCCCATGGTCCTGACGGAGTCCCCAGCATCCACTACGGACTACGAGAAATAGAATTATCGGTAAGTAAATTCTTATTTTTTTCCTCCTTATAGAAATGCCCAGTATACATTATTCCACATACTGCAATGGCCTTAGCCATTATGCCACACACAATAATGCACATGACACAATATGCACACACCATAATGCCCCCGACACATTATGCCACACACCATAATGCCCCTGACACATTATGCCACACACCGTAATGCCCCCGACATATTATGCCACACACCATAATGCCCCTGACACATTATGCCACACACCGTAATGCTCCCGACATATTATGCCACACACCGTAATGCCTGTGACACATGACAGGAATCGCAATGCCCGTTATACATTATGCTACACACTGCAATGCCCCTGATACATTATAGCACATACAATGTCTATGACACAGTATGACACACACCACAATGATCCTGAGACATTATACCACATACCAGAATGCCCGTGATATAGTATACAACACACCGTAATGCCTGACACATTATGACACACACCGCAATGTCCGTGATACATTATGCCACACACCGTAATGCCCATTACACATTAAGTTCTACAGTAAGGCTTCTTATTACTTTTAAATTACCTGCTCGTTGCCAGGGGTTTCATGCTCTTGGTTCCATGCATGGTGCCAGGGGTTTTCATGCTCAGGGTGTCATGCTCGTTGCCAGGGGTTTCATGCACTGGGTGTCATGCTCCTTGCCAGCGGTTTCATACTCTTGGTTCCATGCACGGTGCCAGGGGTTTTCATGCTCAGGGTGTCATGCTCGTTGCCAGGGGTTTCATGCACTGGGTGTCATGCTCGTTGCCAGGGGTTTCATGCACTGGGTGTCATGCTTGTTGCCAGGGGTTTCATGCACTGGGTGTCATGCTCGTTGCTAGGGGGTAGTGCTTGTTCTAGGGCCATGCTCCCAGTGCCACATATGCCCCCAGTGCCAGATATTCCCCCACAGTGCCAGGTATATGCCCTCAGTGCCAGGTATATGCCCCCAGTGCCAGATTTCCCCCACAGTGCCAGGTATATGCCCCCAGTGCCATATATTCCCCCACAGTGCCAGGTATATGCCCCCAGTGCCAGATATTCCCCCCACAGTGCCAGGTATATGCCCCCAGTGCCAGATATTCCCCCACAGTGCCAGGTATATGCCCCCAGTGCCAGATCTTCCCCCACAGTGCCAGGTATATGCCCCCAGTGCCAGATCTTC
This sequence comes from Pseudophryne corroboree, assembly GCF_028390025.1. Classification (NCBI taxonomy): domain Eukaryota; kingdom Metazoa; phylum Chordata; class Amphibia; order Anura; family Myobatrachidae; genus Pseudophryne; species Pseudophryne corroboree. The sequence continues at coordinate 829,232,176 of NC_086448.1, read as the reverse complement.
CCCCACAGTGCCAGGTATATGCCCCCAGTGCCAGATCTTCCCCCACAGTGCCAGGTATATGCCCCCAGTGCCAGATCTTCCCCCACAGTGCCAGGTATATGCCCCCAGTGCCAGATATTCCCCCACAGTGCCAGGTATATGCCCCCAGTGCCAGATATTCCCCCACAGTGCCAGGTATATGCCCCCAGTGCCAGATATTCCCCCCACAGTGCCAGGTATATGCCCCCAGTGCCAGATCTTCCCCCACAGTGCCAGGTATATGCCCCCAGTGCCAGATCTTCCCCCACAGTGCCAGGTATATGCCCCCAGTGCCAGATATTCCCCCACAGTGCCAGGTATATGCCCCCAGTGCCAGATATTCCCCCACAGTGCCAGGTATATGCCCCCAGTGCCAGATATTCCCCCACAGTGCCAGGTATATGCCCCCAGTGCCAGATCTTCCCCCACAGTGCCAGGTATATGCCCCCAGTGCCAGATATTCCCCCACAGTGCCTGGTATATGCCCCCAGTGCCAGATATTCCCCCACAGTGCCAGGTATATGCCCCCAGTGCCAGATCTTCCCCCACAGTGCCAGGTATATGCCCACAGTGCCAGGTATATGCCCCCAGTGCCAGATAATCCCCCACAGTGCCTGCTCCCCCCCCCAAACCCCCCCCCCGCTCCTTTGTGTTGGAGGGACACGGAGCGCATAGCGCGCCTCTCCTGTGTCCCTCCCTGGCTCTCCTGCCGGTCTAATAAAGGAAGTGCCGGTTCGTGAGCCAATCAGAGCTCACGAACGGCACTTCCTTTATTAGACAGGCCGGGGGAGAGCCAGGGAGGGACACAGGAGAGGCGCGCGATGTGCGCTCCGTGTCCCTCCTTACAGCAGCGGAGGGAAGGAGACCGCAGATTGACATGCGGACGCTCGTCCGCATGTCAATCTGTGCAAAGTCAGTGGCGCCCCCGCAGCCCCTCGCCCCCAAGCCACCGCGAGGACTGCGGGGGCAGTAGTTACGCCACTGCACGTAGCAATGTATGGGGTAATGACACTACTGGAACACGTAGCAATGTATGGGGTAATGACACTACTGGAACACGTAGCACTGTATGGGGTAATGACACTACTGGAACACGTAGCGCTGTATGGGGTAATGACACTACTGGAACACATAGCGATGTATGGGGTAATGACACTACTGGAACACGTAGCGCTGTATGGGGTAATGACACTACTGGAACACGTAGCGCTGTATGGGGTAATGACACTACTGGAACACGTAGCGATGTATGGGGTAATGACACTACTGGAACACGTAGCACTGTATGGGGTAATGACACTACTGGAACACGTAGCAATGTATGGGGTAATGACACTACTGGAACACGTAGCGATGTATGGGGTAATGACACTACTGGAACACGTAGCACTGTATGGGGTAATGACACTACTGGAACACGTAGCAATGTATGGGGTAATGACACTACTGGAACACGTAGCGATGTATGGGGTAATGACACTACTGGAACACGTAGCAATGTATGGGGTAATGACACTACTGGAACACGTAGCAATGTATGGGGTAATGACACTACTGGAACACGTAGCACTGTATGGGGTAATGACACTACTGGAACACGTAGCAATGTATGGGGTAATGACACTACTGGAACACGTAGCACTGTATGGGGTAATGACACTACTGGAACACGTAGCAATGTATGGGGTAATGAACACTACTGGAACACGTAGCAATGTATGGGGTAATGACACTACTGGGACACGTAGCAATGTATGGGGTAATGACACTACTGGGACACGTAGCACTGTATGGGGTAATGACACTACTGGAACACGTAGCACTGTATGGGGTAATGACACTACTGGAACACGTAGCGCTGTATGGGGTAATGACACTACTGGATCACGTAGCGCTGTATGGGGTAATGACACTACTGGAACACGTAGCACTGTATGGGGTAATGACACTACTGGAACACGTAGCAATGTATGGGGTAATGACACTACTGGAACACGTAGCACTGTATGGGGTAATGACACTACTGGAACACGTGGCTTTGTATGGGGTAATGAGCACTACTGGAACACGTAGCACTGTATGGGGTAATGACACTACTGGAACACGTAGCGCTGTATGGGGTAATGACACTACTGGAACACGTAGCGCTGTATGGGGTAATGAGCACTACTGGAACACGTAGCGCTGTATGGGGTAATGAGCACTACTGGAACACGTAGCAATGTATGGGGTAATGACACTACTGGAACGCGTAGCGATGTATGGGGTAATGACACTACTGGAACACGTAGCAATGTATGGGGTAATGACACTACTGGAACACGTAGCAATGTATGGGGTAATGACACTACTGGAACACGTAGCAATGTATGGGGTAATGACACTACTGGAACACGTAGCAATGTATGGGGTAATGAACACTACTGGAACACGTAGCAATGTATGGGGTAATGACACTACTGGAACACGTAGCAATGTATGGGGTAATGACACTACTGGAACACGTAGCGATGTATGGGGTAATGACACTACTGGAACATGTAGCAATGTATGGGGTAATGACACTACTGGAACACGTAGCACTGTATGGGGTAATGACACTACTGGAACACGTAGCAATGTATGGGGTAATGACACTACTGGAACACGTAGCACTGTATGGGGTAATGACACTACTGGAACACGTAGCGCTGTTTGGGGTAATGACACTACTGGAACACGTAGCAATGTATGGGGTAATGACACTACTGGAACACGTAGCACTGTATGGGGTAATGACACTACTGGAACACGTAGCACTGTATGGGGTAATGACACTACTGGAACACGTAGCAATGTATGGGGTAATGACACTACTGGAACACGTAGCACTGTATGGGGTAATGACACTACTGGAACACGTAGCAATGTATGGGGTAATGAACACTACTGGAACACGTAGCAATGTATGGGGTAATGACACTACTGGGACACGTAGCAATGTATGGGGTAATGACACTACTGGGACACGTAGCGCTGTATGGGGTAATGACACTACTGGAACACGTAGCACTGTATGGGGTAATGACACTACTGGAATACGTAGCAATGTATGGGGTAATGACACTACTGGAACACGTAGCAATGTATGGGGTAATGACACTACTGGAACACGTAGCAATGAATGGGGTAATGACACTTACTGGAACACGTAGCGCTGTATGGGGTAATGACACTACTGGAACACGTAGCGCTGTATGGGGTAATGACACTACTGGAACACGTAGCGATGTATGGGGTAATGACACTTACTGGAACACGTAGCGCTGTATGGGGTAATGACACTACTGGAACACGTAGCGCTGTATTGGGTAATGACACTACTGGAACACGTAGCGCTGTATGGGGTAATGACACTACTGGAACACGTAGCGCTGTATGGGGTAATGACACTACTGGAACACGTAGCACTGTATGGGGTAATGACACTACTGGAACACGTAGCAATGTATGGGGTAATGACACTACTGGAACACGTAGCAATGTATGGGGTAATGACACTACTGGAACACGTAGCACTGTATGGGGTAATGACACTACTGGAACACGTAGCGCTGTATGGGGTAATGACACTACTGGAACACGTAGCACTGTATGGGGTAATGAGCACTACTGGAACACGTAGCGATGTATGGGGTAATGACACTACTGGAACACGTAGCGCTGTATGGGGTAATGACACTACTGGAACACGTAGCGCTGTATGGGGTAATGACACTACTGGAACACGTAGCACTGTATGGGGTAATGACACTACTGGAACACGTAGCGCTGTATGGGGTAATGAGCACTACTGGAACACGTAGCGCTGTATGGGGTAATGACAGTACTGGAACACGTAGCGCTGTATGGGGTAATGACACTACTGGAACACGTAGCACTGTATGGGGTAATGACACTACTGGAACACGTAGCGATGTATGGGGTAATGACACTACTGGAGCACGTAGCAATGTATGGGGTAATGACACTACTGGAACACGTAGCGCTGTACGGGGTAATGAGCACTACTGGAACACGTAGCACTGTATGGGGTAATGACACTACTGGAACACGTAGCGCTGTAGGGGGTAATGACACTACTGGAACACATAGCGCTGTATGGGGTAATGAGCACTACTGGAACACGTAGCACTGTATGGGGTAATGACACTACTGGAACACGTAGCACTGTATGGGGTAATGACACTACTGGAACACGTAGCGCTGTATGGGGTAATGACACTACTGGAACACGTAGCGATGTATGGGGTAATGACACTACTGGAACACGTAGCGCTGTATGGGGTAATGACACTACTGGAACACGTAGCGATGTATGGGGTAATGAGCACTACCTGTATGTAATGTAGTGTGTACAGGTATTGTTACCACAGAGGTGAATCACTTTCTCAGCTATGGGGGGAATTCATTTACCGACGTAAACGCAGTAAATTTGCCAAGGCGCCTATTCAATTGTCCGCTTTAATTTTACATCAAATTTCAATTCACCAACTCTGAGCAGGTGATAAATATGGGAAAATCTCTATTTTAATCTAAAAATGTCAGGATTTGGTTCAGAACCCCTAGGACTAATTAAGCACTTAGAAGTTTTTAATTATTTTTAATTGGCCAATAATGACATGTAATTTTGGGGGTGAAAAAGTGCAAAATGATGGAAATTTTGGTACAAGGTATGGGACAGGTATATTGGGGTGCATTAGGAGTGGGTGTGGGACAGGTATATTGGGGTGCATTAGGAGTGGGTGTGGGACAGGTATATTGGGGTGCATTAGGAGTGGGTGTGGGACAGGTATATTGGGGTGCATTAGGAGTAGGTGTGGGACAGGTATATTGGGGTGCATTAGGAGTGGGTGTGGGACAGGTATATTGGGGTGCATTAGGAGTGGGTGTGGGACAGGTATATTGGGGTGCATTAGGAGTGGGTGTGGGACAGGTATATTGGGGTGCATTAGGAGTGGGTGTGGGACAGGTATATTGGGGTGCATTAGAAGTGGGTGTGGGACAGGTGTATTGGGGTGCATTAGAAGTGGGTGTGGGACAGGTATATTGGGGTGCATTAGGAGTGGGTGTGGGACAGGTATATTGGGGTGCATTAGGAGTGGGTGTGGGACAGGTATATTGGGGTGCATTAGGAGTGGGTGCGGGACAGGTATATTGGGGTGCGTTAGGAGCGGGTGCGGGACAAGTATATTGGGGTGCGTTAGGAGTGGGTGCGGGACAGGTATATTGGGATGCGTTAGGAGTGGGTGCGGGACAGGTATATTGGGATGCGTTAGGAGTGGGTGCGGGATAGGTATATTGGGATGCGTTAGGAGTGGGTGCGGGACAGGTATATTGGGATGCGTTAGGAGTGGGTGCGGGACAGGTATATTGGGATGCGTTAGGAGTGGGTGCGGGACAGGTATATTGGGATGCGTTAGGAGTGGGTGCGGGACAGGTATATTGGGATGCGTTAGGAGTGGGTGCGGGACAGGTATATTGGGGTGCGTTAGGAGCGGGTGCGGGACAGGTATATTGGGGTGCGTTAGGAGCGGGTGCGGGACAGGTATATTGGGGTGCGTTAGGAGTGGGTGCGGGACAGGTATATTGGGGTGCGTTAGGAGTGGGTGCGGGACAGGTATATTGGGGTGCGTTAGGAGTGGGTGCGGGACAGGTATATTGGGGTGCGTTAGGAGTGGGTGCGGGACAGGTATATCGGGGTGCGTTAGGAGTGGGTGCGGGACAGGTATATCGGGGTGCGTTAGGAGTGGGTGCGGGACAGGAAGATCGGGGTGCGTTAGGAGTGGGTGCGGGACAGGTATATCGGGGTGCGTTAGGAGTGGGTGCGGGACAGGTATATCGGGGTGCATTTAGGAGTGGGTGCGGGACAGGTATATCGGGGTGCATTTAGGAGTGGGTGCGGGACAGGTATATCGGGGTGCATTTAGGAGTGGGTGCGGGACAGGTATATTGGGGTGCATTTAGGAGTGGGTGTGGGTGCGGGACAGGTATATCGGGGTGCATTTAGGAGTGGGTGCGGGACAGGTATATCGGGGGGCATTTAGGAGTGGTACAAATGTTTTTAGACTTGCAGGTGGGAGTAATCCGTTTCATTCCACTTTTTGTTTTTAAAGTCCCCTAAAATGACCCAAATATATACTGATACCCATTTTTATGTGACCCAAATTGAATTTTAGCACTTATTTTGCTGAAAAGAAATAGTTTTCTATCATTTTCTTACATTTAAAAACAAATGCATATAACAGCCGTGTGACCCAATTTAAGTACCAGGAATACTTTTATTATAACCAGTAATAAACTTTTATACTGTTATCTGATGTTAGCTGAGCTTTTTTGGGGTATACGGACAGATTTACCCGTTTTTCACTTTCGGCACCAATTTTCGCGGAAATCCTGTTTTCTCTAATTTGCATTAGAATAGGTCGAATCGCGGGTGCACGCATACCCGCGAAAAGTCCATTTACGTGGCAAAAAATAAGCAAAAATGGCAATTGTGGTAAATTAGCTCGATTTTGCTGCTAATTGAATACCCCCTTTATAACACCTCCCCTGCAGTCTGCTGGGTGTAAGCGTGCTACGTCTGTCCTCCGGGATTACATGTGTTTCCCCTGAAGGGCGCTATTGCCCAAATAATACAAATATTAGTAGTAAGCGCTGCAGTAATGTTCCAGTTCTGTATACACATTCTCGTTTTTTATAGGGCTCTGCGTATATTAAAAATATTCAGTGTATAGACTGGAACTTTGTGTTGCGATACTGGTAAATGAGGTTGGAACATGGCCGCCACCAGCCGGAGATTTTTGGCTATCTCCTGACCGCGCTGACAGGCCCGGTGTAGCAGGATCGCCCCTTGTGTCGCCGTCACCTCTGCAGCTGTCGCTGGTAAACAACGGGCAGCTGATCAATACGGGAACCGCGCTTTGTTCTTGTGAGTTTGGCTCTTCATTAAAGTAGAAAATAAAAACATTTACCTAGAGAAAAGTTTCATTATTACCACGAAATATTATTTGTGCAGACGCGCTGAAGGAGCACTGTGCACAGTTACCGGTGCGCCCCTCCGTGCCGCGGCGGCTGTCTGCGGAACTGTGATCCCGGATAGCAGCTTGTGAGCACGTTACACCACCCTCTTAATTACTGCCAGTTCCCGCCTCGTTAATGTATTAAATCATCAGAGTAAATGGACATTGAGACAATCCTTGTGTAATCATTACTCATGTTACTGTCTTTATTACATTGATACTTTGTTCGCCTATTAACGTATTTCCCTGTAGAAACGGAATAGAGGTGATGTCAGCACTCGGCCCTCGCCACCAAAGCCGACATGCACCCTTGCTAAGCTGGGAACGCCGACCTAAATTGGAAGCCCCCATCTCTTGAAGTTAAATAAAAACATTTTTGCCTGCATCGGGGCTGAGTCAGTCAGAAGTGCATTTATCATATGTTGCTCAAACGTAATGTGCGCTGAGAAAACTCGCCCATAGGCGTCTGTGTGCGCGAGTTGTGTCTTTCATATGCTCCTGGTGTGCTGCCTGTCATTGGTGGGCACCTGTAACTCCACGTGAGCGTAGTTCTACATTAGCCCCCGCTGTAATCCTACAGGTGCTTGCTGAGCCTAGTGTAGACGTTGTACTTTATAGAACGAATACTTCCTGAATTGTCCCCGCATTTCCAGCTTGCACCACTAGATGGTGCTCTGTGTACACACAGCTGCACAGGTCACTGTATAAGCCAGTGGTTCCCAAACTGTGCCGTGGCACCCTGGGGTGCCTCGGGACACTTGCAGGGGTACCTCGGGTTGGTGGTCCAGAACCAATTCAAATTATGCATGGTCAATGTAAAAAGCAAAACCAGTGCTGGTGGCTGCCAATCATAAAATATATTGACAATCAGAAGCAAATCCTGTCCTCACCAGATATCTGACCCTAAGGATGACCTATAAACACAATTTACTTCATTTAATATTTCTTTCTAAACTACTCAATAAAAAACTATTGGCTTTAAGGTGCCGTGAAAAAATTCTGATACTACAGGGCGCCGTGATTCAAAACAATTTGGGAACCACTGAACTAAGCGTCAGAAGGGGTTAATGTTTTCTTAACTTTCTAGTAAGTAAATGAGGAAATAATCATTTCCAAGTAACAAGTTCCGAGTGTGGCTGGTCACACAGTGTAAGACGCATGTGTTCCTGTACAGGAAAGATATATGTATATTACACTGATTGAATTGTCAGCCGTTACTGTGGTACTGTGCTGTATGTGTGCTATTATGTGCACTGTGTGTATGGTATATGTGTGCACTGTATGTGTGCTATTAGGTGCACTGTGTGTATGGTATATGTGTGCACTGTATGTGTGCTATTAGGTGCACTGTGTGTATGGTATATGTGTGCACTGTATGTGTGCTATTATGTGCACTGTGTGTATGGTATATGTGTGCACTGTATGTGTGCTATTATGTGCACTGTATGTGTGCTATTATGTGCACTGTATTTGTGGTGTATGTGTGGTATTATGTGCACTGTATATGTGGCGTATGTGCTATTATGTGTGCTTTATGTGCGCTATTATGTGCACTGTATTTGTGGTGTATGTGTTATTATGTGCATTGTATGGGTGGTGTATGTGTCCCATTATGTGCACTGTATGTGTGCTACTATGTGCGCTGTATGTGTGATGTATATGTGCTATTATGTGCGCTTTATGTGTGGTGTATGTGTGCTATTATTTGCACTGTGTGCGTTGTATGTGTGGTATGTGCACTTTGTGTGGTGTATGTGTGGTATTATGTGCACTGTATGTGTGGTATTATGAGCACTGTGTGTGGTGTATATGTGCTATTATGTGCGCTTTATGTGTGGTGTATGTGTGATATTATGTGCATTGTATGGGTGGTGTATGTGTGCCATTATGTGCACTGTATGTGTGCTACTATGTGCGCTGTATGTGTGGTGTATGTGTGCTATTATTTGCACTGTGTGCGTTGTATGTGTGGTATGTGCACTTTGTGTGGTGTATGTGTGGTATTATATAACTCGCGCACACAGACGCCTATGTTATAACCTCACCTCCTACACTCTTATTATCCATTGATGGCACAACTATCTCCTCTAGCCCCTAAGTGCGCTGTCTTGGCGTAATCCTTGACTCCTCCCTCTCCTTCACACCACACATTCAGCACCTCTCACAAACCTGCCATTTTCATCTCAAAAATATTTCCATGATCAGACCCTTTCTCACCCAGGATGCTACTAAGACTCTTATCCACTCACTGGTCATCTCCAGACTGGACTACTGTAATCTCCTCCTGACTGGCATCCCTGACAAATACCTCTCTCCACTCCAATCTATCCTCAATGCTGCTGCCCGGCTCATCTTCCTCACCAAACGCACTACGTCTACCTCCCCTCTCCTACAAGCCCTTCACTGGCTCCCCTTCCCTTTCAGAATCCATTTCAAGCTTCTCACACTCGCTTACAAAGCCCTCACCCACTCCTCTCCCATCTACATCTCTGACCTGATCTCCCTTTACTCTCCCACCCGTCCTCTTCGCTCTGCTAATGCACGCCGACTTTCCTGCCTACAGATTACTTCCTCCCACTCCTACCTCCAAGATTTTTCACATGCTGCACCACTTCTCTGGTATTCCCTACCTCTCCCCCTCAGACTCTCCACCTCTCTACAAAACTACAAACGGGCTCTCAAGACCCACTTTTTCACCAAACCCAGCCAAATCTCACCCCAACCCTCTGTTCTATGCTCTCTATGTGGTATTATGTGCACTGTATGTGTGGTGTATGTGTACTGTATGTGTGGTATTATGTGTACTGTATGTGTGGTATTATGTGTACTGTATGTGTGGTATTATGTGTGCTGTATGTGTGGTTCTATGTGTGCTGTATGTGTGGTATTATGTGCGCTGTATGTGTGGTATCATGTGCGCTGTATGTGTACTGTATGTGTGGTATTATGTGCACTGTATGTGTGGTATCGTGTACTGTATGTGTGGTATCATGTGCGCTGTATGTGTGGTATTATGTGCACTGTATGTGTGGTATGTGTACTGTATGTGGTATTATGTGCACTGTATGTGTGGTATCATGTGCGCTGTATGTGTGGTATCGTGCGCTGTATGTGTGGTATCATGTGCGCTGTATGTGTGGTATTATGTGCACTGTATGTGTACTGTATGTGGTATTATGTGCACTGTATGTGTGGTATGTGCGCTGTATGTGTGGTATCATGTGCGCTGTATGTGTGGTATTATGTGCACTTTATGTGTGCTGTATGTGTGGTATCATGTGCGCTGTATGTGTACTGTATGTGTGGTATTATGTGCACTGTATGTGTGGTATCATGTGTACTGTATGTGTGGTATCATGTGCGCTGTATGTGTGGTATTATGTGCACTGTATGTGTGGTATGTGTACTGTATGTGTGGTATTATGTGCTCTGTATGTGTGGTATTATGTGCACTGTATGTGTGGTATCGTGTACTGTATGTGTGGTATCGTGTACTGTATGTGTGGTATCATGTGCGCTGTATGTGTGGTATTATGTGCACTGTATGTGTGGTATTATGTGTGCTGTATGTGTGGTATTATGTGCGCTGTATGTGTGGTATCATGTGCGCTGTATGTGTACTGTATGTGTGGTATTATGTGCACTGTATGTGTGGTATCATGTGTACTGTATGTGTGGTATCATGTGCGCTGTATGTGTGGTATTATGTGCACTGTATGTGTGGTATGTGTACTGTATGTGTGGTATTATGTGCACTGTATGTGTGGTATCGTGTACTGTATGTGTGGTATCATGTGCGCTGTATGTGTGGTATTATGTGCACTGTATGTGTGGTATCGTGTACTGTATGTGTGGTATCATGTGCGCTGTATGTGTGGTATTATGTGCACTGTATGTGTGGTATGTGTACTGTATGTGGTATTATGTGCACTGTATGTGTGGTATCATGTGCGCTGTATGTGTGGTATCATGTGCGCTGTATGTGTGGTATTATGTGCACTTTATGTGTGCTGTATGTGTGGTATTATGTGCACTGTATGTGTGGTATCATGTGCGCTGTATGTGTGGTATTATGTGCGCTGTATGTGTGGTATTATGTGCACTGTATGTGTGGTATTATGTGTGCTGTATGTGTGGTATTATGTGCGCTGTATGTGTGGTATCATGTGCGCTGTATGTGTACTGTATGTGTGGTATTATGTGCACTGTATGTGTGGTATCATGTGTACTGTATGTGTGGTATCATGTGCGCTGTATGTGTGGTATTATGTGCACTGTATGTGTGGTATGTGTACTGTATGTGTGGTATTATGTGCACTGTATGTGTGGTATCATGTGTACTGTATGTGTGGTATCATGTGCGCTGTATGTGTGGTATTATGTGCACTGTATGTGTGGTATGTGTACTGTATGTGTGGTATTATGTGCACTGTATGTGTGGTATCATGTGTACTGTATGTGTGGTATCATGTGCGCTGTATGTGTGGTATTATGTGCACTGTATGTGTGGTATCGTGTACTGTATGTGTGGTATCATGTGCGCTGTATGTGTGGTATTATGTGCACTGTATGTGTGGTATGTGTACTGTATGTGGTATTATGTGCACTGTATGTGTGGTATTATGTGCACTGTATGTGTGGTATCATGTGCGCTGTATGTGTGGTATCATGTGCGCTGTATGTGTGGTATTATGTGCACTTTATGTGTGCTGTATGTGTGGTATTATGTGCGCTGTATGTGTGGTATCGTGCGCTGTATGTGTACTGTATGTGTGGTATTATGTGCACTGTATGTGTGGTATCATGTGTACTGTATGTGTGGTATCATGTGCGCTGTATGTGTGGTATTATGTGCACTGTATGTGTGGTATGTGCACTGTATGTGTGGTATCGTGTACTGTATGTGTGGTATCATGTGCGCTGTATGTGTGGTATTATGTGCACTGTATGTGTGGTATGTGTACTGTATGTGTGGTATCATGTGCGCTGTATGTGTGGTATTATGTGCACTGTATGTGTGGTATCATGTGCGCTGTATGTGTGGTATTATGTGCGCTGTATGTGTGGTATTATGTGCACTGTATGTGTGGTATTATGTGTGCTGTATGTGTGGTATTATGTGCGCTGTATGTGTGGTATCATGTGCGCTGTATGTGTACTGTATGTGTGGGATTATGTGCACTGTATGTGTGGTATCATGTGTACTGTATGTGTGGTATCATGTGCGCTGTATGTGTGGTATTATGTGCACTGTATGTGTGGTATGTGTACTGTATGTGTGGTATTATGTGCACTGTATGTGTGGTATCATGTGTACTGTATGTGGTATCATGTGCGCTGTATGTGTGGTATTATGTGCACTGTATGTGTGGTATCATGTGCGCTGTATGTGTGGTATTATGTGCACTGTATGTGTGGTATGTGTACTGTATGTGTGGTATCATGTGTACTGTATGTGTGGTATCATGTGCGCTGTATGTGTGGTATTATGTGCACTGTATGTGTGGTATGTGTACTGTATGTGGTATTATGTGCACTGTATGTGTGGTATCATGTGCGCTGTATGTGTGGTATCATGTGCGCTGTATGTGTGGTATGTGCGCTGTATGTGGTATTATGTGCACTGTATGTGGTATTATGTGCACTGTATGTGTGGTATCATGTGCGCTGTATGTGTGGTATTATGTGCACTGTATGTGTGGTATCATGTGCGCTGTATGTGTGGTATTATGTGCGCTGTATGTGTGGTATCATGTGCGCTGTATGTGTGGTATCATGTGTACTGTATGTGTGGTATCATGTGCGCTGTATGTGTGGTATTATGTGCATTGTATGTGTGGTATTATGTGTACTGTATGTGGTATGTGCACTGTATGTGTGGTATTACGTGTGGTGTATGTGTGGTATCATGTGCGCTGTATGTGGTATTATGTGCACTGTATGTGTGGTATTATGTGCACTGTATGTGTGGTATTATGTGCGCTGTATGTGTGGTATCATGTGTACTGTATGTGTGGTATCATGTGCGCTGTATGTGTGGTATTATGTGCATTGTATGTGTGGTGTATGTGTATTGTATGTGTGGTATTATGTGTACTGTATGTGGTATTATGTGTACTGTATGTGTGGTATCATGTGCACTGTATGTGTGGTATTATGTGTACTGTATGTGTGGTATTATGTGTACTGTATGTGTGGTGTATGTGTACTGTATGTGTGGTATCATGTGCGCTGTATGTGTGGTATGTGCACTGTATGTGTGGTATTATGTGCACTGTATGTGTGGTATTATGTGCACTGTATGTGTGGTATTATGTGCGCTGTATGTGTGGTATCATGTGTACTGTATGTGTGGTATCATGTGCGCTGTATGTGTGGTATTATGTGCATTGTATGTGTGGTGTATGTGTATTGTATGTGTGGTATTATGTGTACTGTATGTGGTATTATGTGTACTGTATGTGTGGTATCATGTGCACTGTATGTGTGGTATTATGTGTACTGTATGTGTGGTATTATGTGTACTGTATGTGTGGTGTATGTGTACTGTATGTGTGGTATCATGTGCGCTGTATGTGTGGTATGTGCACTGTATGTGTGGTATTATGTGCGCTGTATGTGTGGTATGTGCACTTTGTGTGATGTATGTGTGGTATTATGTGCGCTGTATGTGTGGTATTATGCGCGCTGTATGTGTGGTATTATGTGCACTGTATGTGTGCTATTATGTGCACTGTATGTGTGGTATTATGTGCGCTGTATGTGTGGTATTATGTGCACTTTGTGTGGTATTATGTGCACTTTGTGTGGTATTATGTGCGCTGTATGTGTGGTATATGCACTGTATGTGTGGTATGTGTACTGTATGTGTGGTATTATGTGTGGTATTATGTGCGCTGTATGTGTGGTATTATGTGCACTGTATGTGTGGTATTATGTGCGCTGCATGTGTGGTGTATGTGTGGTATTATGTGCGCTGTATGTGTACTGTATGTGTGGTATTATGTGCACTGTATGTGTGGTATCATGTGTACTGTATGTGTGGTATCATGTGCGCTGTATGTGTGGTATTATGTGCACTGTATGTGTGGTATGTGTACTGTATGTGTGGTATTATGTGCACTGTATGTGTGGTATTATGTGCACTGTATGTGTGGTATCGTGTACTGTATGTGTGGTATCATGTGCGCTGTATGTGTGGTATTATGTGCACTGTATGTGTGGTATGTGTACTGTATGTGTGGTATGTGCGCTGTATGTGTGGTATTATGTGCACTGTATGTGTGGTATCATGTGCGCTGTATGTGTGGTATTATGTGCGCTGTATGTGTGGTATGTGCACTGTATGTGTGGTATTATGTGTGCTGTATGTGTGGTATTATGTGCGCTGTATGTGTGGTATCATGTGCGCTGTATGTGTACTGTATGTGTGGTATTATGTGCACTGTATGTGTGGTATCATGTGTACTGTATGTGTGGTATCATGTGCGCTGTATGTGTGGTATTATGTGCACTGTATGTGTGGTATGTGTACTGTATGTGTGGTATTATGTGCACTGTATGTGTGGTATCATGTGTACTGTATGTGTGGTATCATGTGCGCTGTATGTGGTATTATGTGCACTGTATGTGTGGTATGTGTACTGTATGTGTGGTATTATGTGCACTGTATGTGTGGTATCATGTGCACTGTATGTGTGGTATCATGTGTACTGTATGTGTGGTATCATGTGTACTGTATGTGTGGTATCATGTGCGCTGTATGTGTGGTATTATGTGCACTGTATGTGTGGTATGTGTACTGTATGTGGTATTATGTGCACTGTATGTGTGGTATCATGTGCGCTGTATGTGTGGTATCATGTGCGCTGTATGTGTGGTATCATGTGCGCTGTATGTGTGGTATCATGTGCGCTGTATGTGGTATTATGTGCACTGTATGTGGTATTATGTGCACTGTATGTGTGGTATCATGTGCGCTGTATGTGTGGTATTATGTGCACTGTATGTGTGGTATCATGTGCGCTGTATGTGTGGTATGTGCACTGTATGTGTGGTATCATGTGCGCTGTATGTGTGGTATCATGTGTACTGTATGTGTGGTATCATGTGCGCTGTATGTGTGGTATTATGTGCATTGTATGTGTGGTATTATGTGTACTGTATGTGGTATGTGCACTGTATGTGTGGTATTACGTGTGGTGTATGTGTGGTATGTGCGCTGTATGTGGTATTATGTGCACTGTATGTGTGGTATTATGTGCGCTGTATGTGTGGTATCATGTGTACTGTATGTGTGGTATCATGTGCGCTGTATGTGTGGTATTATGTGCATTGTATGTGTGGTGTATGTGTGGTATTATGTGTACTGTATGTGGTATTATGTGTACTGTATGTGGTATTATGTGTACTGTATGTGTGGTATCATGTGCACTGTATGTGTGGTATCATGTGCGCTGTATGTGTGCTATTATGTGCGCTGTATGTGGTATTATGTGCACTGTATGTGGTATTATGTGCACTGTATGTGTGGTATCATGTGTACTGTATGTGTGGTATCATGTGCGCTGTATGTGTGGTATTATGTGCACTGTATGTGTTGTGTATGTGTGGTATGTGTACTGTATGTGGTATTATGTGCACTGTATGTGTGGTATTATGTGTACTGTATGTGTGGTATTATGTGTACTGTATGTGTGGTATTATGTGTACTGTATGTGTGGTATCATGTGCGCTGTATGTGTGGTATTATGTGCATTGTATGTGTGGTGTATGTGTATTGTATGTGTGGTATTATGTGTACTGTATGTGGTATTATGTGTACTGTATGTGTGGTATCATGTGCACTGTATGTGTGGTATTATGTGTACTGTATGTGTGGTATTATGTGTACTGTATGTGTGGTGTATGTGTACTGTATGTGTGGTATCATGTGCGCTGTATGTGTGGTATGTGCACTGTATGTGTGGTATTATGTGCGCTGTATGTGTGGTATGTGCACTTTGTGTGATGTATGTGTGGTATTATGTGCGCTGTATGTGTGGTATTATGCGCGCTGTATGTGTGGTATGTGCACTGTATGTGTGCTATTATGTGCACTGTATGTGTGGTGTATGTGTGGTATTATGTGCGCTGTATGTGTGGTATTATGTGCACTTTGTGTGGTATTATGTGCACTTTGTGTGGTATTATGTGCGCTGTATGTGTGGTATATGCACTGTATGTGTGGTATGTGTACTGTATGTGTGTTATTGTGTGTGGTATTATGTGCACTTTGTGTGGTATTATGTGCACTTTGTGTGGTATTATGTGCGCTGTATGTGTGGTATATGCACTGTATGTGTGGTATGTGTACTGTATGTGTGGTATTATGTGTGGTATTATGTGCGCTGTATGTGTGGTATTATGTGCACTGTATGTGTGGTATTATGTGCGCTGCATGTGTGGTGTATGTGTGGTATTATGTGCGCTGTATGTGTACTGTATGTGTGGTATTATGTGCACTGTATGTGTGGTATCATGTGTACTGTATGTGTGGTATCATGTGCGCTGTATGTGTGGTATTATGTGCACTGTATGTGTGGTATGTGTACTGTATGTGTGGTATTATGTGCACTGTATGTGTGGTATTATGTGCACTGTATGTGTGGTATCGTGTACTGTATGTGTGGTATCGTGTACTGTATGTGTGGTATCATGTGCCCTGTATGTGTGGTATTATGTGCACTGTATGTGTGGTATGTGTACTGTATGTGTGGTATGTGCGCTGTATGTGTGGTATTATGTGCACTGTATGTGTGGTATCATGTGCGCTGTATGTGTGGTATTATGTGCGCTGTATGTGTGGTATTATGTGCACTGTATGTGTGGTATTATGTGTGCTGTATGTGTGGTATTATGTGCGCTGTATGTGTGGTATCATGTGCGCTGTATGTGTACTGTATGTGTGGTATTATGTGCACTGTATGTGTGGTATCATGTGTACTGTATGTGTGGTATCATGTGCGCTGTATGTGTGGTATTATGTGCACTGTATGTGTGGTATGTGTACTGTATGTGTGGTATTATGTGCACTGTATGTGTGGTATCATGTGTACTGTATGTGTGGTATCATGTGCGCTGTATGTGTGGTATTATGTGCACTGTATGTGTGGTATGTGTACTGTATGTGTGGTATTATGTGCACTGTATGTGTGGTATCATGTGCACTGTATGTGTGGTATCATGTGTACTGTATGTGTGGTATCATGTGCGCTGTATGTGTGGTATTATGTGCACTGTATGTGTGGTATGTGTACTGTATGTGGTATGTGCACTGTATGTGTGGTATCATGTGCGCTGTATGTGTGGTATCATGTGCGCTGTATGTGTGGTATCATGTGCGCTGTATGTGGTATTATGTGCACTGTATGTGGTATTATGTGCACTGTATGTGTGGTATCATGTGCGCTGTATGTGTGGTATTATGTGCACTGTATGTGTGGTATCATGTGCGCTGTATGTGTGGTATTATGTGCACTGTATGTGTGGTATCATGTGCGCTGTATGTGTGGTATCATGTGTACTGTATGTGTGGTATCATGTGCGCTGTATGTGTGGTATTATGTGCATTGTATGTGTGGTATTATGTGTACTGTATGTGGTATGTGCACTGTATGTGTGGTATTACGTGTGGTGTATGTGTGGTATGTGCGCTGTATGTGGTATTATGTGCACTGTATGTGTGGTATTATGTGCACTGTATGTGTGGTATTATGTGCGCTGTATGTGTGGTATCATGTGTACTGTATGTGTGGTATCATGTGCGCTGTATGTGTGGTATTATGTGCATTGTATGTGTGGTGTATGTGTGGTATTATGTGTACTGTATGTGGTATTATGTGTACTGTATGTGGTATTATGTGTACTGTATGTGTGGTATCATGTGCACTGTATGTGTGGTATCATGTGCGCTGTATGTGTGCTATTATGTGCGCTGTATGTGGTATTATGTGCACTGTATGTGGTATTATGTGCACTGTATGTGTGGTATCATGTGTACTGTATGTGTGGTATCATGTGCGCTGTATGTGTGGTATTATGTGCACTGTATGTGTTGTGTATGTGTGGTATGTGTACTGTATGTGGTATTATGTGCACTATGTGTGGTATTATGTGTACTGTATGTGTGGTATTATGTGTACTGTATGTGTGGTATTATGTGTACTGTATGTGTGGTATTATGTGTACTGTATGTGTGGTGTATGTGTACTGTATGTGTGGTATCATGTGCGCTGTATGTGTGGTATGTGCACTGTATGTGTGGTATTATGTGCGCTGTATGTGTGGTATGTGCACTTTGTGTGATGTATGTGTGGTATTATGTGCGCTGTATGTGTGGTATTATGCGCGCTGTATGTGTGGTATGTGCACTGTATGTGTGTTATTATGTGCACTGTATGTGTGGTGTATGTGTGGTATTATGTGCGCTGTATGTGTGGTATTATGTGCACTTTGTGTGGTATTATGTGCACTTTGTGTGGTATTATGTGCGCTGTATGTGTGGTATATGCACTGTATGTGTGGTATGTGTACTGTATGTGTGTTATTGTGTGTGGTGTATGTGTGGTATTATGTGCGCTGTATGTGTGGTATTATGTGCACTGTATGTGTGGTATTATGTGCGCTGCATGTGTGGTGTATGTGTGGTATTATGTGCGCTGCATGTGTGGTGTATGTGTGGTATTATGTGCGCTGTATGTGTGGTATTATGTGCGCTGTATGTGGTATTTTGTGCACTGTATGTGTGGTATTATGTGCACTGTATGTGTGCTATTATGTGCGCTGTATGTGTGGTGTATATGTGCTATTATGTGTACTGTATGTGTGCTATAATGTGCACTGTATGTGTGGTTTATGTGCACTGTATGTGTGGTATTATGTGCACTGTATGTGGTATTATGTGCACTGTATGTGTGGTATTATGTGTACTGTATGTGTGGTATTATGTGTACTGTATGTGTGGTATTATGTGTGCTGTATGTGTGGTATCATGTGCGCTGTATGTGTGGTATTATGTGCATTGTATGTGTGGTATTATGTGTACTGTATGTGTGGTATTATGTGCACTGTATGTGTGGTATTATGTGCGCTGTATGTGTGGTATTATGTGCGCTGTATGTGTGGTATTATGTGCACTTTGTGTGGTATTATGTGCACTGTATGTGTGGTATTATGTGCGCTGTATGTGTGGTATTATGTGCGCTGTATGTGTGGTATTATGTGCACTTTGTGTGGTATTATGTGCGCTGTATGTGTGGTATATGCACTGTATGTGTGGTATGTGTACTGTATGTGTGGTATTGTGTGGTGTATGTGTGGTATTATGTGCACTGTATGTGTGGTATTATGTGCACTGTATGTGTGGTATTATGTGCACTGTATGTGTGGTATTATGTGCGCTGTATGTGTGGTATGTGCACTTTGTGTGGTGTATGTGTGGTATTATGTGCACTGTATGTGTGGTATTATGTGCACTTTGTGTGGTATGTGCACTTTGTGTGGTATTATGTGCGCTGTATGTGTGGTATATGCACTGTATGTGTGGTATGTGTACTGTATGTGTGGTATTGTGTGTGGTGTATGTGTGGTATTATGTGCGCTGTATGTGTGGTATTATGTGCACTGTATGTGTGGTATTATGTGCGCTGCATGTGTGGTATTATGTGCACTGCATGTGTAGTGTATGTGTGGTATTATGTGCGCTGTATGTGTGGTATTATGTGCGCTGTATGTGGTATTATGTGCACTGTATGTGTGCTATTATGTGCGCTGTATGTGTGGTGTATATGTGCTATTATGTGTACTGTATGTGTGCTATTATGTGCACTGTATGTGTACTGTATGTGTGGTATTATGTGTACTGTATGTGTGGTATTATGTGTACTGTATGTGTGGTATTATGTGTACTGTATGTGTGGTATCATGTGCGCTGTATGTGTGGTATTATGTGCATTGTATGTGTGGTATTATGTGCACTGTATGTGTGGTATTATGTGCACTGTATGTGTGGTATTATGTGCACTGTATGTGTGGTATTATGTGCACTGTATGTGTGTTATTATGTGCACTGTATGTGTGGTATTATGTGCGCTGTATGTGTGGTATGTGCACTTTGTGTGATATTATGTGCGCTGTATGTGTGGTATTATGCACGCTGTATGTGTGGTATTATGCGCGCTGTATGTGTGCTATTATGTGCACTGTATGTGTGGTATTATGTGCGCTGTATGTGTGGTATTATGTGCGCTGTATGTGTGGTATGTGCGCTGTATGTGTGGTATTATGTGCACTTTGTGTGGTATTATGTGCACTGTATGTGTGGTATTATGTGCGCTGTATGTGTGGTATTATGTGCACTTTGTGTGGTATTATATGCACTGTATGTGTGGTATTATGTGTACTGTATGTGTGCACTGTATGTGTGGTATTATGTGCACTGTATGTGTGGTGTGTGTGGTATTATGTGCGCTGTATGTGTGGTATGTGCACTGTATGTGTGGTGTGTGTGGTATTATGTGCGCTGCATGTGTGGTTTATGTGTGGTATTATGTGCACTGTATGTGTGGTATTATGTGTACTGTATGTGTGGTATGTGCGCTGCATGTGTGGTGTGTGTGTGGTATTATGTGCGCTGCATGTGTGGTTTATGTGTGGTATTATGTGCACTGTATGTGTGGTATTATGTGTACTGTATGTGTGGTACTATGTGCGCTGTATGTGTGGTATGTGCGCTGCATGTGTGGTGTGTGTGTGGTATTATGTGCGCTGCATGTGTGGTTTGTGTGGTATTATGTGCACTGTATGTGTGGTATTATGTGTACTGTATGTGTGGTATTATGTGCGCTGTATGTGTGGTATTATGTGCGCTGTATGTGTGGTATTATGTGCGCTGTATGTGTGGTATTATGTGCGCTGTATGTGTGGTATTATGTGCACTGTATGTGTGGTATTATGTGTACTGTATGTGTGGTATTATGTGCGCTGCATGTGTGGTTTATGTGTGGTATTATGTGCACTGTATGTGTGGTATTATGTGTACTGTATGTGTGGTACTATGTGCGCTGTATGTGTGGTATGTGCGCTGCATGTGTGGTGTGTGTGTGGTATTATGTGCGCTGCATGTGTGGTTTGTGTGGTATTATGTGCACTGTATGTGTGGTATTATGTGTACTGTATGTGTGGTATTATGTGCGCTGTATGTGTGGTATTATGTGCGCTGTATGTGTGGTATTATGTGCGCTGTATGTGTGGTATTATGTGCACTGTATGTGTGGTATTATGTGCACTGTATGTGTGGTATTATGTGTACTGTATGTGTGGTATTATGTGTGCTGTATGTGTGGTGTATGTGTGGTATTATGTGCGCTGTATGTGTGGTATTATGTGCGCTGTATGTGTGGTGTATGTGTGGTATTATGTGCGCTGTATGTGTGGTGTATGTGTGGTATTATGTGCGCTGTATGTGTGGTATTATGTGCGCTGTATGTGTGGTATTATGTGCGCTGTATGTGTGGTATTATGTGCGCTGTATGTGTGGTATGTGCGCTGTATGTGTGGTATTATGTGCACTGTATGTGTGGTATTATGTGTACTGTATGTGTGGTATTATGTGTGCTGTATGTGTGGTGTATGTGTGGTATTATGTGCGCTGTATGTGTGGTATTATGTGCGCTGTATGTGTGGTGTATGTGTGGTATTATGTGCGCTGTATGTGTGGTGTATGTGTGGTATTATGTGCGCTGTATGTGTGGTATTATGTGTACTGTATGTGTGGTATTATGTGCGCTGTATGTGTGGTATTATGTGCGCTGTATGTGTGGTATTATGTGCGCTGTATGTGTGGTATGTGCGCTGTATGTGTGGTATTATGTGCACTGTATGTGTGGTATTATGTGTACTGTATGTGTGGTATTATGTGTGCTGTATGTGTGGTGTATGTGTGGTATTATGTGCGCTGTATGTGTGGTATTATGTGCGCTGTATGTGTGGTGTATGTGTGGTATTATGTGCGCTGTATGTGTGGTGTATGTGTGGTATTATGTGCGCTGTATGTGTGGTATTACAGCATTTTTATCATTGACATTTATTTAGAGCCGCCCGTCTCTGCAGCTAGCATTGCCTGTACCCTCCGCTCCTCATCACCGCTCCCATGTTGTGTCCTCTGCCTGTATTGTGCTATAGTCTCTGTCCTGACACATCTGTACACTATCTTGGCATTGTATCGCCTCAGTCGCATTATATTTTGCTCTCCCATCTCTGCCATGCCGCCTTATCCTCTCTGCAACCCTTCCACCCTGCTCACCATTGTGTTGCAGCCATCTACTTTTGTGTGACTGTCATTGTGACGAGTGGGCACTGTAGCCGTGTTTGTACACCTCACACTTGGAAGACGCCGGAAAATGAGCTAACGAGCAGAACTTCATTAATGTAAAGTGTCTTTGTGAGCGCTGAGTCCTGAAACTCCGGAGTCTTTGTGGGCCGAACGGCCTGGGCCATATCCTGAATTCCTGCACTTTTACCCTCTGTCCCCCAGAAGCCTTTGCGGTGATTGTGTTTGTTTTATTCCTCGCAGATGACAAAGCCTCAGTGTGTAACGTGACAGTCTGACCTGTTCTCTCCTATTGTAGGCGGAGGCCGGCGGGCTCCCCCAGAGGCAATTCATCATCCTCTCGTCACACTGGGGCCTGCAGAGCTGACAGCCATTCATCAGAGCACGGAGACTCGCCCAGGATCAGGAGCACACAACGACTTGACGCCCATTCTTCCAACGACAGCTCCCCTCGCCGGCTGCCACGGCCCCCCGCCAAGGACAGAAGCCGGGACAGGGAGGGACTCTCCCGATCCCACAGGAGGAGGAGGTCGGAATCCCCGCGTGGGGCCAAACGACGGCACGACACAGACTCGGACGATTAATGAAGGAAGCCACACACCAGGGTGGGCTGGGGCATAAGGTACTGTGTGGTGGGCCTGACCGCGGGGAACCTTCTTCAGTGTTGAGTCCACGGCCACAAGTTTACACGGCGTGACTGTGAGAGATTTGCTGCAAGTATCACTAAGCAATATATTGTAATATACACGGAGAGGAACGGGATCCGCATCCGGGACGTGATCCCCTGCGCGCGTTTTTTCCTTCTGTCCGAGTAGTGCATCGTTTAACGTATAACACGCCTGAGTGCTGATTCCGCAGACGTCTGGAACTGGACAGAAGAGATCTGTGTGGGTAGCCGGTCTGTACACGATAGACCTAAATGCATTTGTTTCCTCTCCCTGCATCATTTTTATATTGTGACTTGTGTGTGTGTCGTTCCTCGTCCTGTTATGTGTCCGGTAAGGCCTGTAATGCCGTAGTGTCATGGCTGCGGCGCTGTCCGCACAGGAATCTGCACGGGGAAGGGTGCACCTTCCTCAGACCGCTTTCATCTGTCCGGTGAATATGTTTCCGTTTATGTATTATTTTCCTGTTATTAAAGGGATGGATACGTTTTAGAAAGTGCAGCAGTTCTTTTGTTTTGTAAGGTGTGACCTGTCTACAGGTAGCGTCCTGGATTTGGTGAGGAGGATTCGCAGCCAGTAGTACAGCGGGACCATCCTCTCCCCAGTTCCTGGCATATAGACCGCAGCAGTGTCATTTTTCCAGGCACCAGTCGCGTTCTGGATTCGGCTTCACCAGTAGTCACCCGTCCAATCAGGAGAACCTGTGAAACGCGATGGAGCTAGAGCTGAATTAACTGTTTTGAATCCCGAGACTTCTCCCAACCGGACGCTGTAAACGTCTCTTTATTTATGGTCGAGTGAGAATTACACAGACGGAGTCCCTGTTTTCACATTACAGTCCCACATCTGAAATCTTTACCTCACAATAACACTTTTCCTGTGTGCATCCGGTGTCTTCAGGCCTAAGATGGCCGATAAGGGGGCGCAGTAGGTTGCAGCTGAGGAGACATTTATTATAATAAGCCTCTCTTGCAACACAGTGCAAAGGGTAATAATATGCCGTTAACTTTAACAACCAATCATAAATCAGCCCTTAGCTGTCATGGGTGGTCTGTAATGAAAGCCGACGTTTGATTGGTTGTTGTGCTTTACAGCATTCTACTGTGTTTTGTCGCATTACCTTATGCCAACACTCAACCCGTCAGAGATCCATCACGTGCCCCCATAGAATAGCATCCAGCTGATCCTGCTCTGATTGGTTATATTATCGGTGCAGGCAGGGGTCCCCCTTGTGGGTAAGTCCTGCTATAGCAGCCTGTTGGGTGGGTATAATGGCGGGCATTCCGAGTTGTACGCTCGTTATTTTTTTTTCGCTACGGAGCGATTAGTCGCAAACTGCGCATGCGCAATGTTCGCAGTGCGCCTGCGCCAAGTAAATTTGCACAAAAGTTTGGTATTTTACTCACGGCGTAACAAGGTTTTTTCATCGTTCTTCTGATCGTAGTGTGATTGACAGGAAGTGGGTGTTCCTAGGCGGAAACTGACAGTTTTCTGGGAGTATGCGGAAAAACGCAGGCGTGTCAGGGAAAAACGCGGGAGTGTCTGGAGAAACGGGGGAGTGTCTGGGCGAACGCTGGGTGTGTTTGTTACGTCAAACCAGGAACGAAACTGACTGAACTGATCACAGTGTAGCAGTAAGTCTGGAGCTACTCAGAAACTGCTAAGAAATTTCTATTCGCAATTCTGCTAAGCTAAGATTCACTCCCAGAGGGCGGCGGCCTAGCGTGTGCAATGCTGCTAAAAGCAGCTAGCGAGCGAACAACTCGGAATGAAGGCCAATAGGCGGGAGGTTGCTGTTGGTCTTGTTACCCCCACATATGTCAGTGCAGTGTCTGGCAAAAGACGGATACGCTGCATACTGGGGGTCATTCCGAGTTGTTCGCTCAGTAAAAATCTTCGCATCGCAGCGATTTTCCGCTTAATGCGCATGCGCAATGTCCGCACTGCGACTGCGCCAAGTAAATTTGCTATGCAGTTAGGATTTTTACTCACGGCTTTTTCATCGTTCTGGCGATCGTAATGTGATTGACAGGAAATGGGTGTTACTGGGCGGAAATGGGCCGTTTTATGGGCGTGTGGGAAAAAACGCTACCGTTTCCGGAAAAAACGCAGGAGTGGCTGTAGAAACGGAGGAGTGTCTGGGCGAACGCTGGGTGTGTTTGTGACGTCAAACCAGGAACGACAAGCAGTGAAATGATCGCAGATGCCGAGTAAGTCTGAAGCTACTCAGAAACTGCTACGAGGTGTGTAATCGCAATATTGCGAATACATCGTTCGCAATTTTAAGATGCTAAGATTCACTCCCAGTAGGCGGCGGCTTAGCATGAGCAAATCTGCTAAAATCCGCTTGCGAGCGAACAACTCGGAATGACCCCCACTGAGGGATAATAATGCATCGGGTGAGGATGAAATAACTGCATGTGACATTACGTGCGCTCGTTAGATCTTGTGATTCTGTATTTTTAGCAGCGAAAAATTACAGTGAAATCTATAATCATTGCAGAAACTCACAAGACTTCCGACGGGATAATACATTGGTAGGGCTCAGCGGAACCAAATGCGCTAAACAGATAAAGAGAGAGAGTTCTCAAAACTCGGAGAAAGATAAAATGGAGAGAGAAGAAATTACACAATGAGTCTCCTGTATCCAAATTTCCAAAATGCTGATTTTTTTTGGAGCAGATCTGAGAAAGTGACATCTTTGCTTTCTGATCATTGTACACAACTTTGTTTCCTGCGCAAAAGTATTAAAATAGTTTCTAAAATGACCTTCAGGCTGAGTGTATATGAAACATAAATCCATTCTGTGTTTGGACTTTGGGTCCCATCCGTGAGATATCTCATTGTGGGATGCAAATATTCCAAAATATGGAAAAATCCAATATTCAAAATACTTCTGGTCCCAAGCACATGTTCGGTAGTTGGAGAGAGTCTTAGGAACGACGGTAGATTTTTTAAGAATGTGGGAGTCAAGGGAATGCTTAAATGCAGAGGGGACAGTGCCTGATGAGAGGGAGAGATGGAGGAGGTGGGCAAGAAGGAGAGAGAGGTAGCGAAGGAGGCGGGAGGGGATCGTGTCAAGTGGGGAGGTGGACCAGATGAGGTCCATGACTTCCTCTTCAGATAAAGAGAGAAAAGGAAGTCAGGGTTGGTAGGAAGGATGGGGAGGTGGCTGGTTGCTGATGGTCTGGTGTGATGTCCTGGCATATGGAGTCAATTTTAGGTATGAAGTGGGTGGCACATTCAAGGGCAGAGAGTGAGGAGGGGAGTTGCGTTGGGGGTGGGCAGAGGAGGGAGTTGATAGTGACAAAGAGGCGCTGGGGGTTTGAAGACTGGGAGGAGATGAGGTTCTTGGAATACGACTTTAGCTAAGGAAAGGGCAGCACTGGAGGACGAGAGTGTAAATTAAACGGTACGTGCGCTTATTTGCAGATATCTGGTGCATTTGGAGTGCCCGGGTTGAGGTGTTGATCGGCAAGGGTGAATAGTGGTCGGTGGAGCGACAGGGTCAAGAGCAGAAGTCAGGGAGGCATTGTGTGGCTTGTTCAGGGCATGAGAGAGAATAAGGGAGAGACGTGAGTCAAACAGGGAGGATAGGGATGAGGTGTCAATAGTCTTAGGATGTAGAGCTGGGGAAGCAGGGGGAGATAAGTTACAGGAGAGCAGGTGGTGGTCACAGAGGGGAAATGGGGAGTTGGAGAAATCGGATATATCACAACGGTGAGTGGAGACCAGATCCAGTGAGCTCCCATTCACATGGGAGGGTGAGGAGGGCCCCTGGGAGAGACCAGGTGAAGAGGTGAGGTTAAGCAGTTTAGCGGCAGAGGATTCTGTGGGGATATCGATATAGATGTTGAAATCACCTAGAATAATGGAGGGAATGTCAGAAGTGAGGAAGCCAGGAAGCAAAGTTGTTGAGGAATTTGGTGAGAATGCCAGGGTGGCGGTAAATGACAGCAACTCAGAGGTTTGGAAGAGGCATAGAGCATGGACCTCAAATGTAGAGAATGTAAGGGACAGTTCTGGGGGTATGAGAACTGTATCCCCAGTCCTGCTCTCTTATTGCACCGTCCAATGGCGTTACTGATATTCTCCTGCACTCTAGAGTGATGTCACATACTGACACATAACAGTCCTGCTCTCTTATTGCACCGTCCAATGGCGTTACTGATATTCTCCTGCACTCTAGAGTGATGTCACATACTGACATATAACAGTCCTGCTCTCTAATGCCCCTTTCACACCGCACAAATAACTCGGTATCAACCCGGCATATTGCCAGGGCAACACGGGTCGGCGTGCGGTGTGAAAAGGGCATAGCCGAAAGCGCGGGTCGCCTGACCCGGCAATTCAACCCGGGAATAAAGCAGTGTTATACCCGGGCTGGATAACGGGTCAGTGGCTGCGTAAACGAACTCACGGGTCGATGCGTCCCGGGACCCGTTTACTGCAGCAGGGAGAGGCGGCGCAGAGATGATCTCATCTCCCAGCGCCACCTCTGCTCTCATCTCCAAGCACCACCTGACCGCCGGCTCCACCCCCCGCTGCTATGGCAACCCGCCCGGCATATTGCCGAGTCGGGGAAGCCTGCAGCAGCGGCCAGTGCCATATCCCACCCGGGAAGGACCCGTTTCCAATTCCCGGGTGGGATCCGACATTGGCAGTATGAAAGGGGTATTATTGTACAGTCCAATGGCATTACTGATATTCTCGTGCGCTGTACAGTGATGTCACATACTGACATATAACAGTCCTGCTCTCTTATTGTACAGTTCAATGGCGTTACTGATATTCTCCTGCGCTGTACAATTATGTCACATACTGACACATAACAGTCCTGCTCTCTTATTGTACAGTCCAATGGCATTACTGATATTCTCCTGCGCTGTACAATGATGTCACATACTGACACATAATAGTCCTGTTCTCTTATTGTACAGTCCAATGGCATTACTGATATTCTCCTGCGCTGTACAGTGATGTCACATACTGACACATAACAGTCCTGCTCTCTTATTGTACAGTCCAATGGCATTACTGATATTCTCCTGCACTGTACAATGATGTCACATACTGACACATAATAGTCCTGCTCTCTTATTGTACAGTCCAATGGCGTTACTGATATTCTCCTGCGCTATACAATGATGTCACATACTGACGTATAACAGTTCTGCTCTCTTATTGTACAGTCCAATGGCATTACTGATATTCTCCTGCGCTGTACAGTGATGTCACATACTGACACATAACAGTCCTGCTCTCTTATTGTACAGTCCAATGGCATTACTGATATTCTCCTGCACTGTACAATGATGTCACATACTGACACATAATAGTCCTGCTCTCTTATTGTACAGTCCAATGGCATTACTGATATTCTCCTGCGCTGTACAGTGATGTCACATACTGACACATAATAGTCCTGCTCTCTTATTGTACAGTCCAATGGCGTTACTGATATTCTCCTGCGCTATACAATGATGTCACATACTGACGTATAACAGTTCTGCTCTCTTATTGTACAGTCCAATGGCATTACTGATATTCTCCTGCGCTGTACAGTGATGTCACATACTGACACATAACAGTCCTGCTCTCTTATTGTACAGTCCAATGGCATTACTGATATTCTCCTGCACTGTACAATGATGTCACACACTGACACATAACAGTCCTGCTCTCTTATTGTACAGTCCAATGGCATTACTGATATTCTCCTGCACTGTACAATGATGTCACACACTGACACATAATAGTCCTGCTCTCTTATTGTACAGTCCAATGGCGTTACTGATATTCTCCTGCGCTATACAATGATGTCACATACTGACGTATAACAGTTCTGCTCTCTTATTGTACAGTCCAATGGCATTACTGATATTCTCCTGCGCTGTACAGTGATGTCACATACTGACACATAACAGTCCTGCTCTCTTATTGTACAGTCCAATGGCATTACTGATATTCTCCTGCACTGTACAATGATGGCACATACTGACACATAATAGTCCTGCTCTCTTATTGTACAGTCCAATGGCGTTACTGATATTCTCCTGCGCTATACAATGATGTCACATACTGACGTATAACAGTCCTGCTCTCTTATTGTACAGTCTAATGACATTACTGATATTCTCCTGCACTGTACAATGATGTCACATACAGACACATAACAGTCCTGCTCTCTTATTGTACAGTCCAATGGCATTACTGATATTCTCCTGCACTGTACAATGATGTCACATACTGACACATAACAGTCCTGCTCTCTTATTGTACAGTCCAATGGCGTTACTGATATTCTCCTGCGCTATACAATGATGTCACATACTGACGTATAACAGTCCTGCTCTCTTATTGTACAGTCCAATGGCGTTACTGATATTCTCCTGCGCTATACAATGATGTCACATACTGACGTATAACAGTCCTGCTCTCTTATTGTACAGTCCAATGGTGTTACTGATGTTCTCCTGCGCTGTTCAGGTTTGGGGGTTCGGTCTAAGAAGGCTTCCTTGGTGGTGCACTCTTTTCGTATTGTAAATATTAAATACTAAAACTTGTGTAAATATTAAAACTTAACTTTAATCATTATTAATTTAAAATAGGTATTTTTTTATATATTAGGCATGACATAAGAAAAGTATCTGACATATATAATGGTAGATGCTCAATCAGCTTAATGATATCATTCAGGTGCGCGAAAGGGAGGGGTATTTCTAAGCAAGAAAAAAAGAGAGACATTGTTTCCCCAGCACCCTGAATGATAACAGTAACCAGATATAAATCCCACATAATATTGGAATTCAGAGATCTTGGTTACACATATTTGCGCAAATGTGTGAATAAGCCCCAAAGCCGCATCAAGGCGTCTCTGTATATTTGGGGTCCCTAGTGCTATATCTAGGTGCAGGGTGTGGCACCCCAAAACACCAGCATAAGCCAGAGAGCCCAGCGTAGCATACCAGTGAAAAAAGTATAGTGTTAATAAATTAATATTTAGGAAGCCGAAGCTATAGAGAAAGTGATACAAAAATGAAATGTAATTAAAATAGAGAAAGTGTTAAAAAATGAATAAGTGAAAAGTGTTAATAGAATGTAAAGGTATGCCACACTAAAGCCATCCAGCTCAGCCAGTCCAGAGGCACCACACCTCACACCTCCATTACCCCAATCTGGGTCTAATATTAACCAGCAAGGAGCCACATGATAATGGCTCCTTACTACAATATGTCTGAGCTAAGAGCTACCTACCTTGGAGCAACCCCATAATGCTCCATGTGGCATGTCAGGGCCTGCACCTCCTCCTAATGCAGAAACCTCTCTGCCTCTCACAACAGACATATAGATTGGTAAATGCTCAATTAGCTTAGTGATATCATTCAGGTGCTCGAAAGGGAGGGGTATTTCTGAGCAAGAAAAGAAGAGAGACATTGTTTCCCCCAGCACCCTAAATGATAACAGTAACCAGATATAAATCCCACATAATATTAGAATTCAGAGATCTTGGTTACACATATTTGCGCAAATGTGTGAATAAGCCCCAAAGCCGCATCAAGGCGTCTCTATATTTGGGGTCCCTAGCACTGTATCTAGGTGCAGGGTGTGGCACCCCAAAACACCAGCAAAAGCCAGAAAGCCCAGGGCAGCATACCAGTGAAAAAACGAATAAGTGAAAAGTGTTAATAGAATGTAAAGGTATGCCACACTAAAGCCATCCAGCTCAGCCAGTCCAGAGGCACCACACCTCACACCTCCATTACCCCAATCTTGGTCTATGATATCATTAAGCTTATTGAGCATCTACCATTATATATGTCTGTTGTGAGAGGCAGAGAGGTTCCTGCATTAGGAGGAGGTGCAGGCCCTGACATGCCACATGGAGCATTATGGGGTTGCTCCAAGGAAGGTAGCTCTTAGCTTAGACATATTGTAGTAAAGAGCCATTATCATGTGGCTCCTTGCTGGTTAATCATAGACCCAGATTGGGATAATGGAGGTGTGAGGTGTGGTGCCTCTGGACTGGCTGAGCTGGATGGCTTTAGTGTGGCATACCTTTACATTCTATTAACACTTTTCTCTAACGTCCTAGTGGATGCTGGGGACTCCGAAAGGACCATGGGGAATAGCGGCTCCGCAGGAGACTGGGCACAAAAGTAAAAAGCTTTAGGACTACCTGGTGTGCACTGGCTCCTCCCCCTATGACCCTCCTCCAAGCCTCAGTTAGATTTTTGTGCCCGAACGAGACGGGTGCAGGCTAAGGGGCTCTCCTGAGCTGCTTAGTGGAAAAGTTTAAAGTAGGTTTTTTATTTTCAGTGAGACCTGCTGGCAACAGGCTCACTGCACCGAGGGACTAAGGGGAGAAGAAGCGAACTCACCTGCGTGCAGAGTGGATTGGGCTTCTTAGGCTACTGGACATTAGCTCCAGAGGGACGATCACAGGCCCAGCCATGGATGGGTCCCGGAGCCGCGCCGCCGGCCCCCTTACAGAGCCAGAAGAGTGAAGAGATCCGGAAAATCGGCGGCAGAAGACGTCCTGTCTTCAATAAGGTAGCGCACAGCACCGCAGCTGTGCGCCATTGCTCTCAGCACACTTCACACTCAGGTCACTGAGGGTGCAGGGCGCTGGGGGGGGCGCCCTGAGACGCAATAAAAAACCTTTGTTTGGCAAAAAATACATCACATATAGCTCCTGGGCTATATGGATGCATTTAACCCCTGCCAATTTTTCCATTAAAAAGCGGGAGAAAGGCTCCGCCCCCTTCTCGGCGGCCTATCTCCTCAGCACACTGGCGCCTTTTTTTCCTCACAGCTCCGTTGGAGGAAGGCTCCCTGACTCTCCCCTGCAGTCCTGCACTACAGAAACAGGGTAAAACAAGAGAGGGGGGGCACTAAATTGGCATATTAATATATACAGCAGCTATATTAGGGAAAAACACTTATATAAGGTTATCCCTGTATATATATATAGTGCTCTGGTGTGTGCTGGCAAACTCTCCCTCTGTCTCCCCAAAGGGCTAGTGGGGTCCTGTCCTCTATCAGAGCATTCCCTGTGTGTGTGCTGTGTGTCGGTACTCTGTGTCAACATGTATGAGGAGGAAAATGATGTGGAGGCGGAGCAATTGCCTGTGTTAGTGATGTCACCCCCTAGGGAGTCGACACCTGACTGGATGGTCTTATGGAAAGAATTACGTGATAGTGTCGGCACTTTACAAAAGACTGTTGACGACATGAGACAGCCGGCAAATCAGTTAATACCTGTACAGGCGTCTCAAACACCGTCAGGGGCTATAAAACGCCCGTTACCTCAGATCAATACAGACACTGACACGGACACTGACTCCAGTGTCGACGGTGAGGAAACAAACGTATTTTCCAGTAGGGCCACACGTTACATGATCACGGCAATGAAGGAGGTTTTGAACATTTCTGATACTACAAGTACCACAAAAAAGGGTATTATGTGGGGTGTGAAAAAACTACCCGTAGTTTTTCCTGAATCAGATGAATTAAATGAGGTGTGTGATGAAGCGTGGGTTTCCCCCGATAAAAAACTGCTAATTTCTAAAAAATTATTGGCATTATACCCTTTCCCGCCAGAGGTTAGGGCGCGTTGGGAAACACCCCCTAGAGTGGATAAGGCGCTCACACGCTTATCAAAACAAGTGGCGTTACCGTCTCCGGATACGGCCGCCCTCAAGGAACCAGCTGATAGGAAGCTGGAAAATATCCTAAAAAGTATATACACACATACTGGTATTATACTGCGACCAGCAATCGCCTCAGCCTGGATGTGCAGTGCTGGGGTGGCTTGGTCGGATTCCCTGACTGAAAATATTGATACCCTGGACAGGGACAATATATTATTGACTATAGAGCATTTAAAGGATGCATTTCTATATATGCGTGATGCACAGAGGGATATTTGCACTCTGGCATCAAGAGTAAGTGCGATGTCCATTTCTGCCAGAAGAGGGTTATGGACGCGACAGTGGTCAGGTGATGCGGATTCCAAACGGCATATGGAAGTATTGCCGTATAAAGGGGAGGAGTTATTTGGGGTCGGTCTATCGGACCTGGTGGCCACGGCAACGGCTGGGAAATCCACCTTTTTACCCCAAGTCACCTCGCAGCAGAAAAAGATACCGTCTTTTCAGGCTCAGTCCTTTCGTCCCCATAAGGGCAAGCGGGCAAAAGGCCACTCATATCTGCCCCGGGGCAGAGGAAGGGGAAAAAGACTGCAGCAGACAGCCTCTTCCCACGAACAGAAGCCCTCCCCCGCTTCTGCCAAGTCCTCAGCATGACGCTGGGGCCTTACAAGCGGACTCAGGCACGGTGGGGGCCCGTCTCAAGAATTTCAGCGCGTAGTGGGCTCACTCGCAAGTGGACCCCTGGATCCTGCAGGTAGTATCTCAGGGGTACAAATTGGAATTCGAGACGTCTCCCCCTCGCCGGTTCCTGAAGTCTGCTTTACCAACGTCTCTCCCGACAGGGAGGCGGTATTGGAAGCCATTCACAAGCTGTATTCCCAGCAAGTGA
Organism: Pseudophryne corroboree; assembly: GCF_028390025.1. Classification (NCBI taxonomy): domain Eukaryota; kingdom Metazoa; phylum Chordata; class Amphibia; order Anura; family Myobatrachidae; genus Pseudophryne; species Pseudophryne corroboree. The sequence goes on along the minus strand of NC_086448.1, from coordinate 829,198,520 downwards.
TAATCAAGGTACCCCTCCTTCACCAGGGAAAGGGGTATTATTCCACGCTGTTTGTGGTACCGAAGCCGGACGGCTCGGTGAGACCCATTTTAAATCTGAAATCCTTGAACACTTACATAAAAAGGTTCAAGTTCAAGATGGAGTCACTCAGAGCAGTGATAGCGAACCTGGAAGAAGGGGACTATATGGTGTCTCTGGACATCAAGGATGCTTACCTCCATGTCCCAATTTGCCCTTCTCACCAAGGGTACCTCAGGTTTGTGGTACAGAACTGTCACTATCAGTTTCAGACGCTGCCGTTTGGATTGTCCACGGCACCCCGGGTCTTTACCAAGGTAATGGCCGAAATGATGATTCTTCTTCGAAGAAAAGGCGTCTTAATTATCCCTTACTTGGACGATCTCCTGATAAGGGCAAGGTCCAGGGAACAGTTAGAGGTCGGAGTAGCACTATCTCAAGTAGTACTACGACAGCACGGATGGATTCTAAATATTCCAAAATCGCAGCTGATTCCGACGACACGTCTGCTGTTCCTAGGAATGATTCTGGACACAGTACAGAAAAAGGTGTTTCTCCCGGAAGAGAAAGCCAGGGAGTTATCCGACCTAGTCAGGAACCTCCTAAGACCAGGCCAAGTGTCAGTACATCAATGCACAAGGGTCCTGGGAAAGATGGTGGCTTCTTACGAAGCGATTCCATTCGGCAGATTCCACGCAAGAACTTTTCAGTGGGATCTGCTGGACAAATGGTCCGGATCGCATCTTCAAATGCATCAGCGGATAACCCTGTCTCCAAGGACAAGGGTGTCTCTCCTGTGGTGGTTACAGAGTGCTCATCTCCTAGAGGGCCGCAGATTCGGCATTCAGGATTGGGTCCTGGTGACCACGGATGCCAGCCTGAGAGGCTGGGGAGCAGTCACACAGGGAAGAAATTTCCAGGGCTTGTGGTCAAGCATGGAAACGTCACTTCACATAAATATCCTGGAACTAAGGGCCATTTACAATGCCCTAAGTCAGGCAAGACCTCTGCTTCAGGGTCAGCCGGTGTTGATCCAGTCGGACAACATCACGGCAGTCGCCCACGTAAACAGACAGGGCGGCACAAGAAGCAGGAGGGCAATGACGGAAGTGGCAAGGATTCTTCGCTGGGCGGAAAATCATGTGATAGCACTGTCAGCAGTGTTCATTCCGGGAGTGGACAACTGGGAAGCAGACTTCCTCAGCAGACACGATCTTCACCCGGGGGAGTGGGGACTTCACCCAGAAGTCTTCCACATGATTGTGAACCGTTGGGAAAAACCAAAGGTGGACATGATGGCGTCCCGCCTCAACAAAAAACTGGACAGGTATTGCGCCAGGTCAAGGGACCCTCAGGCAATAGCTGTGGACGCTCTGGTAACACCGTGGGTGTACCAGTCAGTGTATGTGTTCCCTCCTCTTCCTCTCATACCAAAAGTACTGAGAATCATAAGAAGGAGAGGAGTAAAGACTATACTCGTGGCTCCGGATTGGCCAAGAAGGACTTGGTACCCGGAAATTCAAGAGATGCTCACGGAAGACCCGTGGCCTCTACCTCTAAGAAAGGACCTGCTCCAGCAGGGACCATGTCTGTTCCAAGACTTACCGCGGCTGCGTTTGACGGCATGGCGGTTGAACGCCGGATCCTGAAGGAAAAAGGCATTCCGGATGAAGTCATCCCTACCCTGATCAAAGCCAGGAAGGACGTGACCGTACAACATTATCACCGTATTTGGCGTAAATATGTTGCGTGGTGCGAGGCCAGGAAGGCTCCTACAGAGGAATTTCAACTGGGTCGATTCCTGCATTTCCTGCAAACAGGACTGTCTATGGGCCTCAAATTAGGGTCCATTAAGGTTCAAATTTCGGCCCTGTCAATATTCTTCCAAAAAGAACTAGCTTCTGTTCCTGAAGTTCAGACGTTTGTCAAGGGAGTACTGCATATACAGCCTCCTTTTGTGCCTCCAGTGGCACCTTGGGATCTCAATGTAGTTTTGGGATTCCTAAAATCACATTGGTTTGAACCACTCACCACTGTGGACTTAAAATATCTCACATGGAAAGTGGTAATGCTGTTAGCCCTGGCTTCAGCCAGGCGTGTTTCAGAATTGGCGGCTTTATCCTATAAAAGCCCTTACCTAATTTTTCATACGGATAGGGCAGAATTGAGGACTCGTCCTCAATTTCTCCCTAAGGTGGTTTCAGCTTTTCACTTAAACCAGCCTATTGTGGTACCTGCGGCTACTAGGGACTTGGAGGATTCCAAGTTGCTGGACGTAGTCAGGGCCCTGAAAATATATGTTTCCAGGACGGCTGGAGTCAGAAAATCTGACTCGCTGTTTATCCTGTATGCACCCAACAAGCTGGGTGCTCCTGCTTCTAAGCAGACGATTGCTCGTTGGATTTGTAGTACAATTCAGCTTGCACATTCTGTGGCAGGCCTGCCACAGCCAAAATCTGTAAAAGCCCATTCCACACGGAAAGTGGGCTCATCTTGGGCGGCTGCCCGAGGGGTCTCGGCTTTACAACTTTGCCGAGCAGCTACTTGGTCAGGGGCAAACACGTTTGCTAAATTCTACAAATTTGATACCCTGGCTGAGGAGGACCTGGAGTTCTCTCATTCGGTGCTGCAGAGTCATCCGCACTCTCCCGCCCGTTTGGGAGCTTTGGTATAATCCCCATGGTCCTTTCGGAGTCCCCAGCATCCACTAGGACGTTAGAGAAAATAAGAATTTACTTACCGATAATTCTATTTCTCATAGTCCGTAGTGGATGCTGGGCGCCCATCCCAAGTGCGGATTGTCTGCATTACTTGTACATAGTTATTGTTACAACAATCGGGTTATTGTTGTTGTGAGCCATCTTTTCAGAGGCTCCTTCTGTTATCATGCTGTTAACTGGGTTCAGATCACAAGTTGTACGGTGTGATTGGTGTGGCTGGTATGAGTCTTACCCGGGATTCAAAATCCTTCCTTATTGTGTACGCTCGTCCGGGCACAGTATCCTAACTGAGGCTTGGAGGAGGGTCATAGGGGGAGGAGCCAGTGCACACCAGGTAGTCCTAAAGCTTTTTACTTTTGTGCCCAGTCTCCTGCGGAGCCGCTATTCCCCATGGTCCTTTCGGAGTCCCCAGCATCCACTACGGACTATGAGAAATAGAATTATCGGTAAGTAAATTCTTATTTTCACTTATTAATTTTTTAACACTATTTCTCTATTTTAATTACATTTCATTTTTGTATCACTTTCTTTATAGCTTCGGCTTCCTAAATAATAGGATTTTAATACCTACTGGTAAATCCTTTTCTCTTAGTCCGTAGAGGATGCTGGGGTCACTTCAAGAACCATGGGGTATAGACGGGATCCGCAGGAGACATGGGCACTTTAAGACTTTCAAATGGTGTGACCTGGCTCCTCCCTCTATGCCCCTCCTCCAGACTCCAGTTTAAGGAACTGTGCCCAGGGAGACGGACATTTCGAGGAAAGGATTTATAGTTAAACCACAGTGAGCATCTTACCAGCTCACACCTCAAGCATGCCGCAGAACGTGGCATTCAAAAGAACACAGGCCAACGGCATGAAGAATTTTGCAGCAATATGTTGACAAAAACGTAACACAACCTGTGTGTAACCACAACCAATAACTGCAGATACAGTACGCACTGGGACGGGCGCCCAGCATCCTCTACGGGCTAAGAAAAAAGGATTTACCGGTAGGTATTAAAATCCTATTTTCTCATACGTCCTAGAGGATGCTGGTGTCACTTCAAGAGCCATGGGGTTATACCAAAGCTCTAGAATGGGCGGGAGAGTGCGGGAGGACTCTGCAGTACCGAATGACCAAACGTGAGGTCAACCTCGGCCATGGCATTAAAAGTGTAAAACTTAGCCCAATTGTTTGCTAAATAGCTGCTCGGCAAAGTTGCAATGTCGAGACTTCCCGGTCAACCGCCCCGGACGAGCCCACCTTTCTAGTAGAATGGGCCTTCACCTATTTCGGTAACGGCAATCCTGCCGTGAGATGAACATGCTGAATCGTACCACAGATCCAGATCGCAACGTTCTGCTTGGAAGCAGGACACCCAATCTTGCTGGGATCAAACAGGTCAAACAGAGCCTGCCACATGCAGAGACTACGATTCAGCGAAGGCGTCCGTAGCCACAGGCACCACAATAGGTTGGTACAAGTGGAAAGAATAAACCACCTTTGGTAGAAAATGTTGACTAGTCTCCAACTCTGCTCTATCTTCATGGAAGATCAAATAAGGTCTCTTGTGAGACCAGACCGCCAACTCAGACACTCGCCTTGCGTATGCCAAGGCCAACCTGACGACCACTTTACAAGTGAGGAATTTCATTCCGCCTTATGTAAAGGTTCAAACCAATGTGATTGAAGGAACTGCAACACCCCATTAAGATCCCCTGGTACCACATGGGACACAAAAGGAGGTTGGATGTGCAACACTCCCTTCACGACAGTCCGAACTTCTGAAAGGGAGTCCAATTGGTTCTTAAAGAAAACTGATAAGGCCGATTTTAATTGCTGAAAATCTGCCGTAGGAATTTTCTTGGATTCACTCCAAGAAACGTATTTTCTCCAAAAACGGTAGTAATGTTTAGACGTTACCCCTGTTCTAATCCGAATAAGTGTGGGAACTACTTCCGTGGAAATACCCTTACGGACTAGGATCTGACGTTCAACCGCCATGTCGTCAAACGTAGCCGCTGTAAGTCCTAATACACGCAAGGCCCCTGCCGCAACAGGTCCTCGCGCAAAGGAAAAGGCCAGGGATCTCCTATGAGTAATTCCTGAGATCTGGATACCAAACTCTCCTTGGCTAGTCTGGGACCATGAGGCTCATCCGAATTTCTTTTTTATGAACCCAGAACTTTCAGAATGAGAGAAAACGTAGGGAATACATATACCGACTGAAAACACCCACGGTGTCACCAGTGCCTTCACTGTCTCTGTTTGAGGGTCCATTGACCTGGAACTCTGAAGCTTCTTGTTGAGACGAGATGCCATCATTCCTACTTGAGGAAATCCCAACGACATGTCACCCCTTCGAAGACTACTTGGAGGAGGTCTCCCCTCTCCTGGATGGAGATCGTCTGCTGAGGAGCATCCCAGTCGTCCACTCCTGGAACGAACATTGCTGACAAAGCGCTTGTATGTTTTTCCGCCCAGCGGAAAATCCTTGTGGCTTCTGCCATTGCTGTTCTGCTTTTCGTTGTAGAAAATCGTTGTAAACGGCCCTTAACTCTAGACCGTTTATGTGGTGACAAGTTTCTTAACTTGACCATCTTCCTTGGAAGTTTTCCCCCCTGAGTGACTGCCCCCCCGCCTCGGAGGCTTGCATCCGTGGTCACTAGGATCCAGTCCTGGATCCCGAACCGGCGCCCCTCTAGGAGGTGAGATTCTGGTCTTGGAAGACAGGATTATCCTCCGGTGTATGTGTAGGTGGGAACCGGACCACTTGTCCAACTGGTCCCTCTGGAACACCCTGGCATGGAACCTGCCAAATTGAGTGGCCTCGTAGGCCACAACCATCTTTTCCAGCAACCGAATGTATTGATGAAATTACACTCTTGCTGGTCTCGGAATTTGATTGACCAGACTCTGGATCTCCAGAGCCTTTTCCACTGGAAGAAAAAACACTTTGTAGTGTCGAATACTGTGACTGAGGCAACCTGCTGAAGGCCTAACAGTTATGTGTGTGCACTACGGGATAGTACGTATATTATGTATACATCCAATAAGCAAAGGGTTCTCATATTCACTAGTATAATATGAAAGCATAACAGAATCCATTTTGATTCTAGCTAGATGATATAGCAAATTCATCTTGAACTTCATACACACCCTGAGAGAAAAACAACTTTGTTGGCTAAGTATTGTTTCCACATACGCACTTTCTAAAAGCTCAGAGTCCAGATGTAATTCCTAATATGGACACAGTTCAATATCACGAGTATCATTTTAGTATTCTTGATAATTGTCCCAATATTGCATAACTATATTGCCTAACATTGTATTCCAGAAGAATGAAATCATATGGGAGTGATATACAAAATGGGCGTTACTTTGTATTATATAAAACTCATTGTTGATACGTGTATGTGGTTGTTAAATGATTTGAGACAGGACGAGAGGATGTCCCTCGTCCCTGTATACGGGCGTGGCCCTTTGAATAAATAATAATTGATTTTTATAAATCCGTTTTCAATTCATTAATTTTACCTAACTACCCAAACAGCAACAAGATGGTTAATTTAGTTAACCAAGAGAATTCAACAAGATGGGGGCTATGTCCTTGGAACTATAGATCTCAATCTCTTCATCAAATTCTCAAAGGGGTGTGCCAGCCAGCAGCTGATGATGGAAGGAACATCCAAAGTCATTACAGCACTGGTAAGTATAGAATACCATGGTATGTGCTATATTCCAGTACATGCTGTTTCTATACCTGCCAGCTGTCTGTGTGATTGTATTTTTTATAATATGAGAATAAGTGGAGAGATTGGACACTAGTAAAATAACTCAGGGACCTGTTTGTTGTTGTTGTTTGTTTGTAAAATTAATACCAAAATTATGTCCAAATCGGTTGAAGGACCAAGTAACTCGGAAATGATGATTGGCAGATGCTGTTGCATGTAAATAAGAATACCAAAATTAATTCAAAGATTTGAGCAAAGAAACAGTGACCTGTGTTTTTCACTCTATGAATGATTGCGTGAATAAGTGCTTTGGACCAAGAGCCAGATAAAATAAAGTAAAAAGCACATAGATCACCTCCCCTTGTTAGTCAGCTATACGTGTAAGAAGGATACATGAAATAAATAGAGTGAACAACCCGAGGTTGTAGGGATTATATGTAATTGAGTGTAACTATATATTGCAATACTGAGCTGCTAAGAGTTGCTGGTTGTTTTAGGCATGTTGCTTTGTGATAGTAGTCTGTGATAAGAGGATCTACTGCAGTTTCCCAGTTGACAGACGTGTCGCGTGTGTGAAAAATTGCAGGGATTGCGAATTTTTCCGGCGTATGGGAAGGGCAGGGAGGATTAACTCTAAGTGTGCATATCATGTATGGAAGAAATATTCCATAGATGCACAACTTTTGTATAGTACTCTGACAAAGGGTACAGTATATGTTTTGCATTTCAATCATGCTGTATAATATTGGCCTGATCAACCAATACTAAGCGTATTTTGAAATCGGCAAAACTGTTGAAATCTGCAAGAAATTGAAGTTTGCAAACTATTTAAAAAAAATTTTTGTGTTATAGTTTTTTGTGGGTGGAACATAATGTTCAGTTAAGTATATTCTCAGATCTGTGTCTAATAGAAACCTTATGTCTGTGATTGGCATGGTTACAAGTTTTGAAATAATAAGGTTTATATATATATATATATATATTTGTGAACGGAGGAAACAAAAGTTGATGTCCGTGTTCAAATGGCTTTTGGCAGATCTGTAGTTAAAAATATGTGTTTATCTAATGTTACTATCTAACTATGAAGTGAAGTTTCCATATGGTATTGGTTAATACGCAAATATTCTTTAATGCAATATATTGTGAGAAGGTCTGCCAGCAAAAAAAAAAAAAAGAAAAAAAAGAAAAACCCCTTCAGTTTCCTATGCTGTGTAAAATCACAGAGAACACGGAGAGTTTTAACAGCGCAGAAACTTGCCCCCACCTTTTCAGCAGCAGTGTAAGCCATGACGCAGTAAAGAAAAAAAAAGTGTTTAGTGAGCTTTAATTTTTTCATCTAACAAGATGGATCATAATAAGCATAAGTCAGTGGTTCCCAAATTTTTTTTTAATCATGTAGCCCTAGAATATCAGAATTTTTTTCACAACACCCCTAGGAAGAAATGTAAAAAAAGGAGTAGATGGCGTTTATATGTCATCCTTAGAGTCAGTTGTGTGGTGAGGGACAATATTTGCTTCTGTTTGGCCACATATTATATGACTGGCAGCCACCAGCACTGGATAATTTGAATTGGTACTAGACCATCAACCCAGGGCACCCCTGCAAATGTCCTAGGCACCCCAGGGTAGCTACGGCACACAGTTTGGGAACCTCTGCATAAGCAATACTCTAGAAATGTTTGTTATACAAACTATCTACTCTAGTTTTAATATAAAAAGCTAATATCTTTACCAGATAACCTGTAGAAAATGCTGCCAATTTCTTTCTACAGCATAACTGTAATCAGAAAATATAAGAACAAAAAAATCCCAGCAACAGATTGCTGGAGATACGTTGACAGTGTTAACGCTGACAGATCTGCATCTGGCATACAGTCAAGAAGACAACGCCCTAACTATGGTGGGCTATACGGGGAAAAGGTTTTCAAAGCAGCAGCTAAAATTATAGGGAAATATAAAGGAATACGCATTCTTTAATGTATATGCTGTAAATCAAACATTGCGACAAGCAATTAATCACTACGATTCCTGTATTAACATACTTTTAGACAATTCTTCAAAGTTATTTGGAAGAATCCTAATGTAAAAGTTACCCTGGGTATTTCTCAAGATTCCAGGAAGAATAAAGTAGGAACAGATTAAGTTGGATGCATAGCATATCTATATATCACTTACCCTGGGTTCGTGAGGTAAAAAAATATGCTTGCTAAAATCCATCTCATTGTATAGGCATCGATATAATACATTGCAAAAGTTCTTAGTGGACTGCACAATATGCAGTGATGAACCAGGTTCCGTAGCCAGGAAGTGTGGGGATATGATTGTATAGAATAGTTATACAGATAGAAATGTGAGCAGGAGCGTTGTTCAGTTTTGTAAGTGATTTTTCAGTGAATATGTATATGTGCCAAAACATCCATGGGATGGACACAGTCCAAGAAAAGTTTGCTTAGAAGCACAGGAAGGGATGGGTGTGCATGAGAAACGTACAGTTTGTGTGGACTGGCCAGTCTGAATGATATGTTGAGTAATGTAACCAGTATGTGGATGATATACCTTTGTGCTATAAATTATTTGAAGTATTGGTGTCAGATACTAAACAGTTGTGTTTTCTTACAGAAAAGGACACACGGTGTCGAAAGACAAAAAGTCAACTGTGTGCTGACATAGTTAACTACCTAGATGATTTTTTTTTGGCGCTAGGCCAAAGATAGTTAAAACCCTTAGAGGGTGGAGCCTTGGTATACATTTATTGATAGATAGATATGTATGACCAGATGATAAATCTCTAGATACAGTAATTTTTTTTTTGGGAAATGCTATATGCATACATTTAAGGTCATAACCAAAGAAATTATAGAAGGTAATACAATATTACACTTTATCATAAATAAAACATTATGAATACACAGTCAGAGCCAAACCATCCACTTATGCATCAGCAAGAACATATATGTTTAATACTGAGTATATAGGTTTAATACTGAGGTTAAGCAGTAGATAGTATATGATGTGTACATTTTACCTCTGACAGTATACAACTTAAATATAAAATGCAATAGTGTAGCTTACGGAGAGATTTCAGATTTAAAGATATATCCCTTCACTCAATAGGGGATATATGAACCAACAGGGAAATTGTAACAAATGATTTGTTCCGTGAAAAATGTGTTTATTAGGACACATAAACTCACTGACATACTACATACATAAAGTGCATGGGTGAATCTGGACCAGTTAAAGTGACCGTGTGATAGATGTAAATCTCTCACCATATAATGGGATTGCGTTGGGCTAGCTTAAAGAAGCAACATGGGTCCGAGGCTGAAAATAGCCTAGGCACCACCGCAGATGGTTTATTCAGCGTATCAGTCCTTTTACTTGCTTCACTGATCCTCGTCACCCGATTCCCCTGTCCAAGAACCTATCCTGGTAGGGTTTCCTCTGGTGGCACAGTGATGCCCAGCTCAGAGTGTTTCCCGATTCACAGGATCCACCACAACTTAGATACAGCTGCATACTTGTCTTCCTCACCCCCAAAAGTGGGGAGTATAAGGAATATAATGTGGATGAGTAAGACAATTATAATGATTACATCGCATTTTACATTGCAAAGGAATTTTCAAAAGTGTTGTTGCCAATTTTCATTAAGGGGAAATGTCCTGAGTTATGCAAATCTAAGGGTAATTAACATGAAATAGATTCACAAGCTTTCTATGGTAGGATGAAGTTTAATGGAGAAGTGTACATTGTGTTTTGGCATGGGACCAAAATAACAAATTATGTGATAATAAGAGGGATCGTGATGGTGATAAAGAAAGCTATAGCATGTTTACTGCAGATGATTGGGTTGATTAAAAACAACATTGTTTTAATACAACATAGTGTAATGCTAAAAAGGAACTATAGTATGTGTAACAGGTGTTAAGGGGTTATTTGAGAGATGAATAATAAGGCCAGAGGTGTGAGCTATTGTTTCAAAAGACAGTAAAGTTTCTTTACTGATAGAAAGAGTTTATAGGAGTTTGAAAAATATTTTGTGTTTAGTATGTGTAATGTTGAGAATAAAAAGTCATAATGTGACAAGGAAAGTTTAAAGAATTAAGCATTATTAATCTACAAAAGAGACAGGAAAGGCAGAATTTGAATCATGGCATGGTCCAATCGTTGGTTCAATAGTGGTAGAATTACACCTAAGCCTCTGCTTAGTCTCTCTTCTATATCATTTTTTGTTATTCTTTTTGGAATCCAGCAAAGATATGTTATCCCGCAAAGATATATTATCCAGAGACTGATTCAAAACTACAAAATGATTTGACGATTCAAATGTGTCACACAAATTATTTAAACAGTTACAAGAATATCAAAAGCTGCAAGAACCTTGGAAAGATATTTAACCAACACGAAAACACACAGTCCGGCACAGGACAATCACTAAGAGAGTGAAGACGGTGTTATGGTGAGAAGTTGCTTATGTTTTGGTTCCATTACAGATCGCATAGGATGGTCCTTGGCAAGTACCGCTGACTCTGATACAGCCGTTGCAAAGGCTGCAGAAGAAGGACACCTAGATCCATGAGCTTGCAATGAAATGAAAAGGTCAGAGACCAGAGCTTAAAGGAACCTAACACTAAAAACAATTGTATGGAGATACAATACAGAGACTGTTACTACGGTTACTACCACAGAGTTGTATTTGAATGAACCCTTCAATCAAGATAGAGATGATTATGATCATTGATAATAGACTATGTGCTTATAAGCTAATATCCTACAGAACTTTTAACATTTTTGAAAGTATACGGGAGCGACGTTATTTATAACAGCATTAGGACTTAATTTATTTATTTTTCTTTGAAGAGAGAGCGAGCAAACGTATGGTGTAGGTATGAGTACTCATCCATTATTGTGGATGGGAATTATTTCAATAAGACCCTTCCTTCCTCTTTTCTTTTCTAAGCAGGAAATCCAGAGGGATTTATGACTGGTGTAACGAACACACACTTTGAAAAACGTGGTTGTGAGTATTATACTCCACTTGAAGACAGATGTATAGATTAATGCATGGATAATTTAAATAATTTAGGATATTATTCTGAGGAGTATCCAGTCCAGCAATACCATTAATTGTTGGAAAGATTTTAAGTACTGCAGCTATATAAATTGTATTGCTAATCATTATTTAAGACTATTATAATTGTTAGATATGTATACATAGACACTAGCAGGCCAAAGTTCTCTATGCAAGTTACATTTGATGTGATTACCAAAACTTTATAGAGTCGTGATAATAGTGAAACACGGTACATGTGTATAGATACAACAGTATCTCAAGAAAGAACCACTGGTGATAATATTAGTTACAAATGTCGGGTGTATTTCAGTTAGTGGAAATAAAATAGGTCAATAATAAAAAAAAATAAAAAATAAATAACAATAAAAGATCTTATGTAGATAGAAAAGGTTGATTTAAGGGAATGTGAAAGGATTGTTACAATATACTAACCTAAGATTTCTAGATGTGCTGGATATAATGAGTTAGGTATATAAATAGTAATGGTTACATATGATGTTCATTAAAGTTTATGATGTAATATGTATTTTACTAGGAGTAGATTCAAAGGTTAAAAGAAGATATCATACATAACGGGGAATGGTAGTTGTCACCATGTCCTTAGGATATGATATATAATTGGTTACCTATTAATTCTAAAAATGTTTGTTATTTAAGAAGATTGATTTAGCAGTTTTATACAAAAACATATATTAACTTGAGAAAAGTTTTCTTGCAGGATGAACTATTCCTAAAAAGAGTAATTGACTCAGTAATCAGGAAACATGTTCCTGCCACCAGAGCATCAATAAAACCTCGAAGTGGTAAAGATGGCTAATAAGTTCTCCTATGGCTAATGAAGTCGTATGATTAATCAACTGGAAGTTGATGTTTTATTTCAAGTAAATTATTGATAACATGATTGAACTTTATGATAGGATATTCCAGAACTGTGGACATTTGTGATGATTCCAGGACATTGGACATGAACTATTACGATACCATATTGTTCTACATTTTTTTAATACCACAGATTGGAGGATATTGTTGATGTCCGGAAACAGCACTTTAAGCTCAATGCTGTGCTTATTTGACCAAAGACATTACGGATCCTGATACGTGTAATGCCAAGTATATAAAGGAGGCCCATGATAAAAAAAAAAAGAACTTTAACCAAGGCATTATGATATGGACTGAAAAAGATAAATGTTTAAATCCTAGTATTCAATTTCAGGATTAGGAAAATGTTTTTTTTAAATATATTGTATGTGATTGTATGTGATGATGTATTCAGTGATGAGGTTTATTCTTTGGTAACCCCGATGTGATTATAGACATTCATTTGATGTTCACCGCATACAGGTGCGGCCTATGTTGTATTTAGAAGGCTACTGTCAAACGCAGAATAGCAATACTACATGAAATGATTATTAGCGAACTATACGTTCCCAGAAATTCTCCTGAGATGACAGGGCACATGGATAATGTCCCTGATCAAAGGGTGGAGCTGTCGAATACTGTGACTGAGGCAACCTGCTGAAGGCCTAACAGTTATGTGTGTGCACTACGGGATAGTACGTATATTATGTATACATCCAATAAGCAAAGGGTTCTCATATTCACTAGTATAATATGAAAGCATAACAGAATCCATTTTGATTCTAGCTAGATGATATAGCAAATTCATCTTGAACTTCATACACACCCTGAGAGAAAAACAACTTTGTTGGCTAAGTATTGTTTCCACATACGCACTTTCTAAAAGCTCAGAGTCCAGATGTAATTCCTAATATGGACACAGTTCAATATCACGAGTATCATTTTAGTATTCTTGATAATTGTCCCAATATTGCATAACTATATTGCCTAACATTGTATTCCAGAAGAATGAAATCATATGGGAGTGATATACAAAATGGGCGTTACTTTGTATTATATAAAACTCATTGTTGATACGTGTATGTGGTTGTTAAATGATTTGAGACAGGACGAGAGGATGTCCCTCGTCCCTGTATACGGGCGTGGCCCTTTGAATAAATAATAATTGATTTTTATAAATCCGTTTTCAATTCATTAATTTTACCTAACTACCCAAACAGCAACAAGATGGTTAATTTAGTTAACCAAGAGAATTCAACAGTAGTTCCGTGTCTAGTATTATTCCCAAAACAGACAACCGTGTCGATGGGACCAACAGTGATTCTGACAAGTTCTGGAGCTAACCCTGTTGTTGAAGAACTGTCAGGGAGAGTGCAATGTTCTGCACCAACTGGTTCCTTGAACTCGCCGTTATCAGGGGACCGTCCCAGTACGGGATAACTGTGACTCCTTACTAGCGACGGAGAACCCTCATTACCACCATCACCCTGGTGAAAATCCTTGGAGCCGTGGATAGACCAACGGCAACGTCTGAAATTGGTAATGACACCCCTGAATTGCAAACCTCAGGCAAGCCTAATGCGGAGGTTCTTTATGTCTACAGAGACCATGGAAAAAACTATTTTTTCCAGATTGGAGATCACTGCCCTGAGAGATTCCATCTTGGATTTGAATTTCTTTAAGTAGAAAATGAGGGATTTCAGATTTAGGATTGGTCTGACCGAGCCGTCTGGTTTCGGGACCATGAAGAGGGTTGAATAAAAGCCTTCTCCTTGTTGTGACAGGGGAAATCAGGCCAATGATCTGATCCTGATACAACCTTTGTCTTGTGTCGCATACTACCTCCCCGTCCGGAGGAGAATCGGTAATTTAAAAAATTGGTGAGGGAAAACGTCTGGAAACTCCAGTATGTACCCTTGGGACACTATTCGTAAAACCCACGGGTCCAGGTCCGTTCCAGGACTGACTGAAGAGTTTTTAGACGTGGCCCCACCGGTGTGGACTCCCGCAAGAGAGTCCCAGCGACATGCGGCGGATGTGGCAGAACAGAGGATGATGTCTGCTCCTGTGATCATGGAGAGGTTGCGGACCTCTTCCCTTTTCTCCTTCCTCTACCTGCAAAGAAAGGGGAATCAGTATCTATTGGGCCGAAATGACTGCATCCGACAATGATGCGTCATCATCCGCTGTGAGGTAACATAGGGCAAGAAGGTAGACTTACCAGCGACAGCTGTCAAGATCAAATTAATTAGGCCGTCACCAAACCAGGCTTCACCTTCATAGGGCAGAGACTCCATTTCTTCCCGGAGTCAGCATCAGCATTGCATTGGTGAATCCACAACGCCCTCCTAACCGAGACTGCCCTGGAATTGGCCTGCGAACCCAATAGTCCTATATCCCTTGCAATTGCACTAAAGTATGCTGCAGTGTTCTTGATATGACCCAACGTAAGGAGTATCCCATCTCTCCCCAGGGTATTTATATCGGATGACAAGGCACCCGACTACTTTTGAATACTACTTATCCCCCCTGCGCATGTAATGGCAGGTCTATCCAACGTACGCGTGGACACATAACTAGAAAATAACGTACTTTTCTGCATACGATCCGCTGGATTTGTGACAGGGCCCCGTGCAGAACAGGGGGTGACTCCCACTTTATACTGTCCGGGGCGGGAAAATGGGGTATAGACGGGCTCCGCAGGAGATATGGACACTCTAAAGACTTTAGATGGGTGTGCACTGGCTCCTCCCTCTATGCCCCTCCTCCAGACCTCAGTTAGATCCTGTGCCCAGTGGAGACTGGATGCACTGCAGGGGAGCTCTCCTGAGTTTCTCTGAAAAAGACTTTTGTTAGGATTTTTATTTTCAGGGAGCACTGCTGGCAACAGGCTCCCTGCATCGTGGGACTGAGGGGAGAGAAGCAGATCTACTTAAATGATAGGCTCTGCTTCTTAGGCTACTGGACACCATTAGCTCCAGAGAGTCGGAACGCAGGTCTCATCCTCGCCGTTCGTCCCGGAGCCGCGCCGCCGTCCTCCTCACAGAGCCGGAAGATAGAAGCCGGGTGAGTATAAGAAGAAAGAAGACTTCAAGGCGGCAGAAGACTTCAGATCTTCACTGAGGTACCGCGCAGCGGTAACGCTGCGCGCCATTGCTCCCACATTTCACACACACACTGACGGCACTGTATGGGTACAGGGCGCAGGGGGGGGGGGCGCCCTGGGCAGCAACCATAAACCTCTAGGAACACTGACTGACATATATATACTGCGGAGGCAGTATATTAAATAAACCCCCGCCAGTATAAAGAATTTGAGCGGGACCGAAGCCCGCCATTGAGGGGGCGGAGCTTGATCCTCTAGCACTAACCAGTGCCATTTTCTCCACAGCATGCTGCAAAGAAGCTGCTCCCCGGACTCTCCCCTGCTGAACACAAGTACAGAGGGCAAAAAGAAGGGGGGGGGGGGGGGCACATTTATTTGGCGCAGTGAGTGTATTATTGATATAAAAAGCGCTGTACAGACTGGGATTTTGTTCCAGTGTCCAGTGGCGCTGGGTGTGTGCTGGCATACTCTCTCTCTATCTCTCCAAAGGGCCTTATTGGGGGACTGTCTCCATATATATATATATATATATATATATCCCAGTGTGTGTGGGGGTGTCGGTACGTGTGTGTCGGCATGTCTAAAGCGGAAGGCTCGTCTAAGGAGGAGGTAGAGCAGATGATTGTGGTGTCTCCGTCGGCACAGTCGACACCTGATTGGATAGATATGTGGAATGTTTTAAATGCAAATGTGTCTTTATTACGTAAAAGATTGGACAAAGCAGAGTCCAGAGAAAAAGCAGGGAGTCAATCCATGGCTTTGACTGTGTCACAAGGCCCTTCAGGGTCTCATAAACGTCCCCTGTCCCAGGTAGCAGACACTGATACCGACACGGATTCTGACTCCAGTGTCGACTATGATGATGCGAGGTTACACCCAAGGGTGGCCAAAAGTATTCATTATATGATTATTGCAATAAAAGATGTTTTGCATATCACAGAGGACCCCTCGGTGCCTGACACGAGGGTATGCATGTTTAAGGAGAAGAAACCTGAGGTAACCTTTCCCCCATCTCATGAGCTGAACCCTTTATTTGAAAAAGCTTGGGAAACTCCAGACAAGAAACTGCAGATTCCCAAGAGAATTCTTATGGCATATCCTTTCCCCTCACAGGACAGGTTACGGTGGGAATCCTCGCCCAGGGTGGACAAGGCTTTGACGCGCTTGTCCAAAAAGGTGGCGCTACCGTCTTCAGACACGGCAGCCCTCAAGGATCCTGCTGATCGCAGACAGGAGACTACCTTAAAATCAATTTATACACATACGGGGCCTTGCTCAGACCGGCAGTAGCGTCGGCATGGGTATGTAGCGCAATAGCAGCATGGGCAGATAACTTGTCATCTGACATTGACACCCTAGATAAGGATAGCATTTTATTGACCTTGGGTCATATAAAAGTCGCAGCGTTATATATGAGAGACGCTGCGAGAGACGTGGGGCTGTTGGGTTCAAGAGCCAATGCCATGGCAATTTCTGCTAGGCAAGCCCTGTGGACCCGCCAATGGACGGGTGATGCCGATTCAAAGAGACATATGGAAACTTTACCTTACAAAGGTGAGGTTTTATTTGGGGAGGGCCTCGCGGACCTGGTTTCCACAGCTACCGCGGGTAAATCTTTTTTGCCTTATGTTCCCCCATACCAAAAGAAAACACATCAATATCAGATGTAGTCCTTTCGGTCGCATAAGTACAGAAAGGGTCGGGGCTCTTCCTTCCTCACCAGAGGTAAGGGTAGAGGGAAAAGAATGCCTGCTACGGCTAGTTCCCAGGAACAGAAGTCCTCCCCGGCTTCTACAAAATCCACCGCATGATGCTGGGGCTCCACTGTGGGTGTCCGCGCCGGTGGGGGCACGTCTTCGACTCCTCAGCCAGATCTGGGTTCTGTCAGATGTGGATCCTTGGGCGATAGAAATTGTATCCCAAGGCTACAAACCGGAATTCGAAGAAGTGCCTCCTCGCCGATTTTTCAAGTCGGCTTTGCCAGCCTCTCCCCCAGAGAGGGAAATAGTTTTAGCTGCGATACAAAAGCTGTGTCAACAGCAAGTGATTATCAAGGTTCCCCTAGTGCAACAGGGGAAGGGGTACTATTCAACTCTATTTGTGGTCCCGAAACCGGATGGCTCGGTCAGACCCATTCTGAATCTAAAATCCCTAAACCTGTATCTAAAAAAATTCAAATTTAAGATGGAATCTCTCCGGGCAGTGATCTCCAGCCTGGAAGGGGGGGATTTTATGGTGTCTCTAGACATAAAGGATGCGTACCTTCATGTCCCCATTTATCCTCCTCATCAGGCGTACCTGGGATTCGCTGTACAGGACTGTCATTTCCAGTTTCAGACGTTGCCGTTTGGGCTGTCCACAGCCCCGAGGATTTTCACCAAGGTAATGGCGGAAATGATGGTGCTCCTACGCAGGCAAGGAGTCACAATTATCCCATACTTGGACGATCTCCTGATAAAAGCGATATCGAGAGATCAGTTGCTGAAAAGCATGTCTCTCTCCCTGAGAGTGCTGCAGCAACACGGCTGGATCCTAAATGTGCCAAAGTCGCAGTTGATTCCAACGACTCGGCTATCATTTTTAGGCATGATTCTGGACACGGAAAAGAAGAGGGTTTTTCTCCCAACGGAAAAAGCCCAGGAACTCCAGAGCATGGTCAGAGACCTGTTAAAGCCAAAATGAGTGTCAGTGCATCAATGCACTCGAGTACTGGGAAAGACGGTGGCGGCCTACGAGGCCATCCCCTTCGGCAGGTTTCATGCGAGGACATTTCAGTGGGACCTTCTGGACAAGTGGTCGGGGTCCCATCTACAAATACATCAGAAAATAAGCCTGTCCCCCAGAGCCAGGGTGTCTCTCCTGTGGTGGCTGCAGAGTGCTTACCTTCTAGAGTAGGGGTGGGGAACCTTTTTTCTACCGAGGGCCATTTGGATATTTATAAAATCCTTCGGGGGCCATACAAAAATTCTCAACGTAAAAAATGACCCTGCCCCCCAGCAGGTCTGCCCCATAGAGGTACTGTGTGTGCGCGCCAAAAAATGGGTGTGGCCAGTTAAAATGGGACGTGATACACATATGCCCCCAATAGTGCAGTGCCAGATCCACAATTGCCCCCACAGTGCCAGGTATACAAATGCCCCTCACAGTGCCCCCCCCCCCCCTTCCCTTCCGTGCTACTTATCGCTCCTTTCGGCGGGACACGGAGGAGAGCGCGGCTATGTTGGGCAGCGGCGTGTAGGACTTGAAACCAGCTGCCGGTTCGAGAGCCAACCAAAGGGTCGCAGGTTCGGCATTCAAGACTGGGTTCTGGTAACCACGGGCGCGAGCCTCCGAGGATGGGGAGCAGTCACACAAGGAAGACATTTTCAGGGACTGTGGTCGAGCCAGGAGGCTTGTCTACACATCAACGTGCTGGAATTAAGGGCCATATACAACGGCCTACGACAAGCGGAGACTCTTCTTCGCGACCTACCTGTACTGATTCAATCAGACAACGTCACAGCTGTGGCTCATGTAAACCGCCAAGGCGGGACAAGGAGCAGAGTGGCGATGGCGGAAGCCACCAGGATTCTTCGCTGGGCTGAAAATCACGTAAGCACGCTGTCAGCAGTCTTCATTCCGGGAGTGGACAACTGGGAAGCAGACTTCCTCAGCAGACACGACCTCCATCCAGGAGAGTGGGGTCTTCATCAAGAAGTTTTTGCAGAAATAACAAGTCGTTAGGTGCTTTCTCAAATAGACATGATGGCGTCACGCCTCAACAAGAAACTTCGGAGGTATTGTTCCAGGTCAAGGGACCCTCAGGCAGTAGCGGTAGACGCCCTGGTGACACCATGGATGTTTCCGTCGGTCTATGTCTTCCCTCCTCTTCCACTCATCTCAAAAATACTGAGAATCATAAGACGAAAAAGAGTCCAGACAATACTCATTGTTCCGGATTGGCCTCGGAGGGCCTGGTATTCAGATCTTCAGGAAATGCTCACAGAAGGTCCGTGGCCTCTTCCTCCCAGGGAGGACCTGTTGCAGCAGGGGCCCGGCGTGTTCCAAGACTTACCGCGGTTACGTTTGACGGCATGGCGGTGGAACGCCAGATCCTAGCTAGGAAAGGTATTCCGGGGGAGGTCATCCCTACTCTGAAAAAAGCTAGGAAGGAGGTGACGGCGAAACATTATCACCGTATCTGGAGGAAATATGTATCTTGGTGTGAAGCCAAGAATGCTCCTACGGAAGATTTTCACCTGGGCCGTTTTCTCCACTTTCTGCAGACAGGAGTGGATATGGGCCTGAAGTTAGGCTCCATTAAGGTACAGATTTCGGCCCTGTCAATATTCTTTCAGAAGGAATTGGCTTCTCTCCCAGAAGTCCAGACTTTTGTAAAGGGAGTGCTGCACATCCAGCCTCCTTTTGTGCCCCCAGTGGTACCATGGGACCTTAACGTGGTGTTACAGTTCCTTAAGTCACACTGGTTTGAACCTCTTCAAACAGTTGAGTTAAAATTTCTCACTTGGAAAGTGGTCATGTTGTCAGCCTTGGCATCTGCGAGGCGGGTGTCCGAATTCTCCATGTGGATAGAGCAGAGTTGAGGACTCGTCCTCAATTTCTGCTTAAGGTGGTTTCATCGTTTCATATGAACCAACCTATTGTGGTGCCTGTGGCTACGGGGGACTTGGAGGATTCCAAGTCTCTTGATGTAGTCAGGGCCTTAAAAGTTTATGTAGCCAGGACGGCTCGGGTTAGGAAAACAGAGGCACTGTTTGTCCTGTATGCAGCCAACAAGGTTGGCGCCCCTGCTTCTAAGCAGACTATTGCCCGCTGGATTTGTAACACGATTCAGCAGGCTCATTCTACAGCTGGATTGCCGGTACCAAATTCGGTAAAGGCCCATTCCACTAGGAAGGTGGGCTCTTCTTGGGCGGCTGCCCGAGGGGTCTCGGCATTACAACTTTGCCGAGCAGCTACTTGGTCGGGTTCAAACACTTTTGCTAAATGCTACAAGTTTGATACTGTGGCCGGAGAGACCCCCAACCACGAGGAGAGTGGCCGCCGCGGCACTGAAGGGGTTAACCCCTAGTGCCCGGCGCCATTTTAAAAGACTATGGGCGCTAGGCGCCGTGTGTATACAATGTTTAAAAAATATGTTTTAATGTGTGCCGTGGTCCCGGACCTCTCCGGAGACCACAGCAGTGAGGACTGCCCCCCGGCGCGCTGAGCAGTGTGTGCGCGCCGGGGGAGAGGGCAGCCGCTGACCGCCGGAGTCCGGGAGCTCCGCTCCCGGCAGTGGTCAGTGTAGCCCCGGGCGCAATAACTGTGTGCGCGCCGGGGAGAAGGGAGAGCCGCCGCTGGGGGCCGGGAGCTCTGCTCCCGGCGCCTCAGCCCAGCACGGGTGGCCAGCCGGGACGGACGTCCCGGGCTGCTGGCCGGCAAGGGGGGGTGCGCCGCAGCCCGGCTCCCCGCCGGACGCTGCGGCGAGACACCACGGATCCAGCGCCGCATACAGGGGACCGGGCTAGCCGGCCCCCTGCGCGGCGAGGCCACCACAGGCGCAGCTCATGGGGGACCGGGCTAGCCGGCTCCCTAGCGGCAGGGGGGATGATCAGGTTGGTAAGTGCTGGGGTCCGGGAGCTGCACTCCCGGCACCTCAGCGCTGCAACAAGCCAGAGTCACGGCGGCCGGGACAAGTGTCCCGGGCCGCCGGGCTTCGGTACAGGGGGGTGCGCCGCTGCGTGCGGCGAGGCCACAAAGTTAGTGCCACACTGGGGGGACAGGGAGAGCCAGCTCCCTGGACCCCAGTGGCAGGCAGGCAGGTTGGAGGGTGGGGGAAGCCAGCACCATACCTCCAGCACTGAGAGAGCCCTAGCAGCCAGGCTGCAGGGCTAGGGGAGCCAGCACTGGGCACAGGGTTTAACAAACCAGACATTGTGTAAAAAAATGTATAACATGTACAGTGTGATCTAAATGTAATGTATTTAAAGGTAAATTGCACTTACTTGGTTGTGTGTCCCAGGAGGGGGGAATCCATGGCTGTGCAGGCTGATGGATTCTCCCAGACCTTTTCCCCAAAAACGGAATGCTTTCCCATCCAGCCTCACACTTCCAAGGGGCACAGGGAGAGAGAGAAGCAGCTCAGCTATGAAACAAGCTGAGTGGTTTCTTGGAGCTCCATGGAGATCACCCGTAGTGGCCAAGAAACCTGCCAGGCTGCCCAGCTCTGGAGCCCAAATCCAGGCTGCAGGCAGTGAGCTGGGTCCCGGGCAGGTTTCTGGAAGTCAGATTTAGGAGGGAAAACTTCCCCCAGCCAGACTGAACGGCACCGGGGCGTATCCTGATCCTCCCAAATGGGAGAGTCAAAGGAGACCGACCACTCCCCACTGTCCATAGGGAACAATGTAGCTGTGCATGTGACCAAGGCATGCACAGCTCATGGGTAAACATTGATTGGTTGTGCACCACAGGGCGGGCTTACCCCCTGTGGTAAGGGGTCTTGGAGAGGGATGAAAGGAGGGCAGTTGGCCCATAGGAGTGTGTATTATACCATCTTATTCTGCTGAAAACATCTGATTGTATGCTGTTACCCCTAGCAATAGGGAGGAGCCTTTTTAACGGTTATTGAGCAAATAAACATCATTGCCTCAAGAAGACTGCTTCATCTTGTGACCAACAGGGTTAGGCCAAACCTAGCCCCGTCCTCCGGCTGTCCAGGGAAGCACCTAACGTCTCCAAGCTCCGCCTTCCGCCAGCTACCGGTAGAGGCCTAGCAAGTGGCTAGTGGGGATTCGTCAACACCACACAGGTGTGGTAAGGCAGTGCGTCGGCACATACAGAGCAGAACCGTGGTTCCAAACGCCACGGCAGGTTAGGAGTTTGGTGGTGGCAGCGAGAACCCGCCCACAACGCAGTGGGTGGAGTCTATAACAGGCGGTTACTGACGGTAAGCGGGAATCCCCTATGTGGTCAGGCCTCGTGTGACTTGACCTTCCATTCTGTGCGCAGACAATGGGACGCGAAAGCGGCAAGTGCTTTCGTACGGTACCGTCCTGACACAGAAATTGGTGGCATAGTGGTGGGATATTCCCAGGTGACTTTTCATCAACCGATTGGAGAAGCCGAGTTACTCAGGAGAGGAGTAACTGCAGCGCAGGAGAACGCACAAGATGGCGGAATTCAACGGAATGTCCAAGGGCGATCTGGAGATCGTGTGCCAGGAGAAGGGTGTGGATATCCCTTCCAACGCGTCCAGAAGCGTCATGAAGGCGGCGCTCAGGAGCGTGGAGGAGTCTCATCGGGCGGAGGTGGAAAGCACTGACGGCGTCAGCATCGCAGAGGACGGCCCAACAGTGGACCTTCGTAAGGAACCGGTGAGAACCACAAGCCCCGCCCTCTCTCACCGCAGCAATGTTTCCCAGCAATCCCTAGCAGGGCCAGGATCCCAACGTCCCAGGGGGGGCGGCCCGGATACCCTAGCAGATCGGCTAGCGGAATTGGGGGAAAGGGCAACGGAGCAAGAGCGCATGATCATCATCCAGATGTGGCGTGATGAGCGGGCACCACAGGCCGTGGTACCCCGGGGAGCCGTTGTCAGCTGTTGTACACAGACAACGGGACGCGAAAGCGGCATGTGCTTTCGTACGGTACCGTCCTGTCACAGATACCTTGGCTGAGGAGGACCTCATGTTTGCTCAATCGGTGCTGCAGAGTCATCCGCACTCTCCCGCCCGGTCTGGAGCTTTGGTATAATCCCCATGGTCCTTACGGAGTCCCCAGCATCCTATAGGACGTAAGAGAAAATAAGATTTTAAACCTACCGGTAAATCTTTTTCTCCTAGTCCGTAGAGGATGCTGGGCGCCCGTCCCACTGCGGACTAAATTCTGCAAGACTTGTATATAGTTATTGCTTACATAAGGGTTATGTTACAGTTTTGATCAGTCTCGGGCTGATGCTGTTTTGTTTCATACTGTTAACTGGTTCGTATGTTCCAAGTTGTACGGTGTGTATGGTGTGGGCTGGTATGAATCTTGCCCTTAGATTAACAAAAATCCTTTCCTCGTACTGTCCGTCTCCTCTGGGCACAGTTCTCTAACTGAGGTCTGGAGAAGGGGCATAGAGGGAGGAGCCAGTGCACACCCATCTAAAGTCTTTAGAGTGCCCATGTTTCCTGCGGAGCCCGTCTATACCCCATGGTCCTTATGGAGTCCCCAGCATCCTCTACGGACTAGGAGAAAAATATTTACCGGTAGGTTTAAAATCTTATTTTATTTTTTTATGGATCTTATCAGGAAACATTATGGTCAACATAGGAACCCGTGTCCGTGTCGATATCAGGGAGTAATAACTGGCCAAAATAACCTTTTTTGCGACCCCCAGGGGTCTGAGAGAAATATAGCTATGATATTTCTACGTCTGTGTCATTATCATGCAAATTTTGACCCAGTCAGATATTGGTGGTGCCGACAGGGCCACCCACACACGACTGTGTCCCTACTATAGTTTTCTCTTGGGAAAAAACATTCAGCCACCGACATGTTGACACACATGTACCAAGCCCGATCAGGAGTCGGCGGTGCCGACAGGGTCACTCCCACAGCCGTTTGTGGGAAGAGCACTCAGCCTCAGACATGCCGACACACGTGCACCAAACACCCACCAACACCGGGCATATAGGGACAGACCCACAGTAAAGTCTGTCAGGAAGACACAGATGGAGTTTGTCAGCTCACAACCCAGCGCTCAATCCCGGTTCTGAAACCCTTATATATTGCTTCAGACCTTATAATTAACTTATATTGCATCAACTGGGCCCCCCTCCCCCCCCCCCCCCCCCCCGTTTTTCACTCTGTCATGTGTACAGTAGTGTGGGGAAGGACCAGCGTCTCTACAGCTCTGTGGTGAGAAAATGGCGCTGATGAGAGCTGTGAGGGCTAAGCCCCGCCCCCGTAATTGCGCGCTTCAGCCCCGCTTTTTTTATTATATATATACTGGCGGGGGTCAGGATTTAGTGCCTAGGCACTCACACCACTGTTGTCCAGTCACATATGAGGATTTATATGCTGCCCAGGGTGCCCCCCCCCCCCCCCCGCGCCCTGCACCCTACAGTGCCGCTGTATGTGGGAGCATGGTGCGCAGCGCGATCGCTGTGCGGTACCTCAGAAGCCACCACTGAAGTCTTCTTTTCTTCTTCTACTCACCTGACTTCTGGCTCTGCAAGGGGGGTTACGGCGGGCTCTGGGAATGAACCCCTAGGCGTACCTTGTGTTCCAAACCCTCAGGAGATAATGGTGTCTGTAGCCAAAGAAGCAGAGCCTTTAAACTCACTAGGAGTAGGTCTGACTTCTCTCCCCTAAGTTCCACGAAGCAGGGAGACTGTTGCCAGCAGTCCTGCCTGAAAATAAAAAACCTAACATAAAGGGGTATATTTACTAAGGTCCCGATTTTGACCGAGATGCCGTTTTTTCTTCAAAGTGTCATCTCGGTAATTTACTAAGCAAAAATCACGGCAGTGATGAGGGCATTCGTAATATTTTGGAAGTCCTTGGAAAAAATCACGAATCAATACACCATCGGTCAAATACGCCTGCAATTTGGTAGAAATCGGTCATTTACTAAACAGTGCAAAACACAAACACTGCCGACAATAGCCAAACACTGCCGTGCTAAAATACAAATCGTGAAAAAGTGCTAAAAAAAAACAAACCTGCTTTTTTATCCCGTGTTTGTATAGGCATGCACGGATCCATGAGA
The DNA here is from genome assembly GCF_028390025.1 of Pseudophryne corroboree. Lineage (NCBI taxonomy): Eukaryota > Metazoa > Chordata > Amphibia > Anura > Myobatrachidae > Pseudophryne > Pseudophryne corroboree. The sequence goes on along the minus strand of NC_086448.1, from coordinate 829,173,291 downwards.
TCCGTGCATGTTTATCAGTGGGAAGGGGGGGGAAATGTTATAAATTTTCACACAAAAAAATGCGTGGGGTCCCCCCTCCTAAACCAAACCAGCCTCGGGCTCTTTGAGCCGGCCCTGGTTGCAAAAATATGGGAAAAAAATTGACAGGGGTTCCCCCATATTTAAGCAACCAGCACCGGGCTCTGCGCCTGGTCCTGGTTCCAAAAATACGGGGGACAAAAAGCGTAGGGGTCCCCCGTATTTTTGAAACCAGCACCGGGCTCCACTAGCTGGACAGATAATGCCACAGCCGGGGGTCACTTTTATACAGTGCCTTGCGGCCGTGGCATCAAATATCCAACTAGTCACCCCTGGCCGGGGTACCCTGGGGGAGTGGGGACCCCTTCAATCAAGGGGTCCCCCCCCCAGCCACCCAAGGGCCAGGGGTGAAGCCCGAGGCTGTCCCCCCCATCCAATGGGCTGCGGATGGGGGGCTGATAGCCTTTGTTGAAAGTAATGAATATTGTTTTTAGTAGCAGTACTACAAGTCCCAGCAAGCCTCCCCCGCAAGCTGGTACTTGGAGAACCACAAGTACCAGCATGCGGCGGAAAACCGGGCCCGCTGGTACCTGTAGTACTACTACTAAAAAAATACCCCAATAAAGACAATACACACACACCTTGAAAGTATAACTTTAATACATACATACACACCACCATATACACATACTTACCTTATGTTCACACGAGGGTCGGTCCTCTTCTCCAGTAGAATCCATGGTGTACCTGTTGAAAAAATCCTACTCACCAAATCCAGTGTAGAGGGCTCCTCGGATAATCCATTTGTAATCCACGTACTTGTAAAAATAAAAAAACGGGACACCCGACCACGAACTGAAAGGGGACCCATGTTTTCACATGGGACCCCTTTCCCCGAATGCCAGAAACCCCCTCTGACTGATGTCTAAGCCAATCAGGGAGCGCCACGTTGTGGCACCCTCCTGATCGGCTGTGTGCTCCTGTACTGTCTGACAGGCGGCACACGGCAGTGTTACAATGTAGGTGGGAACTTTCAGGTCAGCGGTTGGGTGTCCCATATGTGTATATGGTGGTGTGTATGTATGCATTAAAGTTATACTTTCAAGGTGTGTGTGTATTGTCTTTATTGGGGTATTTTTTTTAGTAGTAGTACTACAGGTACCAGTGGGCCCGGTTTTTCGCCACATGCTGGGAACTTTGTGGTCAGCGGTGAGGTTACTTTCGGTCAACCCCTGACCACAAAGTTCCCACCATTGGTTACAATGGAGCGCATAGGCGCTACATTGTATCACTGCCGTGTGCTGCCTGACATACACTACAGGAGCACACAGCCAATCAGGAGGGTGCCACGACGTGGCGCTGCCTGATTGGCTGAAGGAACCCTCTTAGACAGAAGTCAGGGGGGGTTCCTGGCAGTCGGGGAAAGGGGTCCCATGTGAAAACATGGGGCCCCTTTCAGTGCGTGGTCGGGTGTACGTTTTTTTATTTTGCAAAGTTCGTGGATTACAAATAGAACAGAAGAGGACCGATCTACACTGGATTATGTGAGTATAATTTTTCCAACAGGTACCCCATGGATTCTACATGGAGAAGAGGACCGACCCTCGTGTGAACATAGGTAAGTATGTATGTTTGGAGGTATGGATGTATGAATTAAACTTTTACTTTCAAAGTGTGTGTCTTCTGTTTTTATTGGGGTATTTTTTTAGTAGTAGTACTACAGGTACCAGCGGGCCCGGTTTTCCACCGCATGCTGGTACTTGTGGTTCTCCAAGTACCAGCTTGCAGGGGAGGCTTGCTGGGACTTGTAGTACTGCTACTAAAAACAATATTAAAATTTTGTCAAAAAGGCTATCAGCCCCCCATCCGCCGCCCTTGGATGTGGGGGACAGCCTCTGGCTTCACCCCTGGCCCTTGGGTGGCTGGAGGGGGGGGACCCCTTGATTGAAGGGGCCCCCACTCCTCCAGGGTACCCCGGCCAGGGGTGACTAGTTGGGTATGTAATGCCAGGGCCGCAGGGACCAATATAAAAGTGTCCCCCGGCTGTGGCATTATGTATCTGGCTAGTGGAGCCCGATGCTGGTTTCAGAAATACGGGGGACCCCTACGCTTTTTGTCCCCCGTATTTTTGGAACCAGGACCAGGCGCAGAGCCCGGTGCTGGTTGATTAAATATGGGGGAACCCCGGTCAATTTTTTCCCCATATTTTTTCAACCAGGACTGGCTCAATGAGCCCGGGGCTGGTTTTGCTTAGGAGGGGGGACCCTACGCATTTTTTTTTGGCAAATTTAACACTTTCCCACCCCTTCCCACTGATATACATGCACGGATCTCATGGATCCGTGCATGCCTATCAGGACACGGTGAAAAAAAGCAGGTCTGTTTTATTTTAGCACTTTTTCACGATTGGTATTTTTTCACGGCAGTGTTTGGCTATTGTCGGCAGTGTTTGTGAATTACACTTTTTAGTAAATGACCGAGTTCTACCAAATTACAGGCGTATTTGACCGATGGTGTATTCATTCGTATTTTTTTTCTTGGACTTCCAAAAAAATACGAATGCCCTCATCACTGCCGTGATTTGAGTTTAGTAAATTCCCGAGATGACACTTTGAAGAAAAAACACCATCTCGGTCAAAATCGGGACCTTAGTAAATATACCCCAATGTCTCTCTTTTTTTCTTGATAAGAAAAGTATCTGTCAGCCTGAGAAGAAAATAAAGTGTTGGCTCAAATACAGTTTCTGTTCTTTGTTTTCTTATTTATCATATAATTACAGGTTGAGTATCCCTTATCCAAAACGCTTGGGACCAGAGGTATTTTGGATATCGGATTTTTTCCGTATTTTGGAATATTTAGATACCATAATGAGATATCATGGTGATGGGACCCAAGTCTAAGCACAGATTGCATTTATGTTTCATATACACCTTATACACACAGCCTGAAGGTAATTTTAGCCAATATTTTTAATAACTTTGTGCACTAAAAAAAGTGTGTCTACATTCACACAATTCATTTATGTTTCACATACACCTTATACACACAGCCTGAAGGTCATTTAATACAATATTTTTAATAACTTTGTGTATTAAACAAAGTTTGAGTACATTGAGCCACAGAAAACAAAGATTTCTCTTACGTCCTAGAGGATGCTGGGGACTCCGTAAGGACCATGGGGTATAGATGGGCTCCGCAGGAGATAGGGCACCTAAAAAGAACTTTGACTATGGGTGTGCACTGGCTCCTCCCTCTATGCCCCTCCTCCAGACCTCAGTTAGATCTTGTGCCCAGAGGAGAATGGGTGCACTGCAGAGAGCTCTACAGATTTTTCTGTTGAAGAAGAATTTTGTTAGGTTTTTTATTTTCAGGGAGGCCTGTTGGCAACAGGCTCCCTGCATCGTGGGACCGAGGAGAGAGAAGCAGAGCTGGCTTGTAAAGTTGGGCACTGCTTCTAAGGCTACTGGACACCATTAGCTCCAGAGGGAGTCGGAACACAGGTCTCACCTGGGGTTCGTCCCGGAGCCGCGCCGCTGTCCTCCTCACAGATGCCGAAGATAGAAGCCGGATGAGAAGGCAGAAGACATCTTAGGCGGCAGAAGACATCAGATCTTCATGAGGTAAGGCGCTCAGCGGTAAGCTGCGCGCCATTGCTCCCAGACACACACACACAGAGCAGCACTGAAGGGTGCAGGGCGCAGGGGGGGGCGCCCTGGGCAGCAATAAACCTCACATTTGGGCAAATACAGTTTGATTAGGCTGCGGAGGCAGTAAATCTATGATCCCCCGCCATTTTTATTGAAAAATCACTGGGACCGAAGCCCGCCGTCGGGTGGGCGGGGCTTGATCCTCAGCACTTACCAGCGCCATTTTCTCCACAGAAGCTGCATGAGGAAAACGCTGGCTCCCTGGTCTCTCCCCTGCTGAACTTCACAGGCTGGAAAAAAGAGGAGGGGGGCACATTAGCGACGCAGTGAGTGGGAATTGGCATATTATATATAGAAAAGTGCTATCTGGACATATTTTTTCCAGTGGTTTTAAGCGCTGGTGTGTGCTGGCATACTCTCTCTCTGTCTCTCCTTAGGGCCTGGTTGGGGTTTTGTCCCCTTATAGGTTATTCCCTGTGTGTGTGGGGTGTCGGTACGTGTGTGTCGACATGTCTGAGGCGGAAGGCTTCTCCAAGGAGGAGGTGGAGCAAATGAGTGGTGTGTCCCCGTCGGTTGTGCCGACTCCAGATTGGATGGACATGTGGCATATGTTGAATGCAAGTGTGGCATCTTTACATAAAAGGCTTAATAAGGCTGAATTAGGGGGGACATCAGGGGGTCAATCCTCGGATTGGACCGACTCACAGGGCCCGTCGGGGTCTTAAAAGCGTCCCTTAACACAAGACACTAGTACCGACACGGATTCTGATTCCAGTGTCGACTATGACGAAGTAAAATTGCACCCTAGGGTGACTAAAACCATTCAGTGTATGATTGTGGCAATAGGGGATGTGTTGCATATTGTGGATGAACCCTCAGTCCCCGACACAAGGGTACACATGTTTAAGGAAAAGAAACAGATTATTAACTTTCCCACATCTCATGAATTGAATGATTTCTTTGGAAAAGCTTGGGAGACTCCGGAAAAGAGACCGCAGATCCCCAAAAGAATTTATATGGCATACCCCTTCCCTAAGCAGGACAGGGAGATTTGGGAATCACCCCCCACTGTGGACAAGGCCCTGACGCGCTTGTCCAAGAAAGTGGCGCTACCGTCTCCTGACACAGCAGCCCTTAAGGACCCCGCAGATCGCAGGCAAGAAACTACCTTAAAGTGTATTTATTCTAATACGGGTGCTGTGCTAAGACCGACAATTGCGTCGGCATGGGTGTGTAGCGCAATTGCAGCTTGGACAGATGAGCTGACAGATCAATTTGATAATATGGATAAGGATACTATATTCCTAACTCTAGCCCATATTAAAGACGCAGTCTTATTTATGAGGGATGCTCAAAGGGACATTGGATTGCTAGCTTCTAGGGCCAATGCCATGTCTGTCTCAGCGAGAAGATCCTTATGGACTCGCCAATGGACGGGTGATGCGGATTCCAAAAAACATATGGAAGTACTACCCTATAAGGGTGATGTATTGTTTGGGGATGGGCTGACGGACCTGGTTTCCACAGCTACAGCAGGTAAATCAAATTTTTTACCATATATTCCCCAACAGCAAAAGAAAGTAACACCCTATCAGATGCAGTCCTTTCGGTCGCACAAGTCCAAAAGAGGTCGGGGATCCTCTTTCCTCGCCAGAGGTAAGGGCAGAGGCAAGAGAGCACCTGCTTCGGCAGGTGCCCAGGAACAAAAGTCCTCCCCGGCTGCTCCAAAACCCACAGCATGACGCTGGGGCTCCCCTGAGGGAGTCCGCACCGGTGGGGGCACGTCTTCGACTTTTCAGTCAGGCCTGGGTCAGTTCGGACCTGAATCCCTGGGTGTTGGACATAGTGTCCCAGGGTTACAAATTGGAATTCGAGGAGGTGCCCCCGCGCCGATTTTTCAAATCGGCCCTACCAGCTTCCACATCGGAAAGGGATATAGTGTTAGCTGCAATTCAAACGCTGTGTATACAGCAAGTGATAATCAAGGTTCCCCTGCACCAGCAGGGAAGAGGTTACTACTCAACCCTATTTGTCGTCCCGAAACCGGACGGTTCGGTCAGACCTATTTTGAATCTGAAAACCCTAAACCTGTACATAAAAAGATTCAAATTCAAAATGGAATCTCTCAGAGCGATAACAGCCAACATGGAGGAGGGGGAGTTTATGGTGTCTCTGGACATAAAGGATGCGTACCTTCATGTCCCTATATATGCCCCCCATCAGGAATACCTGAGATTCGCTGTACAGGATTGTCATTACCAATTTCAGACGTTGCCGTTTGGACTCTCCACGGCCCCGAGGATTTTCACCAAGATAATGGCGGAAATGATGGTGGTCCTGCACAAGCATGGAGTCACAATTATCCCATACTTGGACGATCTCCTGATAAAAGCGAGATCAAGGGAGAAATTGCAGAGCAGTGTGGCGCTCTCTCTGAGAGTGCTCCAGCAACACGGTTGGATTCTAAATCTACCGAAGTCACAGTTGATTCCGACAACTCGACTACCGTTCCTAGGTATGATACTGGATACGGAACAAATGAAGGTCTTCCTCCCAATAGAGAAAGCCCAAGACATCCAGAACATGGTCAGAGACCTGCTAAAACCGAAAAGGGTGTCAGTTCACCAATGCACTCGAGTTCTGGGGAAAATGGTGGCGGCCTACGAGGTCATTCCCTTCGGAAGGTTCCATGCAAGGACTTTTCAATGGGACCTTCTGGACAAGTGGTCCGGGTCCCATCTGCACTTACATCGGAAAATAACTCTGTCCCCAGGGACCAGAGTGTTCCTCCTGTGGTGGTTGCAAAGTGCTCACCTCCTGGAGGGTCGCAGGTTCGGAATTCAGGATTGGATCCTGGTTACCACGGACGCGAGCCTCCGAGGATGGGGAGCGGTCACACAGGGAAAAAAAATTCAGGGTCTTTGGTCAGACCAGGAGTCCTGTCTACACATCAATGTGTTGGAACTCAGGGCCATTTACAACGGCCTTCGACAAGCGGAGAGTTTTCTTCTAAACCTACCGGTTCTGATTCAATCAGACAATGTCACAGCAGTGGCTCATGTGAACCGCCAAGGCGGGACAAGAAGCAGAGTCGCGATGGCGGAAGCCACAAGGATCCTTCGCTGGGCGGAAAATCATGTAAGCGCTCTGTCGGCTGTCTTCATTCCGGGAGTGGACAACTGGGAAGCAGACTTCCTCAGCAGACACGATCTCCATCCAGGAGAGTGGGGACTTCATCAAGAAGTCTTTGCAGACGTAACACGTCTTTGGGGAACTCCTCAAATAGACATGATGGCGTCACGCCTCAACAAAAAACTTCGGAGGTATTGTGCCAGGTCTCGGGACCCTCAGGCAGTAGCAGTAGACGCTCTGGTAACACCATGGGTGTTCAAATCGGTCTACGTGTTTCCTCCTCTTCCTCTCATCACAAAAGTGTTGAGGTTCATAAGACGAAGAAGAGTTCAGACGATACTCGTTGTCCCAGACTGGCCTCGAAGGGCCTGGTACTCGGATCTACAAGAGATGCTCACAGGAGATCCCTGGCCTCTTCCTCTGAGGGAAGACTTGTTGCAGCAGGGGCCCTGTGTATTTCAAGACTTACCGCGGTTACGTTTGACGTCATGGCGGTTGAACGCCGAATCCTAGCGAAAAAGGGGATTCCGGAAGAGGTCATCCCGACTTTAATAATGGCTAGGAAGGAGGTGACGATAAAACATTATCACCGTATCTGGCGAAAGTATGTGTCTTGGTGTGAGACCAAGAATGCACCTACAGAAGATTTTCATCTGGGTCGTCTTCTCCACTTCCTACAGACAGGAGTGGATATGGGCCTGAAATTAGGCTCTGTTAAGGTACAGATTTCGTCCCTCTCGATTTTCTTTCAGAAGGAATTGGCTTCTCTTCCAGAAGTCCAGACGTTTGTAAAGGGAGTACTGCACATCCAGCCCCCTTTTGTGCCTCCAGTGGCACCATGTGACCTGAACATGGTGTTGCAGTTCCTAAAATCACACTGGTTTGAACCGCTTAACAAGGTTGAGTTGAAATTTCTTACCTGGAAGGTGGTCATGTTGTTGGCCTTAGCATCAGCAAGGCGAGTGTCAGAATTGGCGGCTTTGTCACACAAGAGCCCCTACTTGATTTTTCATGTGGATCGAGCTGAATTGAGGACACGTCCGCAATTTTTGCCTAAAGTGGTTTCTTCGTTCCATATGAATCAACCTATTGTGGTGCCTGTGGCTACAAGTGACCTGGAGGATTCCAGATCCCTGGACGTAGTCAGGGCCTTAAAAATTTATGCAGCCAGGACGGCTAGAATTAGGAAAACAGAGGCTCTGTTTGTCCTGTATGCGGCCAATAAGATTGGCGCTCCTGCTTCGAAGCAGACTATTGCTCGCTGGATCTGTAATACGATTCAGCAGGCTCACTCTACGGCTGGATTGCCGGTACCAAATTCGGTTAAGGCCCATTCCACTAGGAAGGTGGGCTCTTCTTGGGCGGCTGCCCGAGGAGTCTCGGCATTACAACTTTGCCGAGCGGCGACTTGGTCGGGGTCAAACACTTTTGCTAAATTCTACAAGTTTGATACCCTGGCTGATGAGGACCTAGCGTTTGCTCAGTCGGTGCTGCAGAGTCATACTTACTCTCCCGCCCGATTGGATTCTTTGGTATAAACCCCATGGTCCTTACGGAGTCCCCAGCATGCTCTAGGACGTAGGAGAAAATAAGATTTTAAACCTACCGGTAAATCTATTTCTCCTAGTCCGTAGAGGATGCTGGGCGCCCGTCCCAGTGCGGAAACTCTGCAAGACTTGTATATAGTTGTTGCTTACATAAGGGTTATGTTACAGTTGACATCGGTCTTGGACCGTTACTGTCGTTTGTTCATACTGTTAACTGGTTATGTATGTTCCAGGTTACATGGTATGATTGGTGTGGGCTGGTATGAATCTTGCCCTTGGATTGCTAAATCCTGCCTTGTATTGTCCATCTCCTCTGGGCACAGTTCTCTAACTGAGGTCTGGAGGAGGGGCATAGAGGGAGGAGCCAGTGCACACCCATAGTCAAAGTTCTTTTTAGGTGCCCTATCTCCTGCGGAGCCCGTCTATACCCCATGGTCCTTACGGAGTCCCCAGCATCCTCTACGGACTAGGAGAAATAGATTTACCGGTAGGTTTAAAATCTTATTTTCACTATCTCACTCTCACTCAAAAAAGTCCGTATTTCGGAATATTCCGTATTTCGGAATATTTGGATATGGGATACTCAACCTGTATTGAAAGAACAGAATAGTCCTACCCAAACTATTCCGGATTGTTTTTTCTTCATAAAGAAATTCAGTTTTAGCGTAGGAGTATTTAAATAGTCCCTACCTTATACCGATTTAACCTTAATCGGAGTTATAATTCCTTATTATCTTATATAATTAGGTATATTGGTGGGACAAAAAGGAGATTTATGGTAAGACTTGCCATGGTTAAATCTCTTTCTGCGAGGTACACTGGATTACACAGGTAATAACATCAGCGGTGTAGAGTTGGATCTTGATCCGAGGCACCAACAGGCTAAAGCTTTGACTGTTCCCAGGATGCATTGCACCGCCTCCTCTGTATCCCCGCCTCCAGGCACTGGAGCTCAGTTTTGTTAACCAGTCCAATGCAGTAGCAGGTAAAAGAGACGATAACAGTTAGTAGCCACAGCGAACCACATTCTCACGACAGGAGAAGGTATCAGCGGCTAATGCCATACAAACCCATAGAAGCTAAGTGCGTCAGGGTGGGCGCCCTGTGGAATCCAGTGTACCTCACAGAAAGAGATTTAACCATGGTAAATCTTACCATAAATCTCCTTTTCTGCAGCGGGGTACACTGGTAAAGCAGTTCCTCATGGGAGGGGACGCACTGTAGCGGACACATGAACCCGGCGTCCAAAGGAAGCATCCTGGGAGGCGGAAGTATTGAAGGCATAGAACCTTATGAACGTGTTCACTGTGGACCACGTAGCTGCCTTGCACAATTGTTCTAGGGACGGGCCACGGTGGGCCGCCCAAGAAGGTCCAACAGACCGAGTAGAATGGGCCTTGGTAGTAGCAGGAGCTGGAAGGCCAGCCTGTACATAAGCTTGTGCAATCACCATCCTAATCCATCTGGCCAGGGTCTGCTTATTCGCAGGCCAGCCACGTTTGTGAAAACCAAAAAGGACAAAGAGAGAATCAGATCTCCTGAGAGAGGCGGTTCTCTTCACATATATACAGAGAGCCCGTACCACATCCAAAGCCCGCTCTTTGGAGGACAAACCAGGAGAGACAAAGGCCGGAACCACAATCTCCTGATTAAGGTGGAAAGACGACACCACCTTAGGTAGATAACCAGGGAGAGTTCTAAGAACCACACGGTCACGGTGAAAAATCAGAAAGGGTGACCGTCAGGATAAGGCACCGAAGTCTGAAACCCTTCTAGCAGAGGCGATAGCCAGCAAAAACAAGGCCTTAAGCATAAGCCATAAGACTCTTGTAGGGCATCCAGAACAACAGTCAAATCCCAAGGAGCCACCAAGGGACATAGGGAGGTTGAATCCTTTAAAACACCCTGAGTGAAAGTATGAACGTCAGGCAGAGACGCAATTTCTCTAACGTCCTAGAGGATGCTGGGGACTCCGCAAGGACCATGGGGAATAGACGGGCTCCGCAGGAGATAGGGCACTTTAAGAAAGCTTTGGATTCTGGGTGTGCACTGGCTCCTCCCTCTATGTCCCTCCTCCAGACCTCAGTGTTACACTGTGCCCAGAGGATGAAGGGCGCACTGCAGGGAAGTCTCTTGAGTTCTTTGCTACAGAAAGCATTTTTGTTTGGATTTTTACTTTTTCACAGGGAGCACTGCTGGCAACAGGCTCCCTGCATCGAGGGACTGAGGAGAGAGGGGCAGACCTACTTAACTGATAGGATCTGCTTCCTCGGCTACTGGACACCATTAGCTTCAGAGGGGGTGAACACAGGTTCGTCCTGGGCGTCCACCCCCGGAGCCACGCCGCCGTTCTCCTCACAGAGCCAGAAGAACAGAAGCAAGAAGACGTCTCAGGCGGCAGAAGCCTTCAGCTTCACAGAGGTAACGCACAGCACTGCAGCTGTGCGTCATTGCTCCACATCACCTCACACACTCCGGTCACTGTATGGGTGCAGGGCGCAGGGGGGGGGGCGCCCTGGGCAGCAATAATAACACCTCTTAGATGGCAAATAGGTATATACATGTACAGCTGGGCACTGTACATGTATATGATTGAGCCCCCGCCATTTTACACGATTTTGAGCGGGACAGAACCCCGCCGCCGAGGGGGCGGGGCTTCTCCCTCAGCACTCACCAGCGCCATTTCTCTCTCCGCAGAACACTGAGAGGAAGCTCCCCGGACACTCCCCTGCTTACACACGGTGAAGGGAGTTTAAAAAGAGAGGGGGGGGTGGCACATAATTGGCGGATAAAGTATAATACAGCGCTGCTGGGGAAAAGCATTCTGTGTTGGTCTCCAGGTTGATGCGCTGGGGTCTGTGCTGGCATACTCTTTCTGTCTCTCCAAAGGGCCTTTCAGGGGATACTGTCTTCAGAAAAAGTTTCCCTGGGTGTGTGCAGTGTGTCGGTACGTGTGTGTCGACATGTTTGATGAAGGCTTGCTTAATGTGGAGGGGGAGTGCTTGAATGTCAGGTCGCCGTCGGCAACGCCGACACCGGACTGGGTGGATATGCTGAATGTCTTGAATGCAAATGTAAATCTCCTGCATAAAAGATTAGACAAAGCTGAAGCTAGGGATCAGTCAGGTAGCCAGTCCGTGCCTGTCCCAGTGGTGCCAGGACCTTCAGGGTCTCAAAAGCACCCCATATCCCAGGTCGCTGACACAGATACCGACACAGATACTGACTCTAGTGTCGACTATGAGGATGCAAAATTGCAGCTAAAGGTGGCAAAAGGTATTAGGTACATGATTATTGCCATAAAAGAGGTTTTGCATATCACGGAGGAACCCCCTGTCCCTGACACGAGGGTTCACATGTATAAAGGGAAAAAGCCTGAGGTCACGTTTCCGTCCTCATTTGAGCTAAGCGAATTATGCGAAAAGGCTTGGGAATCTCCGGATCGGAGACTACAGGTTCCCAAAAGGATTCTCATGGCGTATCCTTTTCCACAGAAGGATCGGATACGATGGGAATCTGCGCCTAAAGTAAACAAGGCGCTGACACGCTTATCCAAGAAGGTGGCACTGCCTTCTCCAGATACAGCTTCCCTCAAGGATCCTGCTGATCGCAAGCAGGAAATTACCATGAAGCACATTTACACACATTCAGGAGCTATAGTTAGGCCGGCCATGGCGTCGGCCTGGGTTTGTAGTGCTGTCGTGGCATGGGCAGACTCCTTATCTACGGAGATGGACACCTTAGATAGGAATACCATTCTAATGACCATGGAGCATATCAGAGATGCTGCTTTGTATATGAGGGATGCTCAGAGAGACATTTGTTTACTAAGCTCCAGAATAAACGCTATGTCTATTTCTGCTAGGCGGCTCTTGTGGACCCGACAGTGGACGGGAGACGCCGACTCAAAGCGGCATATGGAGTCATTGCCTTACAAGGGGGAGGAGTTGTTTGGAGAAGGCCTCTCGGACCTAGTCTCTACTGCTACGGCCGGTAAATCGAATTTTTTACCTTATGTTCCCCCGCAGCATTCTAAGAAGGTACCACATTATCAAATGCAGTCCTTTCGTTCCAATAAAAACAAGAAGGTACGAGGATCGTCCTTCGTTGCCAGAGGTAAAGGCAAGGGAAAAAAGCTGCACTCAGCTAGTTCCCAGGAGCAGAAGTCCTCCCCTACTTCCGCAAAGTCCACAACATGGCGCTGGGGCTTTCCGGGTGGGGGGGGGGGTCAGATCAAGTGGGGGCACGTCTTCGTCTTTTCAGCCACGTCTGGGTTCAATCACAGGTGGATCCCTGGGCAATAGAGATTGTTTCCCAGGGATACAGACTGGAATTCGAAGACATGCCCCCTTGCCGGTTTTTCAATTCGGCTCTGCCGGCTTCCCTGTCAGAGAGGGAGCTAGTGTTAGCGGCAATTCACAAATTGTACATTCAACAGGTGATAATCAAGGTTCCTCATCTCCAGCAAGGAGAGAGTTATTATTCATCCCTGTTTGTGGTACCGAAACCGGACGGTTCGGTCAGACCCATTCTAAATCTAAAATCCCTGAACCTGTACTTGAAGAGGTTCAAGTTCAAAATGAAATCGCTCAGAATGGTCATCGCCAGCCTGGAGGGAGGGGATTGGATGGTGTCCCTGGACATAAAGGATGCGTACCTTCATGTTCCGATTTCCCCCCCCCCCTCACCAGGCGTTTCTGAGATTTGCAGTACAGGATTGTCACTACCAATTTCAGACGTTGCCGTTTGGTCTTTCCACGGCCCCGAGAATTTTCACCAAGGTAATGGCGGAAATGATGGTGCTCCTGCGCAAGCAGGGAGTCACAATTATCCCGTACTTGGACGATCTCCTTATAAAGGCGAGATCTCGGGAGAAGTTGCTGGACAGCGTGTCTCTGTCCGTGAAGACGTTGCAGATGCACGGCTGGATTCTCAATTTTCCGAAATCCCAGCCAGTACCTGCAACGCGTCTGACCTTTTTGGGCCTGATTCTAGACACAGACCAAAAAAGAGTTTTTCTTCCGGTGGAGAAGGCTCAGGAGCTCATAGCCCTGGTCAGGAACCTTTTAAAGCCAAAAAAGGTTTCGGTGCATCATTGCACAAAGGTTCTGGGGAAGATGGTGGCTTCATACGAGGCCATCCCCTTCGGCAGGTTCCATGCGAGGACTTTCCAATTGGACCTATTGGACAAATGGTCCGGGTCCCACCTACATATGCAGAAACGGATCACCCTGTCTCCCAGGGCCAGGGTATCTCTCCTGTGGTGGCTGCACAGTGCTCACCTCCTAGAGGGTCGCAGGTTCGGCATTCAGGACTGGATCCTGGTGACCACGGACGCGAGCCTCCGAGGTTGGGGGGCTGTCGCACTGGGAAGAAATTTCCAAGGTCTCTGGTCAAGCCTAGAGACTTGTCTCCACATCAATGTCCTGGAGTTAAGGGCCATTTACAACGCCCTATGCCAGGCGGAGGAATGGCTTCAGAACAAACCGGTTCTGATTCAGTCGGACAATATCACGGCAGTGGCTCATGTAAACCGCCAAGGCGGCACAAGGAGCAGAGTGGCCATGGCAGAGGCGACCAGGATTCTGCGCTGTGCGGAAGGCCATGTAAGCGCACTATCAGCAGTGTTCATCCCGGGGGTGGACAACTGGGAGGCGGACTTCCTCAGCAGGCACGACCTGCATCCGGGAGAGTGGGGACTTCATCAAAAAGTCTTCACACAGATCGTGGATCGGTGGGGACTGCCTGAAATAGACATGATGGCGTCCAGTCTCAACAAAAAGCTAAAGAGGTATTGCTCCAGGTCAAGAGACCCTCAGGCGGTAGCGGTAGACGCTCTGGTGACACCATGGGTGTTCAGATCGGTCTATGTGTTTCCTCCTCTGCCTCTCATACCCAAGGTGTTGAGATTAATAAGACTAAGAAGGGTCAGAACAATTCTCATTGTTCCAGATTGGCCAAGGAGGACTTGGTATCTGGATCTGCAAGAGTTGCTCACAGAAGATCCGTGGCCTCTTCCTCTAAGGCAGGACCTGCTGCAGCAGGGGCCCTGTCTGTTCCAAGACATACCGCGGCTGCGTTTGACGGCATGGCGGTTGAACCTGAAAAAGGGATTCCGGAGGAGGTCATTCCTACCCTGATCAAGGCTAGGAAGGATGTGACATCGAAACATTATCACCGTATATGGCGGAAATATGTTTCTCGGTGTGAGGCGAGAGCTGCTCCTACGGAGGAGTTCCATTTGGGCCATCTGCTTCACTTCCTTCAAACGGGAGTGAATTTGGGCCTAAAATTAGGGTCCAGAAAGTTCCAAATTTCGGCCTTATCCATTTTCTTTCAAAGAGAATTGTCTTCTCTTCCTGAAGTACAGACTTTTGTGAAGGGAGTGCTGCATATTCAGCCTCCCTTTGTACCTCCGGTGGCGCCTTGGGATCTTAACGTGGTATTAAGTTTCCTCAAGTCACCTTGGTTTGAACCACTCAAAACAGTGGAGTTGAAATACCTCACTTGGAAAGTGGTCATGTTGTTGGCCTTAGCTTCTGCAAGGCGTGTTTCGGAATTAGCGGCTTTATAATATAAAAGCCCATACCTGATTTTTCACGTGGATAGGGCAGAGTTGAGGACTCGTCCTCAGTTTCTGCCCAGGGTGGTCTCATCTTTTCATATGAACCAACCTATTGTCGTGCCTGTGGCTACACGGGACTTGGAGGACTCTGAGTCCCTGGATGTGGTCAGGGCTTTGAAGATTTACGTGACCAGAACAGCTAGGATCAGGAAGACTGAAGCTCTGTTTGTTCTGTATGCGGCCAACAAGGTTGGCGCTCCTACTTCAAAGCAGACAATTGCTCGCTGGATCTGTAACACGATTCAGCAGGCGCATTCTACGGCAGGATTGCCATTGCCTAAATCGGTTAAGGCCCATTCCACTAGGAAGGTGGGCTCTTCTTGGGCGGCTGCCCGAGGGGTCTCGGCACTACAACTGTGCCGAGCTGCTACTTGGTCGGGGTCAAACACCTTTGCAAAGTTCTATAAGTTTGATACCCTGGCTGAGGAGGACCTCCTGTTTGCTCAATCGGTGCTGCAGAGTCATCCGCACTCTCCCGCCTGTTTGGGAGCTTTGGTATAATCCCCATGGTCCTTACGGAGTCCCCAGCATCCTTTAGGACGTTAGAGAAAATAGGATTTTACTTACCGGTAAATCTATTTCTCGTAGTCCGTAGAGGATGCTGGGCGCCCGTCCCATGTGCGGACTTCTTCTGCAAGACTTGTATATAGTTATTGCTTACATAAGGGTTATGTTATAGTTGGTCGGTCTTGAACCGAGGCTATGTTACTTGTTCATACTGTTAACTGGGTAGTTTATCACAAGTTATACGGTGTGATTGGTGTGGCTGGTATGAATCTCGCCCTTAGGTTACATAAATCCTTTCCTCGTACTGTTCATATCCTCTGGACACAGTTTCTCTAACTGAGGTCTGGAGGAGGGACATAGAGGGAGGAGCCAGTGCACACCCAGAATCCAAAGCTTTCTTAAGTGCCCTATCTCCTGCAGAGCCCGTCTATTCCCCATGGTCCTTACGGAGTCCCCAGCATCCTCTACGGACTACGAGAAATAGATTTACCGGTACGTAAAATCCTATTTTTTCTCTGAAACCATATCGACTAGGCTGAAATATGAACCTTTAGGGATGCCAGACGAAGGCCTAAGTCCAGGCCCTGTTGCAGAAACGCCAAAAGTTTGGCAGTACTGAACTTGTATGCATCGTAATTCTTAGCCGCACACCAGGTGAAGTAAGAATTCCAGACTCTATAATAAATCCGAGCCGTAGCCGGTTTACGGGCTTTCAACATCGTTTGAATGACCGCCTCAGAAAAACCTTTGGCCCTCAGGACTGAAGCTTCAAGAGCCACGCTGTCAAAGCCAGTCGGGCTAGATCCTGGTAGACACAGGGGCCCTGAACGAGGAGTTCTGGGCGTTGCGGAAGTAGAAGAGGACGCTTTATCGAGAGACCCTGTAGGTCAGAACCAGCGCCGTCTGGGCCACACTGGAGCGATTAGAAGTAGGATTCCTCCTTCTTGCTTGAACTTCCTTATTACCCTGGGCAGGAGTGACACCGGAAGGAACACGTACGGCAGCCGAAAGTTCCATGGAATTGCCAGTACGTCCAGGAACGCTGCTTGAGGATCCCTTGTCCTTGCTCCGAAGACCCGTCAACCAGGTCACAGGAGTATACAGCGCAGCTGGGGGAGGTGAAAGAAGACTTTAAGTGCCGCAGCACACGCACAGTGCTATGTGTCAGTCTGACATATCGTGCTGCGGTACTTAAAGTCTTCTTTCTTCAGAAAAGCTCTTTCAGGGCTGCCTAGCGCAGCCCTCCCTGTTAGCTGCCTGCACTGCAGGCACCAACTTATAAAACGGACCTCCAGTGGCTGGAGGCGGGGATATAGAGGAGGTGGTGCAATGGATCCTGGGAACAGTCAAAGCTTTACCCTGTTGGTGCCTCGGGATCAAGATCCAACTCTACACTCCCGATGTTATTTCCTATGGAATACCAGTGTATCCCGCTGCAGAAATCTATTTTCTTTTTCATCCACTAGGGGTCACTGGAGTACTCTTGGGATATGGGCGGCTTAGCAGAAACAAAGGCACTGAATATTTAAATTTAGAACTCTCCACCCCTCCATATCCCAGAGTACCTCAGTGTACGACCTCAGTGTTTTTTCCGTGCTCACAGCACTAACATCGGCTTGTGGGAGTTCCCACACTTTGTGGAAGATTTTATTAATTTTTTACTTTTACTTTTTAATTTTTACACTTAGCACATCCCTTCCCAGTTTCTGGAAAAACATTGGTCCGGGATAGTGCCGCTGCAAGGCAGCGCATGGCGTGTCGGTCCTCACAAAGAGCACCCTCACAGCCACAGGCAGCCACTGTCTCCTGCAACAGCTGGACGGAGCTTACAGATAGAAGCCCCGTCGCAGCCATGACCGGACGTCGCAGACCTTCCTACAAAAGGTATGCTGGGGAAACGGGGCGGTCAGCGCAGGCTGCCGCCCCGCTGTGTGGGGTCCGTGGGTAAAGCCGACCGCTCACTACCGTGATAGCCGCCCCAGCCGCTCCAGTGCCCCATCTGCCGCTCCGACGCCCCACGCTCCGTCCCCCAACAGGCGATCCGTCCTCCCGCCACAACCGCCAGCGGTGCTCACACAGGGAGACCCGCCGCACAGAGGGAGACCCGCTGCAGCTTCGCTCCGTCAGCGGTGCTCTCAAAGACAGACCCGCGCAGCTTGCCTAGCGACGCCACGCTCCGGCCAGCCGATCTCTGCTGCTCTGGACTATGGTTACTTGGCCTCCCTGCAATGAGCTTCCCGGCTCCACGCTGAGACACAGCGCTACAGGGAGTACAGGGAAGGGGGGGGGGGGGGGGGATGTGGGACCTGGCTGATTACTGCGTGGCTGCAGCTGCCAGATGCTGCAAGGGGAAAATCACGGTGTAATAGGCTGTTGAGCCTATATATATATTAACAGGCTGCCATATCTATAGAAGTTATTAGTATTAACAGGCTGCCATATCTATAGAAGATATTAATACATAATAACTGCAGGCAGAGCTTATATTAAATGTGACCTGCCTGTGATTGTATTGTAACCTGCATGTGATTATCAGTGTATACTAGACTGTGATTATCAGTGTATACTAGACTGTGATTATCAGTGTATACTAGACTGTGATTATCAGTGGCAGCAGGTATTGTGACTTCTCCTGTGAGTTTCAATGTAAGCATGGCATGGGGGCCATTTTAATCATGTTTCCTGTTTCTTCCAGTGGTAATTCCAGAACATTCCTGCCCTACATCTCTACGCCACCGGAGGCGCAGGGGTGTTAGTGGGAATTTTGGTTCAGGTTTCACATAGGCTAGCCATGTGAACTGTATTTAGCCATAAAAATATATATATATATATATATATATATATATATATAATGTTGCAAGGACTGGCACTCCTTAGGATCCAAATAAATGATGTAATTGCCTTGGTGCCAGATATAGGTGATAATAGCAGAGTGAAGAAAGTCTGGCACTCAAAGGACTTGCTGAACAGCAGATAGCTGGTTTAAATGACGAGCTGACAGCGCAGCTTCAAAGAGTCAACGTTTCATTTATTAACATAAATTTCGTCAGGACAAGAACAGTTTACAAATCAAATAGTCTTACCTTATATACCACACCAGACAAACCATCCCGCACGCTGTGTTTGCTTCCTAGACGGGGTATGATGACGTCACCCCGTAGCGACGCGCGCTCTCCAGCGCCGTTTCCATAGTAACCCGCCGGAGGCATTCACAGCGCTATAACAACACAGAGTAATACACTTTAAAAAGACATGTGTACAAAAGTGAAAAACGACATCAGGTGTGCAAAAGGTTACTGCTGTGAGTGCTACAGAAGCATAACATATATTAAATATAGATACTGCATTACAATGGTGTAATAACAAATTAGCATATATAACAACATACACCCAATATACGTGGTGGCGACCGAGGTACCCTGTTATTACGTAGGGAAGCCCGTTGGATTTTTGAGCTCCGTACACTCTCACCATACGGTCTCAATGAATCCAACAACTTGGGGTGCTTTCTTTAGTCATGTATAGGCTATTCTTAATGGCCAATTCTTTTGCTGCCCTCATAGTGTCTGATTAAACATCGATCTTAGTATCATGTTAATATTTACAATTTTTTTTCCACGTTATAAAATTAGCATATATCAGTAGATACAGGTACCATTGTTATTAGTCTGAATTTTTAACATAAAACCAGGCTATCAGCATAATAGATTTTTACCATACTACTAATCAGTGGATTCCATTGGGTGTATGTTGTTATATATGCTAATTTGTTATTACACCATTGTAATGCAGTATCTATATTTAATATATGTTATGCTTCTGTAGCACTCACAGCAGTAACCTTTTGCACACCTGATGTCGTTTTTCACTTTTGTACACGTCTTTTTAAAGTGTATTACTCTGTGTTGTTATAGCGCTGTGAATGCCTCCGGCGGGTTACTATGGAAACGGCGCTGGAGAGCGCGCGTCGCTACGGGGTGACGTCATCATACCCCGTCCAGGAAGCAAACACAGCGTGCGGGATGGTTTGTCTGGTGTGGTATATAAGGTAAGACTATTTGATTTGTAAACTGTTCTTGTCCTGACGAAATTTATGTTAATAAATGAAACGTTGACTCTTTGAAGCTGCGCTGTCAGCTCGTCATTTAAACCAGCTATCTGCTGTTCAGCAAGTCCTTTGAGTGCCAGACTTTCTTCACTCTGCTATATATATATATATATATATATATATATATATATTACGCACCTTAAGTACACATTTTACTGAGTCGTGCAAGTGTCTGTCCTTTGGCTATTGTGGTGTCTGTCTGTATAAGGGGTAAGGCTCCAACACAGACTAAATATAAGGTTTACTACAATGTCTGTACATAAATCTACCACAAATTCAGTTGGTTTGTAGGTTTCCACTCCGGAAGCCGGGTCAGTCCCAGATCCTATGTGAAGCATTGGCAATTCAAATTAACTCCGCTCGACAGGAGCGGTAAGATCGGAGTCTCGGAAGTTACTCCGCCAGCTCTAACGAAGGAGTCTCAGTCTTTCCAAAGGTCCAATTTCCCTTTGGGTACCAGGGTGTTAATTTAACTGGTCTTATAACTTAATGCAGTCTGACAATTATATGTCAAACCTCACAGCGATACCTACAAGTGAGAAGGGAACATTAGACCAGCAGTCAGATAGTGCGGGGTTTTGACAACCATACATTGCTAATAACCAGTGAGTCAGTGTCTCAATTTTTACAGAGACTAAGTAGACTCTAACATCTAATCCGTCAAATTTAATAAATCTTCAATGAGTTATTATTTAGAATATCTGACTAACATTTAACTCTATTTACCCGTTTCCACATCTAAATGGGACAATCCGCCATTGGTGAATTCGTCTGTGACAAACATTATAAAGACCCAAGATACATTTGGGTCACTAGGCGCTCTATGTATGGAAACAATGACGATCACGTTAGACTTATCGTTAAAGAGAATCTGCAGAGTAACCCTACCCTCAATACCTTGAACGAGAGCTGTCTATGTATTCTATTAAGGGATGGTTACCTAATAGTTGTGCCTCCACTCAAGCTATGTGTAGTATTTAACTACCGTTAAGGCTTGCTTGAGTAAGCCTGATCTCTATCCTTAGGGGATGATTCCCTTATATCATAGATATATTATCTAATATACCTGTCTCTTTCTTCCTGGATCTTCAGATCAACTTCCAGACGGACCAGACACACATGGAAAGTATAACACTTTAATGACCAGTACCAAATGGATTAAGTATACATTAACATTTCATCAATTACACATTCCCCTTTAAGTCATTAATCCATGCTAACCCCCTGTCAATTAGGCCTATACACAGTACCTGCATGCAATACAACAAATCCTTTTTCTTTTCAAGACACCCTTAGGTGTTAGAGTGACCCGGGTACTCTTAATATGATAGTGCACTCTAAGGGCCCATAAACTTCCTAAAAATAACAGCAGTTAATACAGAATGTCTGACACTATGTTTTAGTATCAACTATCAGTTCTCCCTTCAGTTAAAGAGAAAGATGTTTGGCTCAGTCTACTTATGGTAGCGATTACTTTCTCCTATAAGGTTACTTATAGTTCCTCCTTGGCAGATAACAGAAAGTACCTATTTAGCTCATAGATAGTAACATCAACAGTTGATTACCAAGGAATCTGTATCCTTTCCTCAGTAAAAAATGTTACCGTAGTTGTCCAGTATTAAACTAAACTCCTAAGAAGCTGGTATGATAAACCTTTGTTATGCTGCGTCCTTGTGTCCATTTGAAGTAGCTGATGCTTTCTATATTTCAGAGCATATATAGCTTTTCGATTCCTGTATGCCTCAAATTATTGTTGTCTCTTAGGATGAGTTTATATTAAATATATCTGCAAGAGATGGTTTCTCTTATCATAGTCACAGCGAGCTCAAATCCTTTAACTTTAAAACTAATAGTCTCTTACGTGTCAGTCCTTCTTACGGGTTCACGAATATACATATAACACAGTTGTATTAAAGTGCCACAAGCTAGTCCTTGAATCGGGATGATATTCTAATCCTTTGTGGCTAAGAGGCTTTAACATTCATCCAATGTCACTGTAGTATGGCTACCTTTAATGTCCTTGACTCTAATTCTGCTAATTCAGGGGCATAAATACACACATTAGGTGGCAGCTTTTGGGTGTTACTTTCTATTTAGCGCTGCGGAACAATGTCTCTGGCTCTCCTTTGACTGATGTGATGCTGATATATGGGGGAGATTTAAAACTGTATTTATGAAGCATTAAACAGTTCAAGTTTCACTCCACTCCTCCTGTTACATATATATACCCAGTGCTTTCTACCTTCTCCTTAGCACTATGATTAAGCCATACATGGAACTGTAATTATAGGTCACTCTGACTACTGTGACCCATTACTGTCCTCCTGCTTAATAGCCATTATTGCGGCCTAGCCCTGGAGTCCTTAGTCCCAATATGAAATTGACTATGTACCATAGTCACCTATGGCTTGCTGTGCTTAGTGTAGGGGTAATATAAATGGCTGGATTATACACTCACACTTCTACGATCTAGTGATGCTGCTGCAGGATGCTCCCCCTACTCCTCCCTTACACTTACAGCCACACAGAATGAAGCCTCTGCTGCTGGTCCTGGCTTCTTTGTTGTGGCCGTCATAGTCTGTGCCGGTAATAGGTAGGAAGGAACCCTCTCTGCCTCCCTGTCATAGATGCGCCTTTCCAATACTGCTGGGTGAGTTGACTAGCGCTGATGCCGGGTTCTATGAACAGTGCTGAGTCTCAATGCTGCTGTCACCACCTTTACAGTAAGGAAGCCCTGTTTTGGCTACACACACTAAGCCCCCTCCGGCCGCCGCAATGTATACCGCTCAGCTCTAATGCGGGCGACGGCCGGAGCAGCAAAAAACTATGTCCTCTCACCAAGGGATATGCAGTCTCTCCCCCAGCTACACTCACAGCACCTCTCCACCCCTCTCTAGTAGTCACATGACCCACTCTGAGGTGATGCCCCGCCCACTGGCAATCACCCCACTAGGTGATTGACAGTTAGGAGCACAAGGACATTAACCCTTTAGATACACTGTGAAACCATAAAATAAGCCTTAATTGTATTCACCACTACATTTACATCAATGTACATACAATTACATATATGTGAACTGTATTATTTACCTCAAAACATGCATACAGTATTACAACATCCATTAACTTTTATATGAATAATATATATGCTTATACTCCATTTTAGTCACCATATTATAACTACCTCAGTATAAGTGTTGTTTAAACCCTAAATCAGGGTTACATTTCTCCCCCTGGTGCATTGTCACTGTTTAACATCTTTAGGTGCCAATGCACCATCTACCTTACTCACTATGCTAAAATAGTATATATTCATTCACATCCATTAGCAAGCCACCTCATCTCAACCATTTTAACTGTTGGCCAAATAGGGAGGGATGGAACTACATAGCCTTCATGCCTCCCAGGGATAGTGTTCTCTGATCGTGCTGGCTTCCCTTGCTCTTCTACACCTGATTTATTGACTTCTTTTAGTACTGGACTTCGGATGGAAGATTTAAGAGATTGTGCTAGGGTAAAGTTATCATGTACCTCACTACGATTGTCACTGAGACTAGTTTCTTTCTCTGACGAAGCTTCTAAAGTTATCAAGTCTTTAGCATCTGAATTTTCCGTTTCTTGATCCTGGTACTGATTTACTCTACCATTGAATCTCGAGAGAGGTCGGTAATGTAAGGTTGTAGAAGGATGACATGGAGCTGGATCTCTCCCTTGCCTTTGTTCTGAATATGCACTTCCTTCATCAACCGCTTTTTCTCGTGGTTGATAACAATAACTGTATGATCCTCGTCGGTTTGGAGCAAATCGACTCCCTTTCACTGGTACTCCACCTATGCCAGTCACATTTGCTGCATGTACACCCTTTTCCCCTTCCAACACTTCAAATTCTACTTTCTCTCCATCTCCTACACTGTACAACAGTTTTAGGGGGTTATTCTTCGTTATGGATGTCCAATGTACAAATATGTCTTCTCCGGTGTCATGCCTTTTAATGAAGCCATAGCCTTTCTTCACATGGAACCATATTACTGTGCCAGTCATTTTAAGAGACATATACTGTGTCCCTTTACTATCAACTTTATTCATAGAAGATTGTCTCAGCAATATACCATCCACTACCTCAGTCTGTAATGCTATGTCCTTAGTATCCGGTCGCATAGAAAATTCATGGATACGGTCTTCAGGACAGTTGTTTAGGAAGTTGGCATCCTTGAGTATTTTATTCTCAGATTCTAGCTGAGACAGTCTTTCTTTCATTTCATTCAGACGAATATGATCCTCCTTTTCAGTTTCTTTACCCACTTCCAATAATTCAGACAACTCAGTTATTTTTGATTCCAGAGAATGAATATTGTCTTCCTGCTGCTGGTACATTATCAACTTTTGTTGCTCCTGATCCACTCTGGTTTGTCTTTCATCAGATGCCATGGTTTCCATCTCTCTCTGTATAAACCAAAGTTCTCTTTCAAGCTCTTTGTTCCTCTCATCAATTTTGGTGTTAAACATCTGTTCTTCTTTTAGCTTCCATCGGGTTTCATCTAGAACCTCCAACAACTGATAAATATGTTTAGACCTGTCCAGTGCTATATGTCTTATCACCTCTATCGGGGTCTGTAGATCCACTGGGCTATCTCTTCTTGTTGGTTCCTCAATGGAAGTTGGAAACAGGGAAAGCAGGTCCTTCTGTTGATCTTTTGGCAAAGCTAATACTAATTGTCCATGTTTCTTATAATCCTCAGCTATTTGCTTTAGCACAGTTTCTAATTTCTGTATACCTACATCTATCTTCACTTCCCCTGGAACTCTCTCTTTCAGTGGTAGAACATTCTTATCTCCTATCATTCCATAATCCATGTTAGCGACCAAAGTATGAGCAAGGTTGTCACTAACACCTCCCTCACTATCCTTTAGGTGGGGATCAAGTCTGACTTTCTTGTCCTTTGATTTTTTCTTTCTCTTCTCCAACTCTACAGGGACATCTAATATTTTTTCATTTTTCACACCTAGGTTATTTACAAAAGTTCCCACAAACTTGCATGTCACCTCTTCCTTTAAGCCTGGTCCCTTATGGTACTCTTGTTTGTCCATACTTTTACATTCTCTATTGGCTTCAACTCTCCCAACTGATACAGCAATTGCTTTATGTCCAACCTTCTCCCTGTTCCTTTGCTTCTTTCCCATATTTGTATTTTATTTTTAGGGATGTGAGGACTTTATCAATAATAATTAATGGCAGCTGACACTTGTGGTGTAACAGGGCCTGAGTGTAACTTCTATCTCAGCAGTGCCTCCATATGTAACCCTACCCTCAATACCTTGAACGAGAGCTGTCTATGTATTCTATTAAGGGATGGTTACCTAATAGTTGTGCCTCCACTCAAGCTATGTGTAGTATTTAACTACCGTTAAGGCTTGCTTGAGTAAGCCTGATCTCTATCCTTAGGGGATGATTCCCTTATATCATAGATATATTATCTAATATACCTGTCTCTTTCTTCCTGGATCTTCAGATCAACTTCCAGACGGACCAGACACACATGGAAAGTATAACACTTTAATGACCAGTACCAAATGGATTAAGTATACATTAACATTTCATCAATTACACATTCCCCTTTAAGTCATTAATCCATGCTAACCCCCTGTCAATTAGGCCTATACACAGTACCTGCATGCAATACAACAAATCCTTTTTCTTTTCAAGACACCCTTAGGTGTTAGAGTGACCCGGGTACTCTTAATATGATAGTGCACTCTAAGGGCCCATAAACTTCCTAAAAATAACAGCAGTTAATACAGAATGTCTGACACTATGTTTTAGTATCAACTATCAGTTCTCCCTTCAGTTAAAGAGAAAGATGTTTGGCTCAGTCTACTTATGGTAGCGATTACTTTCTCCTATAAGGTTACTTATAGTTCCTCCTTGGCAGATAACAGAAAGTACCTATTTAGCTCATAGATAGTAACATCAACAGTTGATTACCAAGGAATCTGTATCCTTTCCTCAGTAAAAAATGTTACCGTAGTTGTCCAGTATTAAACTAAACTCCTAAGAAGCTGGTATGATAAACCTTTGTTATGCTGCGTCCTTGTGTCCATTTGAAGTAGCTGATGCTTTCTATATTTCAGAGCATATATAGCTTTTCGATTCCTGTATGCCTCAAATTATTGTTGTCTCTTAGGATGAGTTTATATTAAATATATCTGCAAGAGATGGTTTCTCTTATCATAGTCACAGCGAGCTCAAATCCTTTAACTTTAAAACTAATAGTCTCTTACGTGTCAGTCCTTCTTACGGGTTCACGAATATACATATAACACAGTTGTATTAAAGTGCCACAAGCTAGTCCTTGAATCGGGATGATATTCTAATCCTTTGTGGCTAAGAGGCTTTAACATTCATCCAATGTCACTGTAGTATGGCTACCTTTAATGTCCTTGACTCTAATTCTGCTAATTCAGGGGCATAAATACACACATTAGGTGGCAGCTTTTGGGTGTTACTTTCTATTTAGCGCTGCGGAACAATGTCTCTGGCTCTCCTTTGACTGATGTGATGCTGATATATGGGGGAGATTTAAAACTGTATTTATGAAGCATTAAACAGTTCAAGTTTCACTCCACTCCTCCTGTTACATATATATACCCAGTGCTTTCTACCTTCTCCTTAGCACTATGATTAAGCCATACATGGAACTGTAATTATAGGTCACTCTGACTACTGTGACCCATTACTGTCCTCCTGCTTAATAGCCATTATTGCGGCCTAGCCCTGGAGTCCTTAGTCCCAATATGAAATTGACTATGTACCATAGTCACCTATGGCTTGCTGTGCTTAGTGTAGGGGTAATATAAATGGCTGGATTATACACTCACACTTCTACGATCTAGTGATGCTGCTGCAGGATGCTCCCCCTACTCCTCCCTTACACTTACAGCCACACAGAATGAAGCCTCTGCTGCTGGTCCTGGCTTCTTTGTTGTGGCCGTCATAGTCTGTGCCGGTAATAGGTAGGAAGGAACCCTCTCTGCCTCCCTGTCATAGATGCGCCTTTCCAATACTGCTGGGTGAGTTGACTAGCGCTGATGCCGGGTTCTATGAACAGTGCTGAGTCTCAATGCTGCTGTCACCACCTTTACAGTAAGGAAGCCCTGTTTTGGCTACACACACTAAGCCCCCTCCGGCCGCCGCAATGTATACCGCTCAGCTCTAATGCGGGCGACGGCCGGAGCAGCAAAAAACTATGTCCTCTCACCAAGGGATATGCAGTCTCTCCCCCAGCTACACTCACAGCACCTCTCCACCCCTCTCTAGTAGTCACATGACCCACTCTGAGGTGATGCCCCGCCCACTGGCAATCACCCCACTAGGTGATTGACAGTTAGGAGCACAAGGACATTAACCCTTTAGATACACTGTGAAACCATAAAATAAGCCTTAATTGTATTCACCACTACATTTACATCAATGTACATACAATTACATATATGTGAACTGTATTATTTACCTCAAAACATGCATACAGTATTACAACATCCATTAACTTTTATATGAATAATATATATGCTTATACTCCATTTTAGTCACCATATTATAACTACCTCAGTATAAGTGTTGTTTAAACCCTAAATCAGGGTTACACAGAGACTAAGTAGACTCTAACATCTAATCCGTCGAATTTAATAAATCTTCAATGAGTTATTATTTAGAATATCTGACTAACATTTAACTCTATTTACCCGTTTCCACATCTAAATGGGACAATCCGCCATTGGTGAATTCGTCTGTGACAAACATTATAAAGACCCAAGATACATTTGGGTCACTAGGCGCTCTATGTATGGAAACAATGACGATCACGTTAGACTTATCGTTAAAGAGAATCTGCAGAGTATCTCTGTAAAGCTTCTGCTGACGCCTGTTACCTCGATTCTCGCTTTTCATCGTCGCTAGTTTCAGCACAACAAGGCCAGAAGTTGTTTGGTCCTAAATTTGATATTCAGGCCATTGCCGCCTCCGGTATCAAAACGGAAATACTTTGGCCCGACGTTTAATCCCTTTAGACTTCAGTCTTTTCAAGGCTGTGGTACAAAAACAGTCACGACTTGTAACGCCAGGGTGCTAAAGTCAACAAGCCAGTGGCTTGACGGCCTCTTAGGCCATTTCGATTTTCCAATTGTGGAAGCGCGCCTTTACATCCAGACTTCCACTCATGGATGTATCCGCTATTTACAGTTTAAAAGACAAGACTGCCTCTGTCGGACGAAATTAGGCGTCTTGCCAGGTGGCCATTCAGTCTCTGCTGGTTTCAGCTGTTTTTATTTCCAGACCTGGTACACCAACAGAGTCAGGGTTACTTATTCCCCTCTGTTTGGGGTAACGAAGCCGGAGGGCTCCGTCGCAGTCTCAATCAGCAAGTCACTTACTACAGTTGGAAATGGATTTACTGCTGTTAGTAATTGCATATTTGGAGCCACAAGATTGCATGATTGCGCTTGATCTTCACAATGCGTATTTACCCATTCCGGGTTGGTCATCGCATCACAGGTTCTTGCGTTTTGCAATACGTCACAACCATTAACCATTTCAGGTTCTACCGTTTGTCCTCTGGTCAACGCCTCGGGTATTCACCAAAGTGATGTTGGTGACAATAGCTCATCTCAGAGCCCTGGCAGTGACAATCGTTCCATACTTAGACGATCTGCTCATAAGAGCTCTGTCTCAACAGAGGTTCCTCTTAATGGCGCTACTAACGTACACCACGGTGGCAGGTCAAGTTCAAAATATAATTCCGTCTGAACGACTTCAATTCCTAGGTATGATTATAAATACGGTAAATCAAAGAGATTTACCTACTACACCAGAAAGAACAAATATACCATCTAGTACAATTAGTGCAAAAGCCACGCACACTAGCGGTACATTGGTGTATTCGCCTATTAGGAACAATGATGTGTTTTCAAAGCGCTTTAGTTCGCCGGGTTTCACTAGCGTTTCCCACAGGGGGGCGAGGGTGTATATACTCTGGACGAGAGTCTCAGAGGTTGAGGAGTTGTAGTTAAAAAGGTCAGCGACAGGGGTTCTAAAACGGATCACGACAGATTGCTGTCTATAAATGTCCTGGAACTCTGTGCAATTTACAATGCACTACATGCTTCGCTTTCAGTCTGTCCAAGTGCAGTCAGACAACGCAACGGGAGTTGCATACACAACAACCAGGGAGGACCGAGAAGCCGCATGGCAATGCGGGAGGTAGCTCGAATCCTCAATTGCCCAGAACACCATTAGGTGATGTTGTCGACGGGGTTCATTCTGGGAGTGGACATCTGTTAGACAGATGATCTCACCCGTCGGGATTTTCATCCAGAAAACTGGGCATTAAATCCAGAGGTGTTTCACTTGTGGATTCACAGGTGGGGTTACCCTCAGGTGTACATGATGGCATCTCGCCACAATTACAAATGCTCAGTATGTGTACAGAACGACAGATCACAAGGGCAGTGGCGGTGGAGTCTCTCACATTCGTGTGGTCATACAGCCTCGTGTATCTGGCTCCACCGTTTTCCGCTGCTCTCTCCGTTGCTAAAACGGATCATAAGACAGTTCGTCACAGTCATACTAGTGATATCTCATGGGTTTCGGAGAGCTTGCTTCTCGAATCTCCAAGGAATACTCGCACACGATCTTTGCCCGCTCATAATACGTCCAACCTGTTACAACAGGGACCGTTCTTTTACCCCTATTTACCTATGTACCGCGGCTGCGGTTGATGGGGTGGTGGTTCAGACCGCCCTCTTAAGAAAAAACATAGGGCATTACAGTATCGGTTATACCAACCATGTTACGAGCTAGAAAGCCGCTTACGGCAGCTCATTGTTGCAAAATTTGGTGTGCCTATATAGGTGGGTGTGAAGCTCGGAAATTTCCGACATCATCTTTCAAGTTACCCGTATTCTGTTCGTTTACAGACGGGGTGGGATGGAGAACTGCGTTTATCTACACTGAGGGTGCAGGTATCTGTGTGGTCAAGTTATTTTCAAAGACGTTTGACTCTATTACGTCGGTACACACCTTTCTACAAGGTGTCATCAGAGTGCAGCCTCCATTTATCCCACCTACAGCGCCATGCGACTTGAAGCTGGGTTCAGATTTCTTACAGTTTTCATATTTTGAACCCTTACAACAAATGGGGATTAAGTTTCTCACTTGGAAAACGTTTTTCTTCTAGCCGTAGCTTCGGCAAGTGGTTTTGTTTTCACATTTCGGTGCCTTGTATTCCAAGCCACCGTATTTGGGTTTCCTCATGACAGAGCGGAACTTAGGACGAATTCCGATTTCTTATTTTTCACATCAATAAACAATAGTGTTTCCTGTGTTGACAACACATTCTATAATTCTGAATGTGGTACGCGCATTACGCATTTATATGTCCCGAACGTCTACAGTTCGTAATACGGATACGTTGTTTGTTCTCTATGATGCTGCCAACTGGGGTTAGCCAGTTTCTCAGCAGACATTATCCAGTTGGATAAAACTGACTACAAGTCAGGCTTACCTTAAGGCTAAGTTACAGTCGCCTAGGTCAGTAATAGCTCATCCCACAGGTTCTGTGGGAATGTCATGACCAGCTGGTCGTGGAGCTTCTACGACGCGGCTACATAGTCTTCAGTGCACACGTTTGTGCGCGTTTACACGTGTTGAAACATTTGCGGCATCAGCATCTAGCTTTGGCCGCTTACTGTTACAGGTGTCAAACAGCTCTCCCGCCCACGAGGGAAGCTTTGGTACGTCCCAAGAGTACTCCAGTGACCCCTAGTGGATGAAAAAGAAAATAGGATTTTGGTACTTACCAGGTAAATCCTTTTCTTTGAATCCATAGGGGGCACTGGACGCCCACCCAGAGCAGTTTTACCTGGGTTGTATTAAGCTCAGAGGAGCTTATGGTAACACATTTTCACCGATTGGTTCAAATTATAAAGGTCTATCGGTTATGGTGTCAACTGTTTAGTTGACAGTAACGTTATGTGTCAACTTTGTTGTTGTCCATTATGTTATAGGAATTCTCCATTGTCAACCTCTATAGTTCCTGTTCGCTCAGTAAAAAACACTGAGGTCGTACACTGAGGTACTCTGGGATATGGAGGGGTGGAGAGTTCTAAATTTAAATATTCAGTGCCTTTGTTTCTGCTAAGCCGCCCATATCCCAAGAGTACTCCAGTGCCCCCTATGGATTCAAAGAAAAGGATTTACCTGGTAAGTACCAAAATCCTATTTTCAATAAGCAATAGTAAAATGGCGTTACTGATATTCTCCTGCGCTGTACATTGATGTCACATACTGACACATAACAGTCCTGCTCTCTTATTGCACAGTCCAATGGCATTACTGATATTCTCCTGCACTGTACAATGATGTCACACACTGACACATAACAGTCCTGCTCTCTTATTGTACAGTCCAATGGCATTACTGATATTCTCCTGCACTGTACAATTATGTCACATACTGACACATAACAGTCCTGCTCTCTTATTGTACAGTCCAATGGCATTACTGATATTCTCCTGCATTGTACAATGATGTCACATACTGACACATAACAGTCCTGCTCTCTTATTGTACAGTCCAATAATGTTACTGATATTCTCCTGCGCTGTACAATGATGTCACATACTGACACATAACAGTCCTGCTCTCTTATTGTACAGTCCAATAATGTTACTGATATTCTCCTGCGCTGTACAATGATGTCACATACTGACACAACAGTCCTGCTCTCTTATTGCACAGTCCAATGGTGTTACTGATATTCTCCTGCACTGTACAATGATGTCACATACTGACACATAATAGTCCTGCTCTCTTATTGTACAGTCCAATGACATAACTGATATTCTCCTGCACTGTACAATGATGTCACATACTGACATATAACAGTCCTGCTCTCTTATTGTACTGTCCAATGGCGTTACTGATATTCTCCTGCGCTGTACAATTATGTCACATACTGACACATAACAGTCCTCTCTTATTGTACAGTCCAATGGCATTACTGATATTCTCCTGCACTGTACAATGATGTCACATACTGACACATAACAGTCCTGCTCTCTTATTGTACAGTCCAATAATGTTACTGATATTCTCCTGCACTCTAGAGTGATGTCACATACTGACACATAACAGTCCTTCTCTCTTATTGTACAGTCCAATGGCGTTACTGATATTCTCCTGCACTCTAGAGTGATGTCACATACTGACACATAACAGTCCTGCTCTCTTATTGCACCATCCAATGGCATTACTGATATTCTCCTGCACTGTACAATGATGTCACATACTGACATATATCAGTCCTGCTCTCTTATTGTACAGTCCAATGGCATTACTGATATTCTCCTGCGCTGTACAATGATGTCACATACTGACAAATAACAGTCCTGCTCTCTTATTGCACCGTCCAATGGCATTACTGATATTCTCCTGCACTGTACAATGATGTCACATACTGACACATAACAGTCCTGCTCTCTTATTGTACAGTCCAATAATGTTACTGATATTCTCCTGCGCTGTACAATGATGTCACATACTGACATATATCAGTCCTGCTCTCTTATTGTACAGTCCAATGGCGTTACTGATATTCTCCTGCTCTGTACAATTATGTCACATACTGACACATAACAGTCCTGTTCTCTTATTGTACAGTCCTATGGCATTACTGATATTCTCCTGCGCTGTACAATGATGTCACATACTGACACATAACAGTCCTGCTCTCTTATTGCACAGTCCAATGGTGTTACTGATATTCTCCTGCACTGTACAATGATGTCACACACTGACACATAACAGTCCTGTTCTCTTATTGTACAGTCCTATGGCATTACTGATATTCTCCTGCGCTGTACAATGATGTCACATACTGACACATAACAGTCCTGCTCTCTTATTGCACAGTCCAATGGCGTTACTGATATTCTCCTGCACTGTACAATGATGTCACATACTAACACATAACAGTCCTGCTCTCTTATTGTACAGTCCAATGGCGTTACTGATATTCTCCTGCGCTGTACAGTGATGTAGCATACTGACATATAACAGTCCTGCTCTCTTATTGTACAGTCCTATGGCGTTACTGATATTCTCCTCCACTGTACAATGATCTCACATACTGACACATAACAGTCCTGTTCTCTTATTGTACAGTCCAATGGCGTTACTGATATTCTCCTGCACTGTACAATGATGTCACATACTGACACATAACAGTCCTGTTCTCTTATTGTACAGTCCAGTGGCGTTACTGATATTCTCCTGCGCTGTACAATGATGTCACATACTGACACATAACAGTCCTCTCTTATTACACCGTCCAATGGCATTACTGATATTCTCCTGCACTGTACAATGATGCCACATACTGACACATAACAGTCCTGCTCTCTTATTGTACAGTCCAATGGCGTTACTGATATTCTCCTGCACTCTAGAGTGATGTCACATACTGACACATAACAGTCCTTCTCTCTTATTGTACAGTCCAATGGCATTACTGATATTCTCCTGCACTCTAGAGTGATGTCACATACTGACACATAACAGTCCTGCTCTCTTATTGTACAGTCCAATGGCGTTACTGATATTCTCCTGCACTGTACAATGATGTCACATACTGACACATAACAGTCATGCTCTCTTATTGTACAGTCCAATGGCATTACTGATATTCACCTGCACTGTACAATGATGTCACATACTGACACATAACAGTCCTGCTCTCTTATTGCACCGTCCAATGGCATTACTGATATTCTCCTGCATTGTACAATGATGTCACATACTGACACATAACAGTCCTGCTCTCTTATTGTACAGTCCAATGGAGTTACTGATATTCTCCTGTGCTGTACAATTATGTCACATACTGACACATAACAGTCCTCTCTTATTACACCGTCCAATGGCATTACTGATATTCTCCTGCACTGTACAATGATGCCACATACTGACACATAACAGTCCTGCTCTCTTATTGTACAGTCCAATGGCGTTACTGATATTCTCCTGCACTCTAGAGTGATGTCACATACTGACACATAACAGTCCTTCTCTCTTATTGTACAGTCCAATGGCATTACTGATATTCTCCTGCACTCTAGAGTGATGTCACATACTGACACATAACAGTCCTGCTCTCTTATTGTACAGTCCAATGGCATTACTGATATTCTCCTGCACTGTACAATGATGTCACATACTGACACATAACAGTCATGCTCTCTTATTGTACAGTCCAATGGCATTACTGATATTCACCTGCACTGTACAATGATGTCACATACTGACACATAACAGTCCTGCTCTCTTATTGCACCGTCCAATGGCATTACTGATATTCTCCTGCATTGTACAATGATGTCACATACTGACACATAACAGTCCTGCTCTCTTATTGTACAGTCCAATAATGTTACTGATATTCTCCTGCGCTGTACAATGATGTCACATACTGACATATATCAGTCCTGCTCTCTTATTGTACAGTCCAATGGTGTTACTGATATTCTCCTGCACTGTACAATTATGTCACATACTGACACATAACAGTCCTGCTTTCTTATTGTACAGTCCAACGACATTACTGATATTCTCCTGCGCTGTACAATGATGTCACATACTGACATATAACAGTCCTGCTCTCTTATTCTACAGTCCACTGGCGTTACTGATATTCTCCTGCGCTGTACAATGATGTCACATACTGACACATAACAGTCCTGCTCTCTGATTGTACAGTCCAATGGCATTACTGATATTCTCTTGCACTGTACAATGATGTCACATACTGACACATAACAGTCCTGCTCTCTTATTGTACAGTCCAATGATGTTACTGATATTCTCCTGCGCTGTACAATGATGTCACATACTGACACATAACAGTCCTGCTCTCTTATTGTACAGTCCAATGACATAACTGATATTCTCCTGCACTGTACAATGATGTCACATACTGACATATAACAGTCCTGCTCTCTTATTGTACTGTCCAATGGCGTTACTGATATTCTCCTGCGCTGTACAATTATGTCACATACTGACACATAACAGTCCTCTCTTATTGTACAGTCCAATGGCATTACTGATATTCTCCTGCACTGTACAATGATGTCACATACTGACACATAACAGTCCTGCTCTCTTATTGTACAGTCCAATAATGTTACTGATATTCTCCTGCACTCTAGAGTGATGTCACATACTGACACATAACAGTCCTTCTCTCTTATTGTACAGTCCAATGGCGTTACTGATATTCTCCTGCACTCTAGAGTGATGTCACATACTGACACATAACAGTCCTGCTCTCTTATTGCACCGTCCAATGGCATTACTGATATTCTCCTGCACTGTACAATGATGTCACATACTGACACATAACAGTCCTGCTCTCTTATTGCACAGTCCAATAATGTTACTGATATTCTCCTGCGCTGTACAATGATGTCACATACTGACATATATCAGTCCTGCTCTCTTATTGTACAGTCCAATGGCGTTACTGATATTCTCCTGCTCTGTACAATTATGTCACATACTGACACATAACAGTCCTGCTCTTTTATTGTACAGTCCAACAACATTACTGATATTCTCCTGCACTGTACAATGATGTCACATACTGACACATAATAGTCCTGCTCTCTTATTGTACAGTCCAATGGCGTTACTGATATTCTCCTGCGCTGTACAATGATGTCACATACTGACATATAACAGTCCTGCTCTCTTATTGTACAGTTCAATGGCGTTACTGATATTCTCCTGCGCTGTACAATTATGTCACATACTGACACATAACAGTCCTCTCTTATTACACCGTCCAATGGCATTACTGATATTCTCCTGCACTGTACAATGATGCCACATACTGACACATAACAGTCCTGCTCTCTTATTGTACAGTACAATGGAGTTACTGATATTCTCCTGCGCTGTACAATTATGTCACATACTGACACATAACAGTCCTCTCTTATTACACCGTCCAATGGCATTACTGATATTCTCCTGC
The DNA here is from genome assembly GCF_028390025.1 of Pseudophryne corroboree. Lineage (NCBI taxonomy): Eukaryota > Metazoa > Chordata > Amphibia > Anura > Myobatrachidae > Pseudophryne > Pseudophryne corroboree. The sequence goes on along the minus strand of NC_086448.1, from coordinate 829,137,622 downwards.
ACTGTACAATGATGCCACATACTGACACATAACAGTCCTGCTCTCTTATTGTACAGTCCAATGGCGTTACTGATATTCTCCTGCACTCTAGAGTGATGTCACATACTGACACATAACAGTCCTTCTCTCTTATTGTACAGTCCAATGGCATTACTGATATTCTCCTGCACTCTAGAGTGATGTCACATACTGACACATAACAGTCCTGCTCTCTTATTGTACAGTCCAATGGCATTACTGATATTCACCTGCACTGTACAATGATGTCACATACTGACACATAACAGTCCTGCTCTCTTATTGCACCGTCCAATGACATTACTGATATTCTCCTGCATTGTACAATGATGTCACATACTGACACATAACAGTCCTGCTCTCTTATTGTACAGTCCAATAATGTTACTGATATTCTCCTGCGCTGTACAATGATGTCACATACTGACATATATCAGTCCTGCTCTCTTATTGTACAGTCCAATGGTGTTACTGATATTCTCCTGCGCTGTACAATTATGTCACATACTGACACATAACAGTCCTGCTCTCTTATTGTACAGTCCAACGACATTACTGATATTCTCCTGCGCTGTACAATGATGTCACATACTGACATATAACAGTCCTGCTCTCTTATTCTACAGTCTAATGGCGTTACTGATATTCTCCTGCGCTGTACAATGATGTCACATACTGACACATAACAGTCCTGCTCTCTGATTGTACAGTCCAATGGCATTACTGATTTTCTCCTGCACTGTACAATGATGTCACATACTGACACATAACAGTCCTGCTCTCTTATTGTACAGTCCAATGATGTTACTGATATTCTCCTGCGCTGTACAATGATGTCACATACTGACACATAACAGTCCTGCTCTCTTATTGTACAGTCCAATGACATTACTGATATTCTCCTGCACTGTACAATGATGTCACATACTGACATATAACAGTCCTGCTCTCTTATTGTACAGTCCAATGGCGTTACTGATATTCTCCTGCGCTGTACAATTATGTCACATACTGACACATAACAGTCCTGCTCTCTTATTGTATAGTCCAATGGCATTACTGATATTCTCCTGCACTGTACAATGATGTCACATACTGACAAATAACAGTCCTGCTCTCTTATTGCACCGTCCAATGGCATTACTGATATTCTCCTGCACTGTACAATGATGTCACATACTGACACATAACAGTCCTGCTCTCTTATTGCACCGTCCAATGGCATTACTGATATTCTCCTGCATTGTACAATGATGTCACATACTGACACATAACAGTCCTGCTCTCTTATTGTACAGTCCAATAATGTTACTGATATTCTCCTGCGCTGTACAATGATGTCACATACTGACATATATCAGTCCTGCTCTCTTATTGTACAGTCCAATGGTGTTACTGATATTCTCCTGCACTGTACAATTATGTCACATACTGACACATAACAGTCCTGCTTTCTTATTGTACAGTCCAACGACATTACTGATATTCTCCTGCGCTGTACAATGATGTCACATACTGACATATAACAGTCCTGCTCTCTTATTCTACAGTCCACTGGCGTTACTGATATTCTCCTGCGCTGTACAATGATGTCACATACTGACACATAACAGTCCTGCTCTCTGATTGTACAGTCCAATGGCATTACTGATATTCTCTTGCACTGTACAATGATGTCACATACTGACACATAACAGTCCTGCTCTCTTATTGTACAGTCCAATGATGTTACTGATATTCTCCTGCGCTGTACAATGATGTCACATACTGACACATAACAGTCCTGCTCTCTTATTGTACAGTCCAATGACATAACTGATATTCTCCTGCACTGTACAATGATGTCACATACTGACATATAACAGTCCTGCTCTCTTATTGTACTGTCCAATGGCGTTACTGATATTCTCCTGCGCTGTACAATTATGTCACATACTGACACATAACAGTCCTCTCTTATTGTACAGTCCAATGGCATTACTGATATTCTCCTGCACTGTACAATGATGTCACATACTGACACATAACAGTCCTGCTCTCTTATTGTACAGTCCAATAATGTTACTGATATTCTCCTGCACTCTAGAGTGATGTCACATACTGACACATAACAGTCCTTCTCTCTTATTGTACAGTCCAATGGCGTTACTGATATTCTCCTGCACTCTAGAGTGATGTCACATACTGACACATAACAGTCCTGCTCTCTTATTGCACCGTCCAATGGCATTACTGATATTCTCCTGCACTGTACAATGATGTCACATACTGACAAATAACAGTCCTGCTCTCTTATTGCACCGTCCAATGGCATTACTGATATTCTCCTGCACTGTACAATGATGTCACATACTGACACATAACAGTCCTGCTCTCTTATTGCACAGTCCAATAATGTTACTGATATTCTCCTGCGCTGTACAATGATGTCACATACTGACATATATCAGTCCTGCTCTCTTATTGTACAGTCCAATGGCGTTACTGATATTCTCCTGCTCTGTACAATTATGTCACATACTGACACATAACAGTCCTGCTCTTTTATTGTACAGTCCAACAACATTACTGATATTCTCCTGCACTGTACAATGATGTCACATACTGACACATAATAGTCCTGCTCTCTTATTGTACAGTCCAATGGCGTTACTGATATTCTCCTGCGCTGTACAATGATGTCACATACTGACATATAACAGTCCTGCTCTCTTATTGTACAGTTCAATGGCGTTACTGATATTCTCCTGCGCTGTACAATTATGTCACATACTGACACATAACAGTCCTCTCTTATTACACCGTCCAATGGCATTACTGATATTCTCCTGCACTGTACAATGATGCCACATACTGACACATAACAGTCCTGCTCTCTTATTGTACAGTACAATGGAGTTACTGATATTCTCCTGCGCTGTACAATTATGTCACATACTGACACATAACAGTCCTCTCTTATTACACCGTCCAATGGCATTACTGATATTCTCCTGCACTGTACAATGATGCCACATACTGACACATAACAGTCCTGCTCTCTTATTGTACAGTCCAATGGCGTTACTGATATTCTCCTGCACTCTAGAGTGATGTCACATACTGACACATAACAGTCCTTCTCTCTTATTGTACAGTCCAATGGCATTACTGATATTCTCCTGCACTCTAGAGTGATGTCACATACTGACACATAACAGTCCTGCTCTCTTATTGTACAGTCCAATGGCATTACTGATATTCACCTGCACTGTACAATGATGTCACATACTGACACATAACAGTCCTGCTCTCTTATTGCACCGTCCAATGACATTACTGATATTCTCCTGCATTGTACAATGATGTCACATACTGACACATAACAGTCCTGCTCTCTTATTGTACAGTCCAATAATGTTACTGATATTCTCCTGCGCTGTACAATGATGTCACATACTGACATATATCAGTCCTGCTCTCTTATTGTACAGTCCAATGGTGTTACTGATATTCTCCTGCGCTGTACAATTATGTCACATACTGACACATAACAGTCCTGCTCTCTTATTGTACAGTCCAACGACATTACTGATATTCTCCTGCGCTGTACAATGATGTCACATACTGACATATAACAGTCCTGCTCTCTTATTCTACAGTCTAATGGCGTTACTGATATTCTCCTGCGCTGTACAATGATGTCACATACTGACACATAACAGTCCTGCTCTCTGATTGTACAGTCCAATGGCATTACTGATTTTCTCCTGCACTGTACAATGATGTCACATACTGACACATAACAGTCCTGCTCTCTTATTGTACAGTCCAATGATGTTACTGATATTCTCCTGCGCTGTACAATGATGTCACATACTGACACATAACAGTCCTGCTCTCTTATTGTACAGTCCAATGACATTACTGATATTCTCCTGCACTGTACAATGATGTCACATACTGACATATAACAGTCCTGCTCTCTTATTGTACAGTCCAATGGCGTTACTGATATTCTCCTGCGCTGTACAATTATGTCACATACTGACACATAACAGTCCTGCTCTCTTATTGTATAGTCCAATGGCATTACTGATATTCTCCTGCACTGTACAATGATGTCACATACTGACAAATAACAGTCCTGCTCTCTTATTGCACCGTCCAATGGCATTACTGATATTCTCCTGCACTGTACAATGATGTCACATACTGACACATAACAGCCCTGCTCTCTTATTGTACAGTCCAATAATGTTACTGATATTCTCCTGCACTCTAGAGTGATGTCACATACTGACACATAACAGTCCTTCTCTCTTATTGTACAGTCCAATGGCGTTACTGATATTCTCCTGCACTCTAGAGTGATGTCACATACTGACACATAACAGTCCTGCTCTCTTATTGTACAGTCCAATGGCATTACTGATATTCTCCTGCACTGTACAATGATGTCACATACTGACAAATAACAGTCCTGCTCTCTTATTGCACCGTCCAATGGCATTACTGATATTCTCCTGCACTGTACAATGATGTCACATACTGACACATAACAGTCCTGCTCTCTTATTGTACAGTTCAATAATGTTACTGATATTCTCCTGCGCTGTACAATGATGTCACATACTGACATATATCAGTCATGCTCTCTTATTGTACAGTCCAATAATGTTACTGATATTCTCCTGCGCTGTACAATGATGTCACATACTGACATATATCAGTCCTGCTCTCTTATTGTACAGTCCAATGGCGTTACTGATATTCTCCTGCTCTGTACAATGATGTCACATACTGACACATAACAGTCCTGCTCTCTTATTGTACAGTCCAATGGCATTACTGATATTCTCCTGCGCTGTACAATTATGTCACATACTGACACATAACAGTCCTGCTCTCTTATTGCACCGTCCAATGGCATTACTGATATTCTCCTGCATTGTACAATGATGTCACATACTGACACATAACAGTCCTGCTCTCTTATTGTACAGTCCAATAATGTTACTGATATTCTCCTGCGCTGTACAATGATGTCACATACTGACATATATCAGTCCTGCTCTCTTATTGTTCAGTCCAATGGCGTTATTGATATTCTCCTGCTCTGTACAATTATGTCACATACTGACACATAACAGTCCTGCTCTCTTATTGTACAGTCCAACGACATTACTGATATTCTCCTGCACTGTACAATGATGTCACATACTGACACATAACAGTCCTGCTCTCTTATTGTACAGTCCAATGGCGTTACTGATATTCTCCTGCGCTGTACAATGATGTCACATACTGACATATAACAGTCCTGCTCTCTTATTGTACAGTTCAATGGCGTTACTGATATTCTCCTGCGCTGTACAATTATGTCACATACTGACACATAACAGTCCTGCTCTCTTATTGCACCGTCGAATGGCATTACTGATATTCTCCTGCACTGTACAATGATGTCACATACTGACACATAACAGTCCTCTCTTATTACACCGTCCAATGGCATTACTGATATTCTCCTGCACTGTACAATGATGTCACATACTGACACATAACAGTCCTGCTCTCTTATTGTACAGTCCAATGGCATTACTGATATTCTCCTGCACTGTACAATGATGTCACATACTGACATATAACAGTCCTGCTCTCTTATTGTACAGTCCAATGGCGTTACTGATATTCTTCTGCGCTTTACAATGATGTCACATACTGACACATAACAGTCCTGCTCTCTTATTGTACAGTCCAATGGCGTTACTGATATTCTCCTGCGCTGTACAATGATGTCACATACTGACACATAACAGTCCTGCTCTCTTATTGCACCATCCAATGGCATTACTGATATTCTCCTGCATTGTACAATGATGTCACATACTGACACATAACAGTCCTGCTCTCTTATTGTACAGTCCAATTTCATAACTGATATTCTCCTGCGCTGTACAATGACGTCACATACTGACATAACAGTCCTGCTCTCTTATTGTACAGTCCAATGGCGTAACTGATATTCTCCTGCGCTGTACAATAATGTCACATACTGACACATAACAGTCCTGCTCTCTTATTGCACCGTCCAATGGCATTACTGATATTCTCCTGCATTGTACAATGATGTCACATACTGACACATAACAGTCCTGCTCTCTTATTGTACAGTCCAATAATGTTACTGATATTCTCCTGCGCTGTACAATGATGTCACATACTGACACATAACAGTCCTGCTCTCTTATTGCACCATCCAATGACGTTACGGATATTCTCCTGCACTGTACAATGATGTCACATACTGACATATAACAGTCCTGCTCTCTTATTGTACAGTCCAATAATGTTACTGATATTCTCCTGCACTGTACAATGATGTCACATACTGACATATAACAGTCCTGCTCTATTATTGTACAGTCCAATAATGTTACTAATATTCTCCTGCGCTGTACAATGATGTCACATACTGACACATAACAGTCCTGCTCTCTTATTGTACAGTCCAATTTCATAACTGATATTCTGCGCTGTACAATGATGTCACATACTGACATAACAGTCCTGCTCTCTTATTGTACAGTCCAATGGCGTAACTGATATTCTCCTGCGCTGTACAATGATGTCACATACTGACACATAACAGTCCTGTTCTCTTATTACACCGTACAATGGCGTTACTAAAAGCGAAGCCATTCTTTATGAATATTATAAGTAAATGTTTCTTCTGTGCATTTATATTTATTTACTGTGTCATGTTGGAAGGATCCAGTATCCACACAGACAGCAGAGAACCAGCCTGTACACGGTGGTCTCTGGCAGGAGTGTTACCCCCTAACCTCGCTCCCTTCCTGTGTGGTCATAGGTGGGGATGACCCCCTCGCTGAAGGGAAGTGGCCCGGCTGCTCCGGTAGTGTGAGGCGTAGGGACAGGTCCCGTCTCATCTCCTTACTGCTCACTCATGTTGCCAGGTTTCACCTCACAAACGCCTTGATGAAGTACGTCAGTTTGCGTTTTTTGGGCCTGACTCTGGTTATTACATCGCTTGCAGTATCCCTGAAGACCTGCTTCCCTGCCGACATGGCGTTTATTTGCCAAATGGTGGCTTTTCAACACCACCGATCACCAGCATTTTTTGACGCAGAGTGTAAAACAGAAATATTATTAACTGCAACGTTTCAATTTAACATTTTGCAGCCATAAAAAATGCGACCATTCGGCAGCTTTGGAAAAATCGACATTTAGTCCACAAACTCCAGAACGTCTCCGAGCCGGTACAAAATTCCGTCCACTCTGTATAGGTTTGCGCTTTTCTGCACAGCGCTGCACCTAGGCTGTACTTAGCACTGAACACCCTCACGCCATCCAACTCCTCTCAATGCCTGAGCAAACTTATATGCTCCTCCCCCTAGGCCGCCATCTTGCTCCATAAACCCATGTGCCTCGGAGAAATCGATGGGTACCAATCCTATTTTGTAACATTGCGACAGGTGTACATTTCTCAGTCTGGCGTCTGACCGAGGGTAATGATTGGAATAAAAAGATTTCCTGCCAAAACTGGAGAATGTTGGGCCCTAGGTCGTACTTTCCCCTGATACGGCTGTAACATCCACCGGGGGTCAATACTGAGGTAACACCTGGGCCAGTTATGGAATCTGGTGCATAGGTAACTGCGCTGTAACCCATAGCAACTGGTCAGAGCCTAGTACTGTTTTACTCCAGGTGCAGAGGCTACAGTACCTTAGTGACCTGTGCACCAGCCTTCATACACCTCTCTCGTTTCTCTGCCGCCTGAGGCGGCTCTGTTATTAATAAGGCAGAAATATAACGGAGCTAGGACAGTATGTGTCCCCAGGTATCAGCAGACTGCCATTATTAATGGTTAATATTCTCTGTTTCGGGGCCTCCTCCCGGCTGGCACTAATTCAGGGACAATTTACAAATGCGATGAAAAGACTTGAGCCTCTGACAGAACATAGGGGGAAATGACTGTGGTTTTCTGCCCTCAGATGGGATGGTAGCCTGTCGCGGCCCTCCAGCGTGGGGCCGCAGAGACCTTCCCGGAGTCTAGCAGGCTTGTGTGATAAATACGGTGTCCTCAGGAGGTCCATTGTGCCAGGCCTGATTCATCTCCTGTGTTCAGGGCTGATTTTATGGTTGTCTCACTCGGTGGCCGACTGTGGAGCCCACTGTCTTTGTCACACGATGGAAGGTCAATTAAAACCTTGATGAGTGGCGTCTCGCTTTTCATGGCTGGAGAAGGAGAATGCCATTGAGCAGTCAAATGTTTTAGCAATTAATCCTTTTGTCAGCCTGGAAATGAGAGGGGTTGGGAGAGGATGGAGCAGGGCTGCCCACAGGCGACTACTGTGGAGAAGGGGGGGAGTGTTACCTCAGGATGAATAGGTCTCGGCCCAGCATGGTGCCGGCCTCGGCCAGGAGAAAGTGAGGTGGGAAACAGGCCGGACGCTGGGAGAGAGCTCAGGAGCTTGTATGTAGAGGGTTTATGTCACTTATATTCACTCTAGCAGGCCGATGGAAGGGAAAGAAGAGGCCTCGGCCATTACTGTGTCATCTATTGCTTTCCTCTGATAGGCATAGTGTAGGAAGAAGTTAGCCGGCCTTTGGCTCGCCAGCTCTAGTGGAACTACTGGTCCCAGCATGCCTTGCTAAACAATATGTTCTACTTTCTCGGCTTGTATTGAGTTATAATGCTGTCTCTGCTGTATATTTGGAGAGCAAGGAGAATTCTATGGGGCTGATGCATCAAGCAGTGACAGAGTGGTGAAGTTGCCCATAGAAACCGTTCTTTCACTGCTTGTGTTACCATGGAGACCCTGTGAGTGTGAAGACTTGCTTTATGGCGACAGCACTGCGGATATCAGGGCGGTTTATCTCATGTATTAATATTGCACTACAGCACCAGATTTGCACTGAGCCAATCAGCAAGTGGCAGTTATCTGTCTGTGAGGGGAGGGGGCGGTGCTTATTATGGAGGCAGGGAGGGCTCAGCTGGCTATCAGTCACTATCACATGATAATGTACCGTATGAGTTACATGCAGGAGGGAAGCATAGGATTGCTGCAAGTGTCAGAAGCACAGTACTACTTCTCATTCTGTGCATCCTGAGTGCAATGATACATGCAGGGGTGCCTCTGTACTGAGTTCCCCACGAGGGACTAAGAGTGTACATACCAGGGTACAGGGTGCTATTACACACTACACAGAGGGACTACACCACCCACCAGGGTACAGGGTGCTATTACACACTACACAGAGGGACTACATCACCCACCAGGGTACAGGGTGCTATAACACACTACACAGAGGGACTACACCACCCACCAGGGTACAGGGTGCTATAACACACTACACAGAGGGACTACATCACCCACCAGGGTACAGGGTGCTATTACACACTACACAGAGGGACTACACCACCCACCAGGCTACAGGGTGCTATTACACACTACACAGAGGGACTACATCACCCATCAGGGTACAGGGTGCTATTACACACTACACAGAGTGACGACACCACCCACCAGGGTACAGGGTGCTATAACACACTACACAGAGGGACTACATCACCCACCAGGGTACAGGGTGCTATAACACACTACACAGAGGGACTACGTCACCCACCAGGGTACAGGGTGCTATAACACACTACACAGAGGGATGACACCACCCACCAGGGTACAGGGTGCTATTACACACTACACAGAGGGACGACACCACCCACCAGGGTACAGGGTGCTATTACACACTACACAGAGGGACTACACCACCCACCAGGGTACAGGGTGCTATTACACACTACACAGAGGGACTACATCACCCACCAGGGTACAGGGTGCTATAACACACTACACAGAGGGACTACACCACCCACCAGGGTACAGGGTGCTATTACACACTACACAGAGGGACGACACCACCCACCAGGGTACAGGGTGCTATTACACACTACACAGAGGGACGACACCACCCACCAGGGTACAGGGTGCTATTACACACTACACAGAGGGACTACATCACCCACCAGGGTACAGGGTGCTATTACACACTATACAGAGGGACGACACCACCCACCAGGGTACAGGGTGCTATTACACACTACACAGAGGGACTACATCACCCACCAGGGTACAGGGTGCTATTACACACTACACTGAGGGACGACACCACCCACCAGGGTACAGGGTGCTATTACACACTACACAGAGGGACGACACCACCCACCAGGGTACAGGGTGCTATTACACACTACACAGAGGGACGACACCACCCACCAGGGTACAGGGTGCTATTACACACTATACAGAGGGACTACATCACCCACCAGGGTACAGGGTGCTATTACACACTACACAGAGGGACTACACCACCCACCAGGGTACAGGGTGCTATTACACACTATACAGAGGGACTACATCACCCACCAGGGTACAGGATGCTATTACACACTACACAGATGGACTACATCACCCACCAGGGTACAGGGTGCTATTACACACTACACAGAGGGACGACACCACCCACCAGGGTACAGGGTGCTATTACACACTACACAGAGGGACTACACCACACACCAGGGTACCGGGTGCTATTACACACTACACAGAGGGACTACATCACCCACCAGGGTGCTATTACACACTACACAGAGGGACTACATCACCCACCAGGGTACAGGGTGCTATTACACACTACACAGAGGGACTACATCACCCACCAGGGTACAGGGTGCTATTACACACTACACAGAGGGACGACACCACCCACCAGGGTGCAGGGTGCTATTACACACTACACAGAGGGACTACACCACCCACCAGGGTACAGGGTGCTATTACACACTATATAGAGGGACTAAACCACCCACCAGGGTACAGGGTGCTATTACACACTACACAGAGGGACTACATCACCCACCAGGGTACAGGGTGCTATTACACACTACACAGAGTGACGACACCACCCACCAGGGTACAGGGTGCTATTACACACTACACAGAGGGACTACATCACCCACCAGGGTACAGGGTGCTATTACACACTACACAGAGGGACGACACCACCCACCAGGGTGCAGGGTGCTATTACACACTATACAGAGGGACTACACCACCCACCAGGGTACAGGGTGCTATTACACACTACACAGAGGGACTACATCACTCACCAGGGTACAGGGTGCTATTACACACTATATAGAGGGACTACACCACCCACCAGGGTACTATTACACACTACACAGAGGGACGACACCACCCACCAGGGTACAGGGTGCTATTACACACTACACAGAGGGACTACATCACCCACCAGGGTACAGGGTGCTATTACACACTACACAGAGGGACTACACCACCCACCAGAGTACAGGGTGCTATTACACACTACACAGAGGGACTACACCACCCACCAGGGTGCTATTACACACTACACAGAGGGACTACACCACCCACCAGGGTGCAGGGTGCTATTATACACTACACAGAGGGACGACACCACCCACCAGGGTACAGGGTGCTATTACACACTATACAGAGGGACTACACCACCAACTAGGGTACAGGGTGCTATTACACACTACACAGAGGGACTACACCACCCACCAGGGTACAGGGTGCTATTACACACTATATAGAGGGACTACACCACCCACCAGGGTACAGGGTGCTATTACACACTACACAGAGGGACTACACCACCCACCAGGGTACAGGATGCTATTACACACTACACAGAGGGACTACACCACCCACTAGGGTACAGGGTGCTATAACACACTACACAGAGGGACTACATCACCCACCAGGGTACAGGGTGCTATTACACACTACACAGAGGGACGACACCACCCACCAGGGTGCAGGGTGCTATTACACACTATACAGAGGGACTACACCACCCACCAGGGTACAGGGTGCTATTACACACTACACAGAGGGACTACATCACCCACCAGGGTACAGGGTGCTATTACACACTATATAGAGGGACTACACCACCCACCAGGGTACTATTCCACACTACACAGAGGGACGACACCACCCACCAGGGTACAGGGTGCTATTACACACTACACAGAGGGACTACATCACCCACCAGGGTACAGGGTGCTATTACACACTACACAGAGGGACTACACCACCCACCAGAGTACAGGGTGCTATTAAACACTACACAGAGGGACTACACCACCCACTAGGGTACAGGGTGCTATTACACACTACACAGAGGGACTACACCACCCACCAGGGTACAGGGTGCTATTACACACTATATAGAGGGACGACACCACCCACCAGGGTACAGGGTGCTATTACACACTACACAGAGGGACGACACCACCCACCAGGGTACAGGGTGCTATAACACACTACACAGAGGGACTACACCACCCACTAGGGTACAGGGTGCTATTACACACTACACAGAGGGACTACATCACCCACCAGGGTGCTATTACACACTACACAGAGGGACTGCACCACCCACCAGGGTACAGGGTGCTATTACACACTACACAGAGGGACTACACCACCCTCCAGGGTACAGGGTGCTATTATACACTACACAGAGGGACGACACCACCCACTAGGGTACAGGGTGCTATTACACACTATACAGAGGGACTACACCACCCACCAGGGTACAGGGTGCTATTACACACTATACAGAGGGACTACACCACCCACCAGGGTACAGGGTGCTATTACACACTGCACAGAGGGACTACAGCATCCATCGGATGAGCAGGGTGCTACATACATTATTGTATATTACCCTCTCTACTGACAGACAACCGGTACAGCAGGGTGCTACATACAGTTTTATACTGACAGTACAAACAGTAGAACACTACACCACACAAGAGAAAGCAAGGACTGCGTAAATTTACTCCAATCAAGACAGATGAGGACAACATTTAAAAAGAGAAAACAATACAACTGGAATAAATAGCATAGTGTACACTGATGGTGATGTACTTCTCAGTACAGAGTTATGGTGGGTACACACTGGGCGATTTTGTAAACAATATCACTCGTTTTTACCCTCCTGAGTGATATTGTGTATGCTGCCACGATGGCCGACGCACGCCCACGGGGGGGGGGGGGTGTCATTAACGACTCCCTATGTCGTCTGTACATGCAGCTCAATCTGTCTGTAACGTCAGATGCTGCGTGTTCAGGCCGGCCTGACGTCGTTATGCGATAATGCTAGTGATATCGCATAGTGTGTATGCACTATGTCAGCGGCCCGGCCCGTGAGGTGAAAAACTATGCGATATCGCTCGTAGAGCGTATGACATAGGGGGTCATTCCGAGTTGTTCGCTCGTTATTTTTTTTTCGCAACGGAGCGATTAGTCGCTAATGCGCATGCGCAATGTCCGCACTGCGACTGCGCCAAGTAAATTTGCTATGCAGTTAGATATTTTTATCACGGTTTTTTCTTCATTCTGGTGATCGTAATGTGATTGACAGGAAGTGGGTGTTTCTGGGCGGAAACTGGCCGTTTTATGGGAGTGTGTGAAAAAACGCTACCGTTTCTGGGAAAAACGCGGGAGTGGCTGGAGAAATGGAGGAGTGTCTGGGCGAACGCTGGGTGTGTTTGTGACGTCAAACCAGGAACGACAAGCACTGAACTGATCGCAGATGCCGAGTAAGTCTGAAGCTACTCAGAAACTGCTAAGAAGTGTCTATACGCAATTTTGCTAATCTTTCGTTCGCAATTTTGATAAGCTAAGATTCACTCCCAGTAGGCGGCGGCTTAGCGTGTGCAAAGCTGCTAAAAGCAGCTTGCGAGCGAACAACTCGGAATGACCCCCATAGTGTGTACCCACCATAATACTTGGAGCAGTCACCTTTTCCATGGAGATTCTGTGACTCATAGCTGCATTTGTATCTTTGTCCTGCAGAGGGCAGTATTACACCTTACAGGTCAGTACAGAGAAGATCCACTTAATCATGCAAAATCTACGGACTTGTGACCTGGGAGCAAAGCAAATAAGAGTAAGTACATTTACACCTGAACAAACCATACTGCAAAATACATATATTATGATTGCATGCGGGGTAGATAATGGCTGCTTCTGCGTGTAGCCCACACATGCTGGACAGCTCTATTCCCACACTGCAAATTAGGTATGAGTTAGGACACACCCACATTACCTGCTCCCGTCATGGTTACAGGCCTGATCGCTGCAGCCCTGCGATCAGATAGTCGCCGCTCATAGGGGAGTATATTTTCGCTGTGCAAGTGTGCGATCGCATGTGTAGCCGAGCTGTACACACTGATTTTTGTGCAGTCTCTGCGCAGCCCAGGACTTACTCAGCCGATGCGGTCACATCAGGCTGTCCGGGACCGGAATTGACGTCAGACACCCTCCCATGAAATGCTTGATCCGGTCTGCGTTTTTCCAGACACTCCCTGAAAACGGTCAGTTGCCACCCACGAACGCCCTCTTCCTGTCAATCGCCTAGCGACCGCCCGTGCAAATGCATCCTTCGCACAAACCAGTCGCTGACTGGAGATCCGCTTTGCAGCCGTCCGTCGCGCCTGCACATTGCGGTGCATACGCATGCGCAGTTTGGATCTGATCGCCCGCTGGGTGAAAAACGCACTGCAGTGATCAGGTCTGAATTACCCCCTGTGTTTGGGCTGCACCCACTCTGCAGGACGCCTACCCAACCTTCAAGTGTTCCCTGATCACTCCGCTTATCAAATTCCCAAACTACCCTCATAATCTCACTAGACAACTACTCAAATTTACCACACCGCTACACAGTTCACACAAAACTTACAAGTGTTCTTTTTCTATAATTAAACAACTGTCTGACCTCCAGATTTGCTGTGTGACTGCAATTATTCCCGTTGCAATCTGGGATGACCAACATGGCAGTTGCACTCATGTATAACGTCCCTGTTAACCTATAGATTGCAAGCTGCCAAGCAGGACCCTCTTACCACTCTGTCTGTTAACAGACGGCCTCACTTTATTGCTGTTTGGGAAGGAGACACATACAGGAGAGAGTCCTATCTATTGGCCGTTTATTAACAGCATACGAGGCACCTATAGCTATGTTGTTACAACAATCTATTGGGCTCTAATAACGTTATTTTGGATATTACATCCCGGTGCAAAAACACTGGTGAATACTAATTGAATTCTTTCTTTTTGAACTGTACCCCTGATGAAGTCCAGCGTGTGGACGAAATGCGTAGGGTCATCAACAGAACAGCCTGCTTCCATGATCGGAGTCCAATCACCTATGAGCTTTAGACGTAGCCGACACCACACAGAGGGTTAAGGTTAGGGGAAGGGTAAAATACTTACCCCCGTCCGACATCGGGATTTTCACTGTCAGGATAACGCGGTCGGTCATCCCAAACACCGGCATTTCATACCCAACCCTTTGGACGTGTGTTACTCAATGCGATGGCAGCGGAGTATGAGACATTAGTATGTATGTTAAAAACAACATAAAAGTAACTTGCAACCTGTGAGATCATGTGTAATCGTTCTCCAGGTCATACATCACCTTTAGAATCTAGACGTGATAATCTTTTAGGACAGGGCCACCCATAACAATCCGCTCTCAGGTCACAGCATTCCTCTGAGAATGGTGACGTTCAGCTTCTTGACAATCTGTCTACTGAAAAATCACACGCGGCCAAAAAGGATCTGACAGATGAAGCAGGGAGGTCTTCTCCCCCCCAAACAAAATGCGCCACAGGCATATATTAATGGCAGAGCCGCCGAGGATTGGGGAAACATATATCTGAGGTATTTGTCAGCCAATGGTGGGACTGGGGCCTCAGGAGATAACTCATGTCAAAAAGCCACAAAACTGACGTGTTCCTCCGCACGTAACAGGCAGACGGTTAGATGAGGGTCTGGTGCTAATTGCTTCATCTTGAGACCAGCCAGGTGCAGCAGCCATGTTACACCCTGAAGGCCATTTTATTGCAGAATGGCGGACAGCAGTCAGACAGTTGGCATGAGGCACACAAGACGAGGCATGAAAGGTGTCTCACTCGGCTCCCTGGATGTGCTGTCATTTGATTAACAAGATGAAGTGTTTCAGCCGCCTCTGATCTGCTGGTGAAGATATGTCTGGCCGTCTGCAGGTATTTGCAGGCAGAGGTGTGGGTCCTGTGTGACGGTCCGCTGTGCGGCTTACAGTTATCAGCTTAAAGAAATATGACAGGGAAGCGGGGAAAACCTGGGACTGTGTAAATGGAGAAGTGATGACCTCAAGTTCAGGATGCAGCAATCACCCTTGAGGGGAGATTTAACCAAGTCACTCAGCGTCTGTCCAACTTTCATCCTCCACTTGGGGTTTTATTTTTAACTTATATGAAGTGAGTTAACTTGCGACTATGGGGGTTATTCAGTACGGATTGTAGATTCTGCCAAAAAGCAGACGCTGCAATCCATTCCGAAGCCTGCTCGGGGCCACCCAACATGCACAATGGCCTGCCCAGCGTTTAATTGCGGTCACAGCAACTGTGGACGACGCCCTGCAGCCGCAGCCAGGCCGAGTATGCAGGAGGTCCGCCGACATCTATTAGATCAGAGCGGCTGCGTGTGACAACATGGAGCCGCCCCAAAAATGCAGCCGACCCGACCTTGCAATGCTCCGTCGACGCCTTGCCAAAGCCTCGGCCTGTCAATCTGAGGCGTTCGCAGCCAATGCGATCACATCGCATTCAGTGGCCGTGCACGCGCAGGACGGTACCTGGGGCAATTGCGGTTATGCAACCTGAATAACCCCTCTATGTTCACAAAGTCCAGGTGGGTATGGATCACTCGGTCGACTGGCAATTGGTTGAGTGGGACAAAAGGTTGACGTGATTATTTGGTTGCCAGGTAAAAGGTCGACACTGGAAAAGAATGAAAGGTTACAAAAGGTCGACACATTTTTATATGTTTATGTTTTTTTGAGTCATTTTTTTCCTTCAAAGCACATGGAACCCCAATCAGTACGCGGCGTCTGCTCGCAGGCTTCGGGCAGGTTACTATTCCCAATCGTAGTCCAGGTGGATGGTAAAGAACCTGTCAACCATAAGCACCTTAAAAGAAGAAAAAAGGTCGCACTAAAGAACCTTTATCTTTATCACTGCCAGCGGTTTTATAATCAAAATTTATTATTACGCTTTCTTCATATAAGAACAACAAAAAAGACAATCATACTAATAAACATACATTTAGAAAAAAATCATAAATAGTATGATAAATGTGTATCAAACGATTCTCAGGGAGGAATTATTTTGTGTAGATTCCTCCACTAGAAACAATGTTAAAAGTGGATAGTTCCTATTCCAGGTGATAACGTTAATTTGACAGTCAATATTAACAGGGTTAGTATCATTGGAGTCCAGGAGAGATAAAATATAAATTCGTAATTTTGGGTTAGCAGTATTTATACCCGCCTGGAGAGTTCTGTATCATGTGTCCGTGAGGATATTTAAGACGTCTAGTTATATCGGAAAATGTTCAGTTGCAATTACTCACTCTATCCCAGTACACGGGGACCTATTACAAGGTAGGAGGAGAAAGCCGTATTCCGAGCGTCCCCGGGTGCAGCGGCAATTAGATGCTCAGCGTCTCCGGACATCAGCAGGGTAATTAAGTTCCTCAACTAACCCTCTCCATGACTATGCGTATACGAGCTCCAAAGTAACCCCGAATAATGGTGATATCGGATGATAGCGGGTGGGAGTCCTAGACGTGTTTCGTCACCTTTGGTGACTTTCTCAGTAGGCGGTACATAAGCACCGTTGGCCTTTTACATGGCGACCTATAATTAGGGTCGAGCTATCATCCGGATATCCTCCGTTATAGTGTGATGTGCGCAAACTGACCACAATCCATTTTGCAAAAGTCTTCAAGCCCCCGGACAACTCTCATTATTCGACTTGCCCCTATCATTTCCCTTACATCCACCATATTTCTGCTGTTACTAATAGTTACTCAGCCATCCAGCTATTACACTGATTCTGACCTTAGTAACCTTCAACCAAGGCGTCCAGAGTTTTTCCTTCAAAGGGAGACTGGATAGGGAGATACATTACTGTCTTAGACATGTCAGGCACAAAGTCTTTTCTTCTTTGTGACAAAAGACATAGCAATAGGCTGCATCGTCTTCCTTTAGAACATTTTCTAAATTACTAGAACAGGACGTAGTTTATCACTGTTCCAAGAGGGATGGATGGGAGTGTATGCTGACCCTTGTAGTGCCATGTTGGAGGATCGTGGGCACCTCCTTGGAAGTTGGCTCTCAATTTAGAAACATATACATGTATGACCCAAAGAAGTTGCTATTATCATGTAGTGTAGGACCACCAGAGCAGGGACCCCTTTCTGTGGCTGGTGGCTTACCTTATGTTTGCAGATATATGTAATGGAGATCTCTGCATTACTGTTATCATGTAGGTCTCATTTGCTGGTCCATTATGACGTGCAGCGGGAATTTGTTTACTCTAGACTACATTAACCACTTCCTTACATGCACATGTGATGGACCAATAATAGGAATTTAAGAAATACGAAGCACTGAGGCGGGCACCCAGTATTCACTATGGACTACGAGAAAAGGAATTACCGGTAAGTATTAAATTCCTATTTTCTCTAATGTCCTAGTGGATACTGAGGATGTACTTTAGTACCATGGGGAAGTCCCAAAGCTCCCAGAACGGGTGAGAGATTGCTGAGACCCCTGTAAAACCACCTGACCAAACTGAAGGTCATCTCGGGCCCAGGTGTCAAACCTATAGAACTTAACGAACGTGTTCGAACCAGACCAAGTAGCTGAACGACACAACTGTGAGGCTGAAACACCCCGGGCAGCCGCCCAGGAAGAACCCACCGACCTTGTGGAGTGGACCTGGATAGAACTTGGCAGCAGCAACACTGCCGAAGAATAGACCTGTTGAATGGTCAACCTGAGCCCACGAGCAATTGACTGCTTAGAATCAGGACAACCAATTTTGGTAGCGTCATAAAGGATAAAACGCGAGTCAGATTTCCTGTGACGAGCTGTCCTTTTGACGTAAATTTTCAAAGGCCTCACAACGTCCAAGGACTTTGGAGCAATAGATGTGTCCGCCAGAACTGGAACTATTATTGGTTGTTTTACGTGAAAGGCCGACACGACTTTCGGCAAAAACTGCGGGCGAGACCTAAGCTCTGCCCTATCCGCGTGAAATATCAAATACGGGCTCTTACAGGATAAGGCCCCCAATTCTGACACACGTCTTGAAGAGGCTAATGCCAGCAACATGACAGTCTTCCAAGTTAGATATTTAAATTCCACCCTTTGCAAACCAGTCCGACTGGAGAAAGGTAAAGACCACATTGAGATCCCACGGAGCCGTGGGAGGTACGAAGGGTGATTGAATATGGAGAACCCCCTTCAGGAATGTCTGTACTTCTGGCAACACTGCAAGTTGTTTCTGAAGGATGGAGAGAGACGAAATCTGGACTTTGATGGAACCTAACCTTAGGCTCATAACAACTCCTGCTTGCAGGAACAGAAGAAAACGACCAAGTCGAAATTCCACAGGAGAATATTTTCTACCCTGACACCAAGAAACATATTTCTTCCAGATCCAGTGGTAATGCTTTGATGTAACCACCTTCCGGGCCTAGACTGAAGTAGAAACAACCTTGGAGGGAAGATCTTTTCTTGTTAGAATTTCCCTCTCAACCTCCAAGCCGTCATACATAGCCGCTGTAAGTCTGGATAGGCGAATGGTCCTTGCTGAAGAAGGTCCTTGAGAAGCGGCAGAGGCCAGAGTTCCTCCAGAGACAAGATCAGGAGGTCTGCATACCAGGCCCGTTGAGGCCAATCCAGGGCAATTAGAATTGCCTGAACTTTTTCCCTTTTGAGTATTTTTAGAACTCTGGGAATGAGAGGGATTGGAGGAAACAGGTATACGAACTGGTAAGTCCACAGCGCCGTCATAGCGTCCACTGCTGTAACCTGCGGATCCCTCATTCTGGAACAGTAACGACAGAGCTTCTTGTTGAGACCAGAAGCCATAAGGTCTATCTGCGGACAGCCCCACCGGTGAACCAGTTGTTGAAACACCTGAGGATGAAGGCCCCATTCCACAGGATGGAGGTCGTGCCTGCTGAGGAAGTCCGCTTCCCAATTGTCCACGCCTAGAATGAATATGGCTGAGATGGCCTTTGCGTTGGCCTCCTCCTAGAGGAGTATTCTTGACACCTCTCGCATTGCGGCCCTGCTACTTGTTCCTCCCTGTCAGTTTATGTACGCCACCGCAGTGGCGCTGTCCACCTGTACCTGGATGGCTTGATTCCTGAGAAGATATGAAGCTTGCAGAAGAGCATTGTAAATTGCCCTGAGTTCCAGGACATTTATTGGGAGGACAGATTCTTGACTCGACCACTTCCACTGGAACTGGGCTTCGTGGATGAGGACTTCGTGGATGAGGACTTACCGCGAGTTCCTATAGCAACATTGGAGGCACCTCTGGCCACACGAGAGGACTGCAGAGAGGGCCCAGGGTAGTGACGTCTAGCAGGAGGTGCCGCAGACAGCAGATAGGTACACTTACCTGCCATCGCCTGAGAGATCCACTTGTTCAGTTCTTCCCCAAACAAGACCTCCGCTGTAAAAGGAAGATTCTCCACACCTTTTTTGGAATCAACATCCGCTGACCATTGTCGCTGCCACAGAGCTCTGCGAGCTGTGATTGCCATAGATGTGGTACGGCCATTAATGAGACATAATTCTTTAATTGCCTCACTCATAAAACTTGCAGCGTCCTGTATATGTTGCAGCAGTGTAATGATGTCCTGCTGAGACAAGGAGTCAAAACCACTATGATATTGGGGGTCATTCTGAGTTGATCGCTCGCTAGCAGTTTTTAGCAGCCGTGCAAACGAATGGTCGCCGCCCACCAGGGAGTGTATTTTCGCTTTGCAGAAGTGCGAACGCCTGTGCAGCAGAGCGCCTGCAAAATCTTTTTGTGCAAAACAAGACCAGCCCTGTAGTTACTCTTCGTGTGCGTTGATTCTAACAACGGAGGGGCGGCTTTTGACGTCACACACCCACCCAGCGAACGCCCAGCCACGCCTGCGTTTTTTCTGCCACGCCTAAGTTTTTCTAATCACTCCCTGAAAACGGTCAGTTGACAACCAGAAACGCCATCTTTCTGTCAATCTCCTTGCGGCTGGCTGTGCGATTGGAATAGTCGCTAGAACCAGTGCAAAACCACAATGGACTTTGTACCCGTACGACACGCGTGCGCATTGCGGAGCATACGCATGCGCAGATTATCCGTTTTTTTCACTGATCGCTACGCAGCGAACAACGGCACCTAGCGATCAACTCGGAATGACCCTCATTATCAGACCATTTTACCACGGCCCTTGATATCCAGCTGCAAGCTATAGTGGGCCGTTGAGCTACGCCCACTGCAGTATAAATTGATTTGAGCATGGTCTCAATTTTACAGTCAGCTGGGTCTTTGAGAGATATAGGGGGTGATTACGAGTTGCTCGCTCGCTAGCTGCTTTTAGCAGCTTTGCACACGCTAAGCCGCCGCCCTCTGGGAGTGAAACCTAGCTTAGCAGAATTGTGAACGAAAGATTAGCAGAATTGCGAATAGAAATTTCTTAGCAGTTTCTGAGTAGCTCGAGACTTACTCCTACACTGTTATCAGTTCAGTCAGTTTCGTTCCTGGTTTGACGTCACACACACGCCCAGCGTTCGCCCAGCCACTCCCCCGTTTTTCCAGACACTCACGTGTTTTTTCCAGACACTCCCGCGTTTTTCCCTGACACGCCTGCGTTTTTCCGCACATTCCCAGAAAACAGCCAGTTTCCGCCCAGAAACACCCACTTCCTGTCAATCACAGTACGATCAGCAGAACGATGAAAAAACTTTGTTACGCCTTGAGTAAAATACCAAACTTTTGAGCTAATTTACTTGGCGCAGGCGCGCTGCGTACATTGCGCATGCGCAGTTTGCGTCTAATCGCTCCGTAGCAAAAGTAAATAACGAGCGAACAACTCGGAATGACCCCCATAGTCCCAGGTACCGGCAGTACAAGTTTACATGACAGCCTGGACACAGACATATCCACGGACGGGGGATTTTTCCACAATTTCATGTCCTCAGGAGGGAAAGGAAAGTAAGATAATAATCTCTGAGGAGTTTTGAATTTCTTGTCAGGATTGACCCATGCCTCCCTGGACAG
This sequence comes from Pseudophryne corroboree, assembly GCF_028390025.1. NCBI lineage: Eukaryota > Metazoa > Chordata > Amphibia > Anura > Myobatrachidae > Pseudophryne > Pseudophryne corroboree. Next base: position 829,115,370 of record NC_086448.1, on the reverse strand, counting down.
GGAGTTTAATTCTTTTGATATAGGAAACATGACTGAGGATTTTAGTTTAACATTAAAAGTAAGATTTTAAACCTACCGGTAAATCTTTTTCTCCTAGTCCGTAGAGGATGCTGGGGACTCCGTAAGGACCATGGGGTATAGAAGGGCTCCGCAGGAGACATGGGCACTATTAAGAACTTTTAGTATGGGTGTGCACTGGCTCCTCCCTCTATGCCCCTCCTCCAGACCTCAGTTAGAAAACTGTGCCCAGAAGAGATGGACAACACGAGGAAAGGATTTTGCAAATCTAAGGGCAAGATTCATACCAGCCCACACCAATCATACCATATACCCTGGAATATACGTAACCAGTTAACAGTATGAACAAAACACAGCATCAGTCAGAGACCGATTCCAACTGTAACATAACCCTTATGTAAGCAACAACTATATACAAGTCTTGCAGAAACATGTCCGCACTGGGACGGGCGCCCAGCATCCTCTACGGACTAGGAGAAAAAGATTTACCGGTAGGTTTAAAATCTTATTTTCTCTTACGTCCTAGAGGATGCTGGGGACTCCGTAAGGACCATGGGGTTTATACCAAAGCTCCAAACCGGGCGGGAGAGTGCGGATGACTCTTTAGCACCGATTGAGCAAACGCGAGGTCCTCATCAGCCAGGGTATCAAACTTGTAGAATTTAGCAAAAGTGTTTGAACCCGACCAAGTAGCTGCTTGGCACAACTGTAAAGCTGAGACGCCTCGGGCAGCCGCCCAAGAAGAGCCCACCTTCCTAGTGGAATGGGCCTTTACCGAATTTGGTAACGGCAATCCAGCCGTAGAATGAGCCTGCTGAATCGTGTTACAGATCCAGCGAGCAATAGTCTGCTTTGAAGCAGGCGCGCCAACCTTGTTGGCCGCATACAGGACAAACAGAGCCTCTGTTTTCCTAACTCTAGCCGTCCTGGCTACATAAATCTTTAAGGACCCGACTACATCCAGGGACTTGGAGTCCTCCAAGTCATTCGTAGCCACAGGTACCACAATGGGTTGGTTCATATGAAATGAAGACACCACCTTAGGCAAAAATTGAGGACGAGTCCTCAACTCTGCTCTATCCACATGAAAAATCAAGTAGGGGCTCTTGTAAGACAAGACCGCCAATTCAGACACCCGCCTTGCGGAAGCCAAGGCTAATAACATGACCACCTTCCAGGTGAGAAATTTGAATTCAACCGTTTGAAGGGGTTCAAACCAGTGTGATTTAAGGAACTGTAACACCACGTTAAGGTCCCATGGTGCCACTGCGGGCACAAAAGGAGGCTGGATGTGCAGTACTCCCTTTACAAAAGTCTGCACTTCTGGGAGAGAAGCCAATTCCTTCTGAAAGAATATAGATAGGGCCGAAATCTGTACTTTAATGGAGCCTAGCTTCAGGCCCATATCCACTCCCGTCTGTAGGAAGTGGAGAAAATGGCCCAGATGGAAATCTTCCGTAGGCGCTTTCTTGGTTTCACACCAAAAGACATACTTCCTCCAAATACGGTGATAATGTTTCGCCGTCACCTCCTTCCTAGCCTTTATCAGAGTAGGTATGACTTCCTCCGGAATTCCTTTCCCAGCTAGGATTCGGCGTTCAACCGCCATGACGTCAAACGTAACCGCGGTAAGTCTTGGAACACGCAGGGCCCCTGCTGCAACAGGTCCTCCCTGAGAGGAAGAGGCCAAGGATCTTCTGTGAGCATTTCCTGAAGATCTGAGTACCAGGCCCTTCGAGGCCAGTCTGGAACAATTAGTATTGTCTGTATTCTTTTGCGTCTTATGATCCTCAATATTTTTGGGATGAGAGGAAGAGGAGGAAACACATAGACCGACTGAAACACCCATGGTGTCACCAGGGCGTCTACTGCTACTGCCTGAGGGTCTCTTGACCTGGCACAATACCTCCGAAGCTACTTGTTGAGGCGTGACGCCATCATGTCTATTTGAGAAATTCCCCAGAGACCCGTTATCTCTGCATAGACTTCTCGATGAAATCCCCACTCTCCTGGATGGAGATCGTGTCTGCTGAGGAAGTCTGCTTCCCAGTTGTCCACTCCCAGAATGAAGACAGCTGACAGAGCGCTTACGTGATTTTCCGCCCATCGAAGAATCCTGGTGGCTTCTGCCATCGCGACTCTGCTCCTTGTCCCGCCTTGGCGGTTTACATGAGCCACTGCTGTGACATTGTCTTATTGAATCAGAACCGGTAGGTTGCGAAGAAGATTCTCCGCTTGTCGAAGGCCGTTGTATATGGCCCTTAATTCCAGCACGTTGATGTGCAGACAAGCCTCCTGGCTTGACCATATTCCCTGAAAATGTCTTCCTTGCGTGACTACTCCCCACCCTCGGAGGCTCGCGTCCGTGGTTACCAGAACCCAGTCCTGAATGCTGAACCTGCGACCCTCTAGAAGGTGAGCACTGTGCAGCCACCATAGTAGAGATACTCTGGCCCTGGGGGACAGTGTTATTTTCTGATGTATCTGTAGATGGGACCCGGACCACTTGTCCAGAAGGTCCCACTGAAAAGTCCTTGCATGAAACCTGCCGAAGGGTATGGCCTCGTAGGCTGCCACCATTTTTCCCAGAACTCGAGTGCATTGATGAACTGACACTCTTTTTGGCTTTAGCAGGTCTTGGACCATGTTCTGGAGATCATGGGCTTTTTCTGACGGGAGAAAACCCTTCTTCCGCTTCGTGTCCAGAATCATGCCTAGAAACGATAGTCGAGTCGTTGGAACCAATTCTGACTTTGGCAGATTGAGAATCCAACCGTGCTATTGGAGCACTCTCAGGGAGAGCAACACATTTTTCAGCAATTGATCTCTTGATCTCGCCTTTATCAGGAGATCGTCCAAGTATGGGATAATTGTGACTCCTTGCTTGCCAGGAGCACCATCATTTCCGCCATCACCTTGGTGAAAATCCTCGGGGCCGTGGAAAGCCCAAACGGCAACGTCTGAAACTGGTAATGACAGTCCTGTACAGCGAATCTCAGGTACTCCTGATGAGAGGGATATATGGGGACATGAAGGTATGCATCCTTTATGTCTAGCAGCACCATAAAATCCCCCCCTTCCAAGCTGGATATTACAGCTCGGAGCGATTCCATCTTGAATTTGAATTTTTTCAAGTACAAGTTCAGGGATTTTAAATTTAAAATGGGTCTGACCGAACCATCCGGCTTCGCGACCACAAACAGGGTCGAATAATACCCTTTTCCCTGTTGGGCCAGGAGAACCCTGACAATCACTTGCTGCTGGCACAGCGTTTGAATTGCAGCTAACACTACTTCCCTCCCTTGGGGAGAAGCTGGTAAGGCCGACTTGAAAAATCGGCGAGGGGGCACCTCTTCGAATTCCAGCTTGTAGCTCTGGGAAACATTTTCCATCGCCCAAGGATCCACGTCTGACCGATCCCAGACCTGGCTGAAGAGTCGAAGGCGTGCCCCCACCGGTGCGGACTCCCTTAGGGGAGCCCCAGCGTCATGCGGTTGATTTTGTAGAAGCCGGGGAGGACTTTTGCTCCTGGGAACTAGCCGCAGCAGGTGTTCTCTTTCCTCTACCCTTACCTCTGGCAAGGAAGGAGGAGCCCCGACCTCTTCTGAACTTTTGCGACCGAAAGGACTGCATCTGATACTGTGGAGTTTTCTTTTGCTGTTGGGGAACAAAAGGCAAAAAGGTAGATTTACCCGCGGTAGCTGTGGAAACCAGGTCCGCGAGCCCCTCCTCAAACAACACTTCACCCTTGTAAGGTAAAACCTCCATATGCTTTTTTGAGTCCGCATCACCGGTCCATTGGCGGGTCCATAAGGCTCGTCTCGCAGAAATAGCCATGGCATTGGCTCTAGAACCCAGCAGTCCAATGTCTCTTTGAGCGTCTCTCATATATAAGACCGCGTCCTTAATATGGGCCAAAGTTAGTAAAATGGTATCCCTGTCCAGGGTATCAAGGTCAGCTGACAAGGTATCTGTCCAAGCTGCAACTGCGCTACATACCCATGCCGACGCAATTGCCGGCCTAAGCAAAGCACCAGTATGTATATAAATAGACTTTAACGTAGTCTCCTGCCTGCGGTCAGCAGGATCCTTGAGGGTCGCCGTGTCCGGAGACGGCAGCGCCACCTTCTTGGACAGGCGTGTTAAAGCCTTGTCCACTGTGGGAGAGGATTCCCAACATATCCTGTCCTGCGAAGGGAAAGGATACGCCATAATAACCCTTTTGGAAATCTGCAGTCTCTTATGTGGAGTTTCCCAAGCTTTTTCAAATAACTCATTAAGTTCATGGGATGGGGGAAAGGTTACTACAGGCTTCTTCCCCTAAAACTTGTGTACCCTCGTGTCGGGAACAGATGGTTCATCAGTAATATGCAAAACATCTTTTATTGCAATAATCATACACTGAATACTTTTTGTCACCCTAGGGTGCAACCTTGCTTCATCGTAGTCGACACGGGAGTCAGACTCCGTGTCGGTATCCGTGTCTACTATCTGTGACAAGGGACGTTTCTGAGACCCTGAAGGGCCCTGTGAGTCGGTCCAATCCGTGGATTGACCCCCTGTTGTCTCCCTGGACTCTGCTTTGTCCAGTCTCTTATGTAATGATGCCACGCTTGCATTTAACATATGCCACATATCCATCCACTCCCGAGTCGGCACCGCCGACGGGGACTCACCACTCATCTGCTCCACCTCTTCCTTGGACGAGCCTTCCGCTTCAAACATGCCGACACGCACGTACCGACACCCCACACACACCGGGATATAACTATAAGGGGACAATTCCCCACCAAGGCCCTTTGGAGAGACAGAGAGAGAGTATGCCAGCACACACCCAGCGCCCACTGACACTGGAAATTTACCAGATAGCGCTTTTATGTTATAACAATAACCTATACACTCACTGCGCCAAAAATTGTGCCCCCCTCCTCTTTTTTAGCCCTCTTGTCTGAGTTCAGCAGGGGAGAGTCCGGGGAGCCAGCGTATCTGCAGCTTCTGTGGAGAAAATGGCGCTGGTTAGTGCTGAGGGATCAAGCTTCGCCCCCTCCAGCGGCGGGCTTCAGTCCCGCTTGAATTTACAAAAAATGGCGGGGGTTCATGGATTTACTGCCTCCGCAGTCTAATACCTCCCAATATGCCAGTTCCGAGGTTTATTGCTGCCCAGGGCGCCCCCCCTGCGCCCTGCACCCATCTGTGCCTGTTGTGTGTGTGTGTTGTAGGAGTAATGGCTTACCTCAGTGAAGATCTGAAGTCTTCAGCCGCCTTGAAGTCTTCTTTTCTTCTAATACTCACCCGGCTTATATCTTCCGGCTCTGCGAGGAGGACGGCGGCGCGGCTCTGGGACGAACGGCAGGGTGAGACCTGCGTTCCGACTCCCTCTGAAGCTAATGGTGTTCAGTAGCCTTAGAAGCAGAGCCCAACTTCACAAGCCAGCTCTGCTTCTCTCTCCTCGGTCCCACGATGCAGGGAGTCTGTTGCCAGCAGTGCTCCCTGAAAATAAAAAACCTAACAAAATTCTTTAATCAGAGAAACTCAGGAGAGCTCCTCTGTAATGCACCCAGTCTCCTCTGGGCACAAAATCTAACTGAGGTATGGAGGAGGGGCATAGAGGGAGGAGCCAGTGCACACCCATACTAAAAGTTCTTTATAGTGCCCATGTCTCCTGCGGAGCCCGTCTATACCCCCATGGTCCTTACGGAGTCCCCAGCATCCTCTAGGACGTAAGAGAAATACAAATCCTCTTCTGGATCTGCTTCCTTATCCGGTATGTTGAGGACCTACCTAATAGAATATATTAGGGCCTCGACACCCGGGGACAGAGAATTGTCCTCCTCCTTATCAACTTCCGCCTCATCCAGCTCTGGTAGTTCAGTATCAGAATCTGACTGGAGTGCCTGTGGGAGTGTGCATTTATGTGAGACCAACAGAGGGAGCTGAGGAGCCTGTCTGTGGTCAGTAACTTTAGCAACCATGTTATCGACAGATTGTCTAAGGGTCTGTCGTTCTTGTCTAGCCGTAGCTAACTTTGAATTAATATTATGAATAATGGCCCTCATTCCGAGTTGTTTGCTCGCTAGCTGCTTTTAGCAGCATTGCACACGCTAAGCCGCCGCCCTCTGGGAGTGAATATTAGCTTTGCAGAATTGCAAACGAAAGATTAGCAGAATTGCAAATAAAAATTTCTTAGCAGTTTCTGAGTAGCTCGAGACTTACTCCTACACTGCGATCAGTTCAGTCCTTTTCGTTCCTGGTTTGACGTCACAAACACACCCAGCGTTCGCCCAGACACTCCCCCGTTTCTCCAGACACTCCCGCGTTTTTCCCTGACACGCCTGCGTTTTTCCGCACACTGCCAGAAAACGGCCAGTTTCCGCCCAGAAACACCCACTTCCTGTCAATCACACTACGATCAGAAGAACGATGAAAAAACCTTGTTAGGCCGTGAGTAAAATACCAAACTTTTGTGCAAATTTACTTGGCGCAGGCGCACTGCGTTCATTGCGCATGCGCAGTTTGCGACTAATCGCTCCGTAACGAAAAAAATAACGAGCGAACAACTCGGAATGACCCCCGATGTTTTAGAATGATTCTAACCAGTCAGGTGCCTGCATGCTATTACCCTGGTTGGGTAAGGAACATTGGTTACACAGGAGAGACCCTGCAGAGGAAGGTGTAAACTTAGTGTTACATGAAGTACACACAGTCTTATTTGCAGACGTGTTAATGCAGTAAACAGATTATTAATACCTACCGGTAAACCCTTTTCTCCTAGTCCGTAGATGATGCTGGGGTCCACTTCAGTACCGTGGGGTATAGACGGTTCCGCAGGAGCCATGGGCACTTTAAGACTTTTTCAGAGTGTGAACTGGCTCCTCCCTCTATGCCCCTCCTCCAGACCTCAGTATAGGAACTGTGCCCAGGGAGACGGACATTTTGAGGAAAGGATTTACTTTTAAGTCAATGGTGAGATTCCTACCAGCTCACACTTCAACCATGCCGCACAACATGGTATTCAACAAAACACATGCCAACGGGCATGAACATTACAGCAACCGTGCTGAAAACATTTTTAACAAATTAACAACTGCAGGTAAAGTACGCACTGGCTTGGGTGCCCAGCATCCTCTACGGACTAGGAGAAAAGGATTTACCGGTAGGTATTAAAATCCTGTTTTCTCATATGTCCTAGAGGACTTCAGTACCATGGGGTTATACCAAAGCTCCAGTACGGGCGGGAGAGTGCGGATGACCCTGCAGCACCGATTGACCAAACTGTAGGTCCTCATCGGCCAAGGTGTCAAACTTGTAAAACTTAGCAAATGTGTTTGCCCCTGACCAAGTAGCTGCTCGGCAAAGTTGTAATGTCGAGACCCCCCGGGTAGCCGCCCAGGATGAGCCCACCTTCCTAGTAGAATGGGCAGTCACTGAATTCGGTATCTGCAATCCTGCCGTAGAATGAGCGTGTGGAATCGTACCTCTGATCCAGCACGCAATAGTCTGCTTAGAAGCAGGACACCCAATCTTGTTGGGAGCGTACAGGACAAACAGAGCCTCTGTTTTCCTTATCCGAGCCGTTCTTGCGACATAGATTCTCAAAACCCTGACCACATCTAGGGACTTTGAAGTAGTGATGGTGTCAGTAGCCACTGGCACCACAATAGGTTGGTTTATATGGAAAGAAGAAACCACCTTTGGAAGAAATTGTTGACGAGTTCTTAACTCAGCCCTATCTTCATGGAAAACAAAGTAAGGGCTCTTGTGAGACAAGGCCCCTAACTCAGACACCCTTCTTGCGGATGCCAAGGCCAACAGCATGACCACTTTCCAAGTGAAAAAATTCAACTCAATCTACTGGAGAGGTTCAAACCAATCCGATTGAAGGAATCGCAACACCACGTTAAGATCCCATGGTGCCACAGGAGGCACAAATGGAGGTTAGATGTGTAGCACCCCTTTCACAAATGTCTGAATTTCTGGAAGGGAAGCCAATTGTTTCTGAAAGAAAACGGACAAGGCCGAAATTTGTCCTTGATTGAACCCAATCGTAGGCCCGCATCCACACCCGCCTGGAGAAAATGGAGAAAACGTCCTAACTGAAACTCTTCCATTGGAGTCTTCTTGGTTTCACACCAAGACATATTTTGAGGATCGCTTGAACTCCTGTTCTTCTTATGATTTTGAGAACTTTTGGTATCAGTGGAAATGAAGGGAAGACATATACCGACCGAAACACCCACTGGGTCACTAGTGCATCCACTGCTATTGCTTGAGGGTCTCTCGACCTGGAACAATATCTCTGAAGCTTCTTGTTGCGACGAGATGCCATTCATGTCTATTTGAGGAATTCCCCAAAGACCTGTCAATTTTTACGAAGACTTCTTGGTGGAGGCCCCATTCTCGTGTCTGCTGAGGAAGTCTGCTTCCCAGTTGTCTACTCCCGGAATGAAAATTGCCAACAGAGCTTTTGCATGTCTTTCTGCCCAGCGGAGGATCTTTGACACCTCTGCCATTGCCGCTCAGATTCCCAATATAGCACCTCCGGAAGGAAGGGGACATAAAAATTAATACAGATCCTATCTGTAGTATCTTGATAAAAAAAACTAGTAAACCGAGGACCGGACTTTTAAACATTCAAATATACAAACAGGCAGGATGGGCGCAGCAATGATTCATGGGACTTGTAGTTGGATTTGTGTATAGGAATCAGCTGCGCTCGCCGGCCGGGGATTGGACAGAGTGAATTCAAAAATGGATAGCTGGATGGGGATGGACATCTTCTTTCTGGATACACACCTTGAAAAAGACCCGATTTGGCGGGTTGAAACGCGTTGGTGGACGTGTGGGGTGACGGAGGCAGATGACCGGACTAAGAACTGACAGGAGAGCCATCTGCATATGTGGTCTGTGGAACCCGGGCTATCTAACGGACTTATGCACTGTCAGGATTGTTCCTTGCGAATAGTCTTATATCCAGCCGGTAATTGTTCACTTTGCAGCCTCCGAAGGATTCTCCACACTTGTTGTTATTAATATATTGCACTTGCACTTTTTAAATGTTGATGTTGGAAATTGTGATATGTTTTTAATATATTAAACTGTGCTTCACCATATGGTATATTTTTCTCTTTAATTTCCTTACATGCACATGAGGAATATATCCACATACGCAAACGTGGAGGAGAAAAAAGTGGTGAACGTATTCAGTTTTATTTTATCACACCCTCTTAGCGCATTGTGATCTATTTTCTGTCACTTCTGTCCTATAAGTCCGAATGGAGGGACATGGAGAGGATTGGGACCAGCACACAATACCCGGCAAAGCAGCACTCCACTGGTCATACTTAATATAATCTCATTTGTACGGCCGCAGTGTCACCACCGCTGATATGCTCCCCCCTTAGTACTATTGATGGTTTAGGCGGGTCTGTGGAGGAGCAGCTCCTACATGCAGCCGTTCAGTCAGCAGCAGCAGGAAATGGCACCTTTTCAGCCTCTGGTCCCGCTCTCCGGGAAGCCCCGCCCCTTCAATGGCGCGCGGTCCCTATCAGTATTATACTGGCTTTATGAGGAGCTTAATAACCCCTTCTGTGAGGAAGTTTCCTTTTTAGTGCCAGTTATAGGTCCATGGCGGGCACCGCAGCTCGGAGACCCCAGTGTTAACACTCACCGCACCTGTGTTTATCTTCAGCATCTGTTAGGGGGGGGCGGCGTGTGTACACAGTGTGGTATGTGAAACAGCGTCTCAGGAGATCAGTGTCCTGTCAGCTGGGATTACGAACCATTAACCCTAGGGAGGTTGGTTCGGTGTGTTGTCCCCCCTCCAAGTCCCAGTCCCGGCTCCTTGGGCACATTTTTCTAAACTGAGTCTGGTTGGAGAGGAGCCAGCACACACACTAATGTTTTCTTATAGTGCCAGGCTCCAGTGGACCCGATCTATACCCCATGGTACTAAAGTACATCCACAGTATCCACTAGGACATTAGAGAAAAAACGAGTTTTATGGTAAGAACTTACCCTTGTTAAAACTCTTTCTGCGAGGTACACTGGGCTCCACAAGTCTGGACAATGGGGTGTAGAGTAGGATCTTGATCCGAGGCACCAACAGGCTCAAAGCTTTGACTGTTCCCAGAATGCACAGCGCCGCCTCCTATATCACCCCGCCTCCCAGCACAGGAGCTCAGTTTTAGTTAACCAGCCCAATGCAGTAGCAGGAAAAGAGACGACAACGGTTAGTAGCCACATACACCACACTCTCACGACAAAAGAAGTGTCAGCGGCTAATGCCATACCAACCCGAAGAAGCTAAGTGCGTCAGGGTGGGCACCTTGTGGAGCCCAGTGTACCTCGCAGAAAGAGTTTTAACAACGGTAAGTTCTTACCATAAAACTCGTTTTCTGCTGCGTGGTACACTGGGCTCCACAAGTCTGGACAATGGGGATGTCCTAAAGCAGTTCCTTATGGGAGGGGACGCACTGTAGCGGGCACAAGAACCCGGCGTCCAAAGGAAGCATCCTGGGAAGCGGCAGTATCGAAGGCATAGAGCCTTATGAACGTGTTCCCGGAGGACCACGTAGCCGCCTTGCACAATTGGTCATGGGTCGCACCAAGTTGGGCCGCCCAAGAAGGTCCAACAGACCGAGTAGAATGGGCCGTAATGTGAACAGGAGCAGAGAGACCAGCCTTCACATAAGCATGCGCAATCACCATTCTAATCCACCTGGCCAGGGTCTGCTTGTGAGCAGGCCAGCCACGTTTGTGAAATCCAAACAAAACAAAGAGAGAATCAGACTTTTGAATAGAAGCAGTTCTCTTCACATAGATACGGAGAGCCCGTACCACATCCAAAGACCGCTCTTTGGGAGACAAATCAGGAGAGACAAAAGCTGGAACCACAATCTCCTGATTAAGGTGGAACGAAGAAACCACCTTAGGTAAATATCCGGGACGAGTCCTAAGAACTGCCCGGTCACGGTGAAAAATCAGATATGGGGAACTACAAGACAAGGCACCCAAATCCGACACTCTTCTAGCAGAGGCAATAGCCAGCAAGAACACCACCTTAAGAGAAAGCCACTTAAGGTCAGCTTGAACCAAGAGGATCAAATGTAGGCTCCAGCAACGCCTCCAAAACCACCGACAAGTCCCAAGGAGCCACAGGCGGGACATAGGGAGGTTGGATACGCAACACACCCTGAGTGAAAGTATGAACATCAGGTAAAGTCGCAATTTTTCTCTGAAACCACACTGACAAGGCAGAAATATGAACCTTGAGGGAGGCCATACGCAGGCCTAAATCTAGGCCCTGCTGTAGAAAAGCCAAAAGTTTGACTGTACTAAACTTGGAAGCGTCATAATGGTTAGATGCGCACCAAACAAAGTAGGAATGCCAGACCCGATGATAAATCCGAGCAGAGGCCGGTTTCCGGGGCCGCTACATTGTTTTAATGACCTCTTCAGAAAAACCCTTAGCTCTTAAGACGGAAGCTTCAAGAGCCACGCCGTCAAAGACAGCCGGGCTAGGTCCTGGTAGACACAGGGGCCCTGAACGAGGAGGTCTGGGCGTTGTGGAAGTAGAAGTGGATGCTCTGACGATAGGCCTTGCAGGTCTGAGAACCAGTGCCGTCTGGGCCATGCCGGAGCTATGAGAAGCAGATTTCCTTTTTCTTGCTTGAACTTTCGAATTACCCTGGGCAGGAGTGACACCGGAGGGAACACGTACGGTAGCCGAAACCTCCACGGCACTGCCAGCGCATCCACGAATGCTGCTTGAGGATCCTTTGTCCTTGCTCGAAGACCGGAACCTTGTGATTGTGTTGAGACGCCATCAGATCCACATCTGGAAGACCCCACCTTTCCACGAGGAGTTGAAACACTTCTGGATGGAGGCCCCACTCGCCGGCATGCACGTCCTGACGACTGAGAAAGTCCGCTTCCCAATTCAGGACTCCCGGAATGAATATTGCCGATATTGCCGGTAGATGGTGTTCTGCCCAACGTAGAATCCGTGAGGCTCCCTTCATTGCCAAACGGCTTCGAGTGCCGCCTTGATGATTTATGTAAGCCACTGTGGTGGCGTTGTCCGACTGTACTTGAACAGGACGGTTCTGACTCAAATGCTGGGCTAGGTTCAACGCATTGAAGACCGCCCGCAATTCCAGAATGTTGATCGAGAGGAGAGATTCCTCCTTGGTCCACCAAACCTGCAAGGAGTGCTGCTCCAGCACCGCGCCCCAACCTCTTAGACTGGCATCTGTCGTCAACAGGACCCAGTTGGATATCCAGAAGGGACGGCCTCTGCACAATTGTCAGACCAGGAGCCACCAGAGCAGCGACAGACGGACCTCCGGAGTCAAAGAGATCATGTGAGACCTGATCCGGTGAGGCAGGCCGTCCCACTTGTCTAGAATCAGCTTCTGGAGGGGGCGAGAATGGAATTGAGCATACTCCACCATGTCGAATGCTGACACCATGAGGCCCAGCACTTGCATTGCCGAATGTATCGACACTTGCGGACGAGAAAGGAAGCAACGACTCCTGTCCTGAATCTTCAGGACTTTCTCCTGAGACAAGAACAACCTCTGGTTGTGAGTGTCCAACAGTGCTCCCAGATGCACCATGCTCTGAGCAGGGACCAGGGAGGATTTCTTCTAGTTGATGAGCCACCCGTGGGCTTGTAGAAACCAGACCGTCATATCCAGATGACGCAGGAGAAGATCTGGGGAATTTGCCAGGATTAACAAGTCGTCCAGATACGGCAGTATCCTGACCCCTTGACGGCGGAGTACCACCGTCATCACCGCCATAACTTTGGTGAAGACTCGCGGAGCCATTGTTAAACCAAAAGGTAACGCCCGAAACTGGTAATGGAGGTTGCCAATAGCGAACCTCAGGTATTGTTGATGTGACACTGCTATAGGAATATGCAGGTAAGCATCCTGTATGTCCAGGGAAACCATGTAGTCCCCAGGTTCCAAGGCCATAACTATAGAGCGAAGGGTTTCCATACGGAACTTGGAAACCTTCACAAATTTGTTCAGTGCCTTGAGGTGGAGAATGGGCCGGGAGGACCCATTCAGTTTCGGGACTAGAAACAGCGGAGAATAGTACCCCGACCCCTCTGAGCAAGAGGCACCTGTACTACGACTCCTGTATCCAGGAGGGTCTGTACCACCGAATGCAGAGTGTTTGCCTTTGTCTGGTCCGACGGGACGTCTGTCTGGCAAAATCGATGAGGGGGTCGGTTTTTGAAGGCTATGGCGTAACCTCGAGTGACGACTTCCCATACCCAGGCATCTGAAGTGGTCTTCAACCATTCCTGGGTATACCCTAGAAGCCGGCCTCCCACCCTGGGATCCTCCAGGGGGAGGCCCGCCCCGTCATGCGGCAGGCTTATCGGTCTTGGCTGCTGGCTGACGGGCAGCCCAGGCTCTTTTGGGCTTCGGCTTACCAGGTTTGGAAGTGCGGGCCTGCTTATGGTACGCCTGACCTTTTGCTTTACCTGAAGGACGAAAGGGGCGAAAGGACGTGCCTTTGGCCTTCGACACAGAAGGAGCTGTATTAGGCAGACAGGCAGTTTTGGCAGTAGCCAAGTCAGCCACTATCTTATTTAAGTCCTCCCCAAACAGAATATCCCCCTTGAAAGGGAGTACCTCCAGGGATTTTCTAGAGTCCAGATCCACAGACCAGGATCTCAGCCACAATATCCTGCGAGCCAGGACTGACGTAGTAGAGGCCTTGGCTGCTAGGATACCGGCATCAGAAGCCGCCTCTTTAATAAAGCGAGAAGCTGTGACAATTTATGACAAGCATTGTCTAGCATTGTCAGAGGAGATGTCAGCCTCTAACTCCAAGGCCCGTGCTTCAATAGCCTCTGCCGCCCATGTAGCTGCAATAGTGGGCTTTGTGCAGCACCCGTGAGGGTGTAAATCGATTTTAGACCACCCTCGACACGTTTATCCGTAGGCTCTTTTAGAGACGTGACGGTAGTGACAGGTAGAGCTGAGGAAACCACCATCCTAGCCACATGTGAATCTACTGGAGGAGGCGTTTCCCAATTCTTAGCTCTGGCGCGAGGGGATAGCGAGCCAGCATCTTCTTTTGAGGCACAAACTTCGTACGCGGGCTTTGTCAGGGTTCCTGACGTATATCCACTAGGTGGTCAGAGAGGTAAAACTTGTTTAATCACCTTCTGACGCTTGAACCTATCTGGTTTCTTAGGAGGAACGGATGGCTCGGGATCATCCGTAATCTGCAGAATTAACTTAATAGCCTCCAAAAGATCAGGAACATCCACATGTGAACTACCCTCCCCATCAGCCGTATCTGAGTCAGGACCTGTGGGGTCAGTGTATGTGCTGTCTTCATCAGACGAGGTGTCAGTGACAGCAGTCGATTGTGAGGAGACGAGCGCACGCTTAGTGGACCTCTTGGACTTAGGCGAGCGTTGGTCAGACTTTTTAGTAGTCAGGGACTGGTTCAACTTCTTTAATTGAGCAGATAAATCGTCCGCCCATGGCGGGTTAGCTGCAAGGACCACATACGGTTGTACCGGCATTGGGGGTCCCATAGGGGGTGTTAGTTTATGAACTAGCAGAAGCGTGGAAAAAGCGGCCCACGGAGGGTCAGTATGTGCCTCCGTTGCCACAGTCCCACTGGGGGGCAAGGAGCCCCCAGAACCAGAGCCCACAGCTGCTATATTCTCCGCATATGTGCCTGTGGCTTCAGCAACACCAGCAGTGTGTTCCGCCCCAGAACCGTTACCCTCAGAAGCAGACATGATATAACTTGCAGTATCAGGTAACACAGTACAATTATTAGCAGCACAATACCTCTTACCCAAACCCCTGCGCAGTGTAGTCAGCACTAGCAGAGGTAAAGGAGAGATATGGTGACTAAATCACAGAGAAAAATACGTAATACAGCAGAGGTGGCCAACCAGTCAGAGACAAAGAGCCAAGAAATCTCGTTAGTACATCAAAGAGCCGACCTCGAGCCAAAGGCGCACTTGCAAAAATGGGGTGTGACCCTTCTACATCAAATAATTGAAAAATCCAGATCCGCATAAAATATATTGAAAGCCAGATTCACATAATACGCTTCTGTTCCCCCATGTGTCACTCCAGCCAGCACCCGCCTGTGTCACTCCAGCCAGCACCCACCTGTGTCACTCCAGCCAGCACCCGCCTGTGTCACTCCAGCCAGCACCCGCCTGTGTCACTCCAGCCAGCACCCTCCTGTGTCACTCCAGCCAGCACCCGCCTGTGTCACTCCAGCCAGCACCCTCCTGTGTCACTCCAGCCAGCACCCGCCTGTGTCACTCCAGCCAGCACCCACCTGTGTCACTCCAGCCAGCACCCGCCTGTGTCACTCCAGCCAGCACCCTCCTGTGTCACTCCAGCCAGCACCCACCTGTGTCACTCCAGCCAGCACCCGCCTGTGTCACTCCAGCCAGCACCCTCCTGTGTCACTCCAGCCAGCACCCGCCTGTGTCACTCCAGCCAGCACCCGCCTGTGTCACTCCAGCCAGCACCCACCTGTGTCACTCCAGCCAGCACCCGCCTGTGTCACTCCAGCCAGCACCCTCCTGTGTCACTCCAGCCAGCACCCGCCTGTGTCACTCCAGCCAGCACCCACCTGTGTCACTCCAGCCAGCACCCGCCTGTGTCACTCCAGCCAGCACCCTCCTGTGTCACTCCAGCCAGCACCCACCTGTGTCACTCCAGCCAGCACCCGCCTGTGTCACTCCAGCCAGCACCCACCTGTGTCACTCCAGCCAGCACCCGCCTGTGTCACTCCAGCCAGCACCCTCCTGTGTCACTCCAGCCAGCACCCTCCTGTGTCACTCCAGCCAGCACCCACCTGTGTCACTCCAGCCAGCACCCGCCTGTGTATTTGGCTCCCTCAGTTCTCAGTCTACGTAGAGCTGCTGCATGTCTGGCTGGAGTGCAGCGGTTTACGGATCTCTTGTGGTCACGTGACTTTGAGTGTTGGGAGCCACATTTGAATGAAGAAAGAGCCGCATGTGGCTCAAGAGCCACGCGTTGGCCACCACTGTAATACAGTATATCTTTGCGAAAATCCTATATTAAATAACACCTGACGCACCAAGCCCCCTCAGGTTATGGAATATAGGGATAGCAAGATGAGTGAAAGACACGAAATGGACACCACTCAGCTATCTAATGCACACACAGAAAGTCACAGTTTGTACAATGCAGAGGTTATTACAGACAATAATACTGCACTGGACTAGCTTACACAGCTATATAGTCAATAGATATAACACTACACAGTAATACCCCTTTTCCACCTACGAGCACGGGTCGCAGCCAGGTGCCTCACACGGGAGCTGCCCCCTGCTGCGACCTGTGCTCGGTCCCTTTCCCATCAGCAGTCACAACCCGGCATATGCCGGGTTGGTGACGCTTCTAGTGACGCGGCAGGGGCGGCGCAGGGAGATCACATGATCTCCCAGCGCCGCCCTTCCATACAGTGTAAACGGGAGCCGTGTCGCATCGACACGGCTCCCGTTTACACTACAACTCTACCCGGATCATTCCCGTGTCCTACCCAGGTAGATAGCCGGGTAGGATTCACGGGTCACTTGATCCGGGTTGACCCTTTTCCACTTGCAAAAAACACGGGTAAATGCGCGCCCCCGTGCATTTACCCGTGTTTTTTGAGCTAGTGGAAAAGGGGTATTAGAAACTGGATGTATATCACAGGGTAATTGTACCATATACCCCTGACTAAATGCACTCTTTCTTAACTAACACTGACTAAAAAGGCAGGTAGAATACTTAAGTGTTACATAGGAGGATTTGCCCAAGCAGTCCCAGGAACAGTGTAGCTGAGGAGTAATGGCGCCGCAGACACTGACGGAGTGAGGAAAGACAGAGATGCAGCTCCAGGGCGGGAACACTTGCTGGAAATGGCGCCCTGGGGCTTCAGGTCTAAGCCTTATCCCCCTTGCTGGCAAAACCACCGGGTACTGTGGGCGATATTAAAATCGGTTTTAAGAGAAAACCTGACCTGCGCCCATGCCCTGGTGATCTAGTCGGATCGCCTGTATCCACAGTGTCCACCGCCAGCACGCGCAGCCCGCCTCCCACTGACCGCGCCGGATCGCGATAAAGACCGGGTCCCGCGAGCAGGACCCACTTACCACCTCCCGAAGCACGGCCACGCGATCCTGGAGAGCCCCAGCCGTGTGTGCCTAACGTGAAGTAAACCGGAGCCTCCGCTGTAGGTACCCGGCAACCAGGGCTCGGGAGTGTACAGCGCCGCTGGGGGAGAGATGGAGCTGCAGCAGTGAATGTCACAAGACATTTACCACCGCTGCTGCCCTTGAAGTCTTCACTTTTTACCTCATAAAAAGCTTTTCTTAGGTCTGCTTGGAGCAGCCCCTCTGTTAAGTGCCTGCTTACTGCAGCACAAACTTACAAACTGAGCTCCTGTGCTGGGAGGCGGGGTGATATAGGAGGCGGCGCTGTGCATTCTGGGAACAGTCAAAGCTTTGAGCCTGTTGGTGCCTCAGATCAAGATCCTACTCTACACCCCATTGTCCAGACTTGTGGAGCCCAGTGTACCCGGCAGCAGAAATTGATTTTAGAAACTACCATTCTCTGTATACACCATGACAGCCGTGAGTCATGTAATTGGGCACCTCCCCATCACATGTATAGTCACATAATAAACCATGAAGCTTGTATCTCCCCCCTGCTACTGCTAGATGGCAGCACACCCACAGGACAGAGACTCCAGCCATAGCCTCCAGTAGCGCAGCTCCTCTAGTGGCCAAACATTGGTATGACAAGTCAAAGAATACTTTGGGAAACACATCTTGGAGCGCCATTGTTTTATTGAACAGGCAGTGATCTGTAACCAGGGCTGTTTCTAGTCAATATCCCACCCTGTGTGAACAGAAAAAATAAGAATTTACTCACCGGTAATTCTATTTCTCGTAGTCCGTAGTGGATGCTGGGAACTCCGTAAGGACCATGGGGAATAGCGGGCTCCGAAGGAGGCTGGGCACTCTAGAAAGATTTATGACTACCTGGTGTGCACTGGCTCCTCCCACTATGACCCTCCTCCAAGCCTCAGTTAGGACACTGTGCCCGGACGAGCAGACATAATAAGGAAGGATTTAGAATCCCGGGTAAGACTCTTACCAGCCACACCAATCACACCGTACAACTCGTGATACTATATCCAGTTTGACAGTATGAAAACAACTGAGCCTCCCAACAGATGGCTCAACAATAACCCTTTAGTTAACAATAACTATTTACAAGTATTGCAGACAATCCGCACTTGGGATGGGCGCCCAGCATCCACTACGGACTACGAGAAATAGAATTACCGGTGAGTAAATTCTTATTTTCTCTAACGTCCTAGTGGATGCTGGGAACTCCGTAAGGACCATGGGGATTATACCAAAGCTCCCAAACGGGCGGGAGAGTGCGGATGACTCTGTAGCACCGAATGAGAGAACTCCAGGTCCTCCTCAGCCAGGGTATCAAATTTGTAGAATTTTGCAAACGTGTTTGCCCCTGACCAAGTAGCTGCTCGGCAAAGTTGTAAAGCCGAGACCCCTCGGGCAGCCGCCCAAGAAGAGCCCACCTTCCTTGTGGAATGGGCATTTACAGATTTTGGCTGTGGTATGCCTGCCACAGAATGTGCAAGCTGAATTGTACTACAAATCCAGCGAGCAATAGACTGCTTAGAAGCAGGAGCACCCAGCTTGTTGGGTGCATACAGGATAAACAGCGAGTCAGAGTTTCTGACTCCAGCCGTCCTGGAAACATATATTTTCAGGGCCCTGACAACGTCTAGCAACTTGGAGTCCTCCAATTCACTAGTAGCCGCCGGCACCACAATAGGCTGGTTCAGGTGAAACGCTGACACCACCTTAGGAAGAAATTGGGGACGAGTCCTCAATTCTGCCCTATCCATATGGAAAATCAGATAAGGGCTTTTGCATGATAAAGCCGCCAATTCTGACACTCGCCTGGCTGAAGCCAAGGCCAATAACATGACCACTTTCCACGTGAGATATTTTAGATCCACGGTTTTTAGTGGCTCAAACCAATGTGATTTTAAGAAAACTCAACACCACGTTGAGATCCCAAGGTGCCACAGGGGGCACAAACGGGGGCTGAATATGCAGCACTCCTTTCACAATGTCTGAACTTCAGGTACTGAAGCTAATTCTTTTTGAAAGAAAATCGACAGAGCCGAGATCTGTACTTTAACGGAGCCTAGACTTAGGCCCATATTCACTCCTGCTTGCAGGAAATGTAGAAATCGACCTAGTGGAAATTCCTCTGTTGGGGCCTTTTTGGCCTCGCACCATGCAACATATTTCCGCCACATGCGGTGATAATGCTTTGCCGTAACATCTTTCCTGGCTTTAATAAGCGCAGGAATGACTTCTTCCGGAATACCCTTTTCCTTCAGGATCCGGCGCTCAATCGCCATGCCGTCAAACGCAGCCGCGGTAAGTCTTGGAACAGACAGGGCCCCTGCTGAAGCAGGTCCTGTCTGAGCGGCAGAGGCCATGGGTCCTCTGATATAATTTCCTGAAGTTCCGGGTACCAAGCCCTTCTTGGCCAATCCGGAACCACGAGTATCGTTCTTACTCCTCGCCATCTTATTATTCTCAGTACCTTTGGTATGAGAGGCAGAGTAGGGAACACATAAACCGACTGGTACACCCACGGTGTCACTAGAGCGTCCACAGCTATCGCCTGAGGGTCCCTTGACCTGGCGCAATATCTCTTTAGCTTTTTGTTGAGGCGGGACGCCATCATGTCCACCTGTGGCCTTTCCCAACGGTTTACCAACAGCAGGAAGACTTCTGGATGAAGTCCCCACTCTCCCGGGTGTAGGTCGTGTCTGCTGAGGAAGTCTGCTTCCCAGTTGTCCACTCCCGGAATGAACACTGCTGACAGTGCTAGTACGTGATTTTCCGCCCATCGGAGAATCCTTGTGGCTTCTGCCATTGCCATCCTGCTTCTTGTGCCGCCCTGTCGGGTCACATGGGCGACTGCCGTGATGTTGTCTGACTGTATCAGTACCGGCTGGTTTTGAAGCAGGGGTCATGCCTGACCTAGGGCATTGTAAATGGCCCTCAGTTCCAGAATTTATATGTAGGGAAGTCTCCTGACTTGACCATAGGCCCTGGAAGTTTCTTCCCTGTGTGACTGCTTCCCAGCCTTGAAGGCTGGCATCCGTGGTCACCAGGACCCAGTCCTGTATGCCGAAACTGCGGCCCTCTAGAAGATGAGCACCCTGCATCCACCACAGTAGAGACACCCTGGTCCTTGGAGACAGGGTTATCATTTGATGCATTTGAAGATGCGATCCCGACCACTTATCTAAGAGGTCTCACTGGAAGGTCCTCGCATGGAACCTGCCGAATGGAATTGCTTCGTATGAAGCCACCATTTTTCCCAGGACTCGTGTGCAACGATGCACCGATACCCTTTTTGGTTTTAGGAGGTCTCTGACTAGAGATGACAGCTCCTTGGCTTTCTCCTGCGGGAGAAACACTTTTTTCTGTTCTGTGTCCAAAATCATCCCCAGGAACAGTAAGCGAGTGGAAGGAACCAGCTGTGACTTTGGAATGTTCAGAATCCAGCCATGCTGTTGTAGCACCTCCTGCGATAGTGCTACTCCGACCAGTAACTGCTCCCTGGACCTCGCCTTTATAAGGAGATCGTCCAAGTATGGGATAAATAAAAACTCCCTTTTTTTTTTTTGAAGGAGTATCATCATTTCTGCCATTACCTTGGTAAACACCCTCGGTGCCGTGGACAGTCCAAACGGTAGTGTCTGGAATTGGTAATGGCAATCCTGTACCACAATCTGAGGTACTCCTGGTGAGGAAGATAAATAGGGACATGCAGGTAAGCATCCTTGATGTCCACGGATACCATGTAATCCCTCTCGTCCAGGCTTGCAAAAACCGCCCTGAGCGATTCCATCTTGAACTTTGTTATGTAAGTGTTCAAGGATTTCCATTTTAAATGGGTCTCACCGAACCGGCTGGTTTCGGTACCACAAACAGTGTGGAATAGTAACCCCGTCCTTGTTGAAGTAGGGGCACCTTGACTATTTTTCCCTCTTCCCTCGTTTGACCCGCCTGCTTTTTTGAAGCCGAAAGGACTCTACCTGATAATACAGTGCGTTTCTTAGGCTGTGAGGAAACCTGAGGTAAAATATTTTCATCCCAGCTGTTGCTGTGGATACGAGGTCCCAGAGACCATCCCCAACCAATTCCTCACCCTTATAAGGCTCTATGTGCCTTTTAAAGTCAGCATCACCTGTCCAGTGACGGGTCTCCAATACCCTCCTGACAGAATGGACATTGCAATAATTCAGGATGCCAGCCGGCAAAATATTCCTCTGTGCATCCCTCATATATAAGACGACGTCTTATGTTCGCAAAATAGTATCCCTGTTTGAAAGGGGTACAGACCACGCTGCAGCAGTCTGCAGGTCTCAGTCTAGTACCTGAGTGTGTAATTACAGACTTCAGGATAGCCTCCTGCTATTTATCAGCAGGTACCTTCAAAGTGGCCGTATCCTAAGACAGCAGTGCCACCTTGACAAACGTGTGAGCGCCTTATCCACCCTAAGGGATATCTCCCAGCGTAACTTATCCTCTGGCGGGAAAGGGTACGCCATCAGTAACTTGTTAGAAATTACCAGTTTCTTATCGGGGAAACCCACGCTTTTTCACACTTCATTCACTCATTTGATGGGGGAACAAAACACTGTCTGCTTTTTCTCCCCACACATAAAACCCTTTGTTTTTAGTGGTACTTGGGTTAATGTCAGAAATGTGTAACACATTTTATATTGCCGGGATCATGTAACGGATGTTCCTAGTGGATTGTGTATATGTCTCAACCTCGTCGACACTGGAGTCAGACTCCGTGTCGACATCTGTGTCTGCCATCTGAGGGAGCGTTGATGGCCTTTGAGACGTCTGGGCAGGCGCGGGCTTCATCCAGCCTTTTATGTAAGGAGTTGACACTGTCGGTTAATACCTTCCACCTATCCATCCACTCTGGTGTCGGCCCACAGGGACGACATCTCATTTATCGGCATCTGCTCCGCCTCCACATAAGTCTCCTCATCAAACATGTCGACACAGCCGTACCGACACACCGCACACACACAAGGAATGCTCCAATGAGGACAGGACCCACAAAAGCCCTTTGGGGGGACAGAGTGAGAGTATGCCAGCACACACCAGAGCGCTATATAATGCAGGGACTAACTGAGTTATGTCCCCTATAGCTGCTTTTATATAATTTATACTGCGCCTAAATTTAGTGCCCCCCCTCTCTGTTTTAACCCTGTTCTGTTTAGTGTAGACTGCAGGGGAGAGCCAGGGAGCTTCCCTCCAACGGAGCTGTGAGGGAAAAATGGCGCCAGTGTGCTGAGGAGATAGGCTCCGCCCCTTTTTCGCGGACTTTTCTCCCGCATTTTTATGGAATCTGGCAGGGGTTAATATACATCCATATAGCCCTGGGGGTTATATGTGATATATTTTTGCCAGCCAAGGTGTTTATATTGCTGCTCAGGGCGCCCCCCCCCCCCCAGCGCCCTGCACCCTCAGTGACCGGAGTGTGTGGTGTGCATGAGGAGCAATGGCGCACAGCTGCAGTGCTGTGCGCTACCTTGGTGAAGACTGATGTCTTCTGCCGCCGTTTTTCCGGACCTCTTCTTGCTTCTGGCTCTGTAAGGGGGACGGCGGCGCGGCTCCGGGACCGAACACCAAGGACTGGGCCTGCGGTCGATCCCTCTGGAGCTAATGGTGTCCAGTAGCCTAAGAAGCCCAATCCGGCTGCAAGCAGGCGAGTTCGCTTCTTCTCCCCTTAGTCCCTCGCTGCAGTGAGCCTGTTGCCAGCAGGTCTCACTGAAAATAAAAAACCTAAATCTATACTTTCTTTCTAAGGGCTCAGGAGAGCCCCTAGTGTGCATCCAACCTCGGCCGGGCACAAGATCTAACTGGGGCTTGGAGGAGGGTCATAGTGGGAGGAGCCAGTGCACACCAGGTAGTCATAAATCTTTCTAGAGTGCCCAGCCTCCTTCGGAGCCCGCTATTCCCCATGGTCCTTACGGAGTTCCCAGCATCCACTAGGACGTTAGAGAAATAATGCATGTACACAGGAAGCCAGGCAGGTCGCTCAAACAGGTCTCCCCTCCGGAGGCAGCACAGCAGCCAGCAGGCTCCCCGTGCGATTTCACAGCTCACCCACCCCTAGACACAGCTTTGTCTGTAACATAGACCATTTGTAAAAGACTGTATATTCCAACATAATGACTCTTCAATACATAGGCCTGTACATGATCTTATAATTCACATAAAGACCAAGCTTTAGCCTGCACCTAGTTCCCTGTCAGAGGGAGGCAGACTGCTCTCCAGTCTATAGTGAAGGAAGGCGTTATTTCAGCGGCGACAAGGAAACTGTATGTCCTGTAATCTGGAGCAACATACCTTGCACATTTTATTTCCTAACTTCCCGTTACTCTCCTCCCCCCCTCCCATTCTATACATCATCCCCCCCATACGCTTTGTGCTTCCTCTTGCCAATGACTCACAGTCTTATCTACATTCACAATAATCCATTCATAGACCGAAGTCTTCTGGGGAATTCCACTGACATAAGCAGCCATGTCAGGCGAAGCTTTACTGATGGGTGTTTAAGCGTCATATAGAATTTTGCATATGCATATTCCACCCATCTTAAGGCTCACCAGTGTGGGATAGGGAGCTTAGTTTAACATGGGTATGGGACTCAGTGTCGACACCCATTGGCCGACACTAGAAAAAGGTCAACACAGCCACGTGAAAAAAGGTTGACATTAGTTTTTTAGGCGTCGTTTTCTCCCGTCAAGTGACCGGGAACCCCAATTAGTGCACCGCGTCCCCTTGCATGGCGAGCAAACTGCGGGCAAGGTTACTGTTCCCAGTTGTAGTCCACGTGAATCGTAAAATATGGAAAAGTCCCAAAAAAAAAAAAAATTTGAAAAACTCATGTCGCCCTTGTTCGTCTCGACCCAGGGTCCGGATAATGTTATGACAAGGACTGAGGTAGAGGGATCATTGTAACACACGTCATACACAAACATTACAGCAGCAATGATTGGATGCATAATGCAGTCATGTTTTACACAAAGGATCTCCTGGGTTTCCCAACAGTGGCGTGATGGCTCCCGAGCTCTGTAGATGTGGCTTCTGTCTTCCCATGACGTATGAAGACATTAGAGCAGGCATGTCTAAACTGCGGCCCTCCAGCTGTTGTGCAACTACATATCCCAGAATGCCCTGACACAGTTTTTCTGTCAGAGAATGCTAAAGTTGTGACAGGGCATGCTGGGATGTGTAGTTTCTCAACCGCTGGAGGGCCGCAGTTTGCGTCATCACTCTAATGCAGGCATGTCCAATCTGTGCACAACTTTTCTCTAACGTCCTAGTGGATGCTAGGGACTCCATAAGGACCATGGGGAATAGACGGGCTCCGCAGGAGACAGGGCACCTTAAGAAAGAATTAGGAATACTGGTGTGTACTGGCTCCTCCCTCTATGTCCCTCCTCCAGACCTCAGTTTGAATCTGTGCCCGGACGAGCTAGGTGCACTTTAGTGAGCTCTCCTGAGCTTGCTGAATAGAAAGTATTTTGTTAAGATTTTTTTATTTTCAGGGAGCTCTGCTGGCAACAGACTCTCTGCTACGTGGGACTGAGGGGAGAGAAGCAGACCTACTCACTGTGGATAGGTCATGCTTCTTAGGCTACTGGACACCATTAGCTCCAGAGGGATCGAACACAGGAACGCACCCTTGGTCGTCCGATCCCAGAGCCGCGCCGCCGTCCCCCTCGCAGAGCCAGAAGCCGGCGTGAGAAGCAAGAAGACTTCAAAAGCGGCGGCAGAAGACTCCAGTCTTCACATGAGGTAGCGCACAGCACTGCAGCTGTGCGCCATTGCTCCCACATTAAACCCACACACTCCGGTCACTGTAGGGTGCAGGGCGCAGGGGGGCGCGCCCTGGGCAGCAATTAGAGACCTCTTGGCAAAGTGGGCATATATACAGTTGGGCACTGTATATATGCATGAGCCCCCGCCATTATTTTACACAATCGCGGGACAGAAGCCCGCCGCTGAGGGGGCGGGGCTTCTTCCTCAGTACTCACCAGCGCCATTTTCTCTCCACAGCTCCGCTGAGAGGAAGCTCCCCTGCAGATTCACGGTAGAAAGAGGGTAAAAAGAGAGGGGGGGCACATACATTTAGCGCAAAATCAGTATATACAGCAGCTACTGGGTAAACACTAAGTTACTGTGTAATTCCTGGGACATATAGCGCTGGGGTGTGTGCTGGCATACTCTCTCTCTGAGGGTTCTGTCCTCAAATAGAGCATCCCCTGTGTGTGTGGTGTGTCGGTACGCTTGTGTCGGCATGTTTGACGAGGAAGGCTATGTGGAAGCAGAGCAGGTACAAATGAATGTGGGATCGCCGCCGACGCCTGATTGGATGGATATGTGGAAGGTTTTAAATGATAATGTTAATTCCTTGCATAAAAGGTTGGATAAAGCTGAAGCCTTGGGACAGTCAGGGTCTCAACCCATGCCTGCTCCTACAGCGCAGAGGCCGTCAGGGTCTCAGAAGCGCCCACTATCCCAAATTGTTGACACAGATATCGACACGGATTCTGACTCCAGTGTCGATGGCGATGATGCAAAGTTGCAGCCTAAAATTACTAAAGCCATCCGCTACATGATTATAGCAATGAAGGATGTATTGCACATCTCAGAGGAAAACCCAGTCCCTGACAAGAGGGTTTATATGTTTGGGGAAAAAAGGCATGAGGTAACCTTTCCCCCTTCACATGAGTTAAATGAGTTATGTGAAAAGGCTTGGGAATCTCCAGATAGAAAAATGCAGATTTCCAAACGGTTGCTTATGGCGTATCCTTTCCCGCCAACGGACAGATTACGCTGGGAATCCTCCCCTAGGGTAGACAAAGCTTTGACACGCTTATCTAAGAAGGTAGCCCTGCCGTCACAGGATACAGCCACCCTAAAAGATCCTGCGGATAGAAAGCAGGAAGGTATCCTGAAGTCCATTTATACACATTCAGGTACCCTACTAAGGCCGGCAATTGCGTCGGCCTGGATGTGTAGTGCTGTAGCAGCATGGACAGATACCCTGTCTGAGGAACTTGATACCTTGGACAAGGATACTATATTACTGACCCTGGGGCATATAAAAGACGCTGTCCTATATATGAGAGATGCCCAGAGAGACATTAGCCTACTGGGCTCTAGAATAAATGCAATGTCGATTTCTGCCAGAAGGGTCATGTGGACTCGGCAATGGACAGGTGATGCCGACTCAAAAAAGGCACATGGAGGTTTTACCGTACAAGGGTGAGGAATTGTTTGGGGACGGTCTCTCGGATCTAGTTTCCACAGCTACGGCTGGGAAATCAAATTTTTTGCCATATATTCCCTCAGAACCTAAGAAAATAAGATTTTACTCACCGGTAAATCTATTTCTCGTAGTCCGTAGTGGATGCTGGGAACTCCGTAAGGACCACGGGGAATAGACGGGCTCCGCAGGAGACTGGGCACTCTAAAAGAAAGATTAGGTACTATCTGGTGTGCACTGGCTCCTCCCACTATGACCCTCCTCCAGACCTCAGTTAGGATACTGTGCCCGGAAGAGCTGACACAATAAGGAAGGATTTTGAATCCCGGGTAAGACTCATACCAGCCACACCAATCACACCGTATAACTCGTGATACTATACCCTGTTAACAGTATGAAATATAACTGAGCCTCTCAACAGATGGCTCAACAATAACCCTTAGTTAGGCAATAACTACATACAAGTATTGCAGACAATCCGCACTTGGGATGGGCACCCAGCATCCACTACGGACTACGAGAAATAGATTTACCGGTGAGTAAAATCTTATTTTCTCTGACGTCCTAGTGGATGCTGGGAACTCCGTAAGGACCATGGGGATTATACCAAAGCTCCCAAACGGGCGGGAGAGTGCGGATGACTCTGCAGCACCGAATGAGAGAACTCAAGGTCCTCCTCAGCCAGGGTACCAAATTTGTAGAATTTAGCAAACGTGTTTGCCCCTGACCAAGTTGCAGCTCGGCAAAGTTGTAAAGCCGAGACCCCTCGGGCAGCCGCCCAAGATGAGCCCACTTTCCTCGTGGAATGGGCTTTTACTGATTTAGGATGCAGCTATCCAGCCGCAGAATGCTCCAGCTGAATTGTGCTACAAATTCAGCGAGCAATAGTCTGCTTAGAAGCAGGAGCACCTATTTTGTTGGGTGCCTACAGGATAAAAAGCGAGTCAGTTTTCCTGACTCCAGCCGTCCTGGAAATATAAATTTTTAAGGCCCTGACTACGTCCAGTAACTTGGAATCTTCCAAGTCCCTAGTAGCCGCAGGCACTACAATAGGTTGGTTCAAGTGAAAAGCTGATACCACCCTAGGGAGAAACTGGGGACGAGTCCTCAATTCTGCCCTATCCATATGGAAAATCAGATAAGGGCTTTTACATGACAAAGCCGCCAATTCTGACACATGCCTGGCCGAAGCCAAGGCCAATAACATGACCACTTTCCACGTGAGATATTTCAAATCCACAGTTTTAAGTGGCTCAAACCAATGTGATTTTAAGAAACTCAACACCACGTTGAGATCCCAAGGTGCCACAGGAGGCACAAAAGGGGGCTGAATATGTAGCACTCCCTTTACAAATGTCTGAACTCCAGGCAGTGAAGCCAGTTCTTTCTGGAAGAAAATCGACAGAGCCGAAATCTGGACCTTAATGGAACCCAAGTTTAGGCCCATAGTCACTCCTGACTGTAGGAAGTGCAGAAAACGACCCAGCTGAAATTCCTCTGTTGGGGCCTTCCTGGCCTCACACCACGCAACATATTTTCGCCAAATACGGTGATAATGGTTTGCAGTTACTTCTTTCCTGGCTTTTATCAGCGTAGGAATGACTTCCTCCGGAATGCCCTTTTCCTTTAGGATCCGGAATTCAACCGCTATGCCGTCAAACGCAGCCGCGGTAAGTCTTGGAACAGACAGGGCCCCTGCTGTAGCAGATCCTGTCTGAGCGGTAGAGGCCATGGGTCCTCTGATATAATTTCTTGAAGTTCTGGGTACCAAGCTCTTCTTGGCCCATCCGGAACCACGAGTATCGTTCTTACTCCTCGTTTTCTTATTATTCTCAGTACCTTTGGTATGAGAGGCAGAGGAGGGAATACATAAACCGACTGGTACACCCACGGTGTCACTAGAGCGTCCACAGCTATTGCCCGAGGGTCCCTTGACCTGGCGCAATATCTAGTTTTTTGTTTAGGCGGGACGCCATCATGTCCACCTGTGGCCTTTCCCAACGGTTTACCAACAGTTGGAAGACTTCTGGATGAAGTCCCCACTCTCCCGGGTGTAGGTCGTGTCTGCTGAGGAAGTCTGCTTCCCAGTTGTCCACTCCCGGAATGAACACTGCTGACAGTGCTAAGACGTGATTTTCCGCCCATCGGAGAATCCTTGTGGCTTCTGCCATCGCCATCCTGCTTCTTGTGCCGCCCTGTCGGTTTACATGGGCGACTACCGTGATGTTGTCTGTTTGGATCAGTACCGGCTGGTTTTGAAGCAGAGGCCTTGCCAGACTTAGGGCATTGTAAATGGCCCTCAGTTCCAGAATATTTATGTGTAGGGACGACTCCTGACTTGACCAAAGTCCTTGGAAATTTCTTCCCTGTGTGACTGCCCCCCAGCCTCGAAGGCTGGCATCCGTGGTTACCAGGACCCAGTCCTGTATGCCGAATCTGCGGCCCTCTTGAAGATGAGCACTCTGCAGCCACCACAGTAGAGATACCCTGGTCCTTGGAGATAGGGTTATCAGCCGATGCATCTGAAGATGCGATCCCGACCACTTGTCCAAGAGGTCCCACTGAAAGGTTCTTGCATGGAACCTGCCGAATGGAATTTTGCTTCGTAAGAAGCTACCATTTTTCCCAGGACTCGTGTGCAGTGATGCACCGATACCTGTTTTGGTTTCAGGAGGTCTCTGACTAGAGATGACAGCTCCTTGGCTTTCTCCTGCGGGAGAAACACTTTTTTTTTTCTGTTCTGTGTCCAGAACCATCCCCAGGAACAGTAGGCGTGTGGTAGGAACCAGCTGTGACTTTGGAATGTATAGAATCCATCCGTGCTGTTGTAGCACTTCCCGAGATAGTGCTACTCCGACCAACAACTGCTCCTTGGACCTCGCCTTTATAAGGAGATCGTCCAAGTACGGGATAATTAAAAACTCCCTTTTTTTTCGAAGGAGTATCATCATTTCTGCCATTACCTTGGTAAAGACCCTCGGTGCCGTGGACAGTCCAAACGGCAGTGTTTGGAATTGGTAATGGCAATCCTGTACCACAAATCTGAGGTACTCCTGGTGAGGATGGTAAATGGGGACATGTAGGTAAGCATCCTTGATGTCCAGGGATACCATGTAATCCCCCTCCTCCAGGCTTGCAATAACCGCCCTGAGCGATTCCATCTTGAACTTGAATTTTTTTTTTTTATGTATGTGTTCAAGGATTTCAAATTTAAAATGGGTCTCACCGAACCGTCCGGTTTCGGTACCACAAACAGTGTGGAATAGTAACCCCGTCCTTGTTGAAGTAGGGGCACCTTGACTATCACCTGCTGGGAATACAGCTTGTGAATTGCCTCTAGCACAGCCTCCCTGCCTGAGGGAGTTGTCGGCAAGGCAGATTTGAGGAAACGGCGGGGGGGAGACGCCTCGAATTCCAGCTTGTACCCCTGAGATACTACTTGAAGGATCCAGGGATCCACCTGTGAGCGAGCCCACTGATCGCTGAAATTTTTGAGGCGGCCCCACACTGTACCTGGCTACGCCTGTGGAGCCCCCGCGTCATGCGGTGGACTCAGAGGAAGCGGGGGAAGAATTTTGATTCTGGGAACTGGCTGACTGGTGCAGCTTTTTCCCTCTTCCCTCGTCTCTGTGCAGAAAGGAAGCGCCTTTGACCCGCTTGCTTTTCTGAAGCCGAAAGGACTGTACCTGATAATACAGTGCTTTCTTAGGCTGTGAGGAACCTGAGGTAAAAAAATTTCTTCCCAGCTGTTGCTGTGGATACGAGGTCCCAGAGACCATCCCCAAACAATTCCTCACCCTTATAAGGCTCTATGTGCCTTTTAAAGTCAGCATCACCTGTCCAGTGTCGGGTCCCTAATACCCTCCTGACAGAATGGACATTGCATTAATTCTGGATGCCAGCCGGCAAAATATCCCTCTGTGCATCCCTCATATATAAGACGACGTCTTATGTTCGCAAAATAGTATCCCTGTTTGACAGGGTTGCAGACCACGCTGCAGCAGCACTATCTGCAGGTCTCAGTCTAGTACCTGAGTGTGTAAATACAGACTTCAGGATAGCCTCCTGCTTTTTATCAGCAGGTACCTTCAAAGTGGCCGTATCCTAAGACGGCAGTGCCACCTTTTTTGACAAACGTGTGAGCGCCTTATCCACCCTAGGGGATATCTCCCAGCGTAACTTATCCTCTGGCGGGAAAGGGTACGCCATCAGTAACTTTTTAGAAATTACCAGTTTCATATCGGGGGAACCCACGCTTTTTCACACTTCATTCACTCATTTGATGGGGGAACAAAACACTGCCTGCTTTTTCTCCCCAAACATAAAACCCTTTTTTAGTGGTACTTGGATTAATGTCAGAAATGTGTAACACATTTTTTTTTATTGCCGGGATCATGTAACGGATGTTCCTAGTGGATTGTGTATATGTCTCAACCTCGTCGACACTGGAGTCAGAGTCCGTGTCGACATCTGTGTCTGCCATCTGAGGGAGCGGGCGTTTTTGAGCCCCTGATGGCCTTTGAGACGCCTGGGCAGGCGCGGGCTGAGAAGCCGGCTGTCCCATAGCTGTTACGTCATCCAGCCTTTTATGTAAGGAGTTGACACTGTCGGTTTATACCTTCCACCTATCCATCCACTCTGGTGTCGGCCCCACAGGGGGCGACATCACATTTATCGGCATCTGCTCTGCCATCACATAAGCCTCCTCATCAAACGTGTCGACACAGCCGTACCGACACACCGCACACACACAGGGAATGCTCTGACTGAGGACAGGACCCCACACAGCCCTTTGGGGAGACAGAGAGAGAGTATGCCAGCACACACCAGAGCGCTATATAATTTAGGGATTAACACTATATTGAGTGAATTTTTCCCAATAGCTGCTTGTATATACAATATTGCGCCTAAATTTAGTGCCCCCCCTCTCTTTTTAACCCTTTGAGCCTGCAAACTACAGGGGAGAGCCTGGGGAGCTGTCTTCCAGCTGCACTGTGAAGAGAAAATGGCGCCAGTGTGCTGAGGGAGATAGCTCCGCCCCTTTTTCGCGGACTTTTCTCCCGCTTTTTTATGGATTCTGGCAGGGGTATTTATCACATATATAGCCTCTGGGGCTATATATTGTGATATATTTGCCAGCCAAGGTGTTTTTATTGCTGCTCAGGGCCCCCCCCCCCCCCCCCAGCGCCCTGCACCCTCAGTGACCGGAGTGTGAAGTGTGCATGAGGAGCAATGGCGCACAGCTGCAGTGCTGTGCGCTACCTTGGTGAAGACTGAAGTCTTCTGCTGCCGATTTTCCGGACCTCTTCTTGCTTCTGGCTCTGTAAGGGGGACGGCGGCGCGGCTCCGGGAACGAACACCAAGGCCAGTTCCATGCGGTCGATCCCTCTGGAGCTAATGGTGTCCAGTAGCCTAAGAAGCCCAAGCTAGCTGCAAGCAGGTAGGTTCGCTTCTTCTCCCCTTAGTCCCTCGATGCATGAGCCTGTTGCCAGCAGGTCTCACTGTAAAATAAAAAACCTAAAATAAACTTTCTTTCTAGGAGCTCAGGAGAGCCCCAAGTGTGCATCCAGCTCGGCCGGGCACAGAAATCTAACTGAGGTCTGGAGGAGGGTCATAGTGGGAGGAGCCAGTGCACACCAGATAGTACCTAATCTTTCTTTTAGAGTGCCCAGTCTCCTGCGGAGCCCGTCTATTCCCCATGGTCCTTACGGAGTTCCCAGCATCCACTAGGACGTCAGAGAAAGCACCTTATTACCAAATGCAGTCCTTTCGATCACAAAGAGGCAAGAGAGTCCGAGGTGCGTCCTTTCTTGCCAGAGGCAGGGGTAGAGGGAAGAAGCTGCACAATACAGCTAGTTCCCAGGGACAGAAGTCCTCCCAGGCTTCCACTAAATCCACCGCATGACGCTGGGGCTCCACAGATGGAGCCAGGATCGGTGGGGGCGCGTCTCCGAAATTTCAGCCACCAGTGGGTTCGCTCACGGGTGGATCCCTGGGCTATACAGATTGTATCTCAGGGATACAAGCTGGAATTCGAAGTGATGCCCCCTCACCGTTACCTCAAATCGGCCCTGCCAGCTTCCCCCATAGAGAGGAAAATAGTGTTAGCGGCAATTCACAAATTATATCTCCAGCAGGTGGTGGTAAAGGTTCCCCTCCTTCAACAGGGAAGGGGTTACTATTCAACAATGTTTGTGGTACCGAAACCGGACGGTTCGGTCAGACCCATATTGAATTTAAAATCCCTGAACAGTTACCTGAAACGGTTCAAGTTCAAGATGGAATCGCTCAGAGCGGTCATTGCAAGCCTGGAAGAGGGGGATTTTATGGTGTCTCTGGACATAAAGGATGCTTACCTGCATGTCCCCATTTATCCACCTCATCAGGAGTACCTCAGATTTGTGGTACAGGACTGTCATTACCAATTCCAGACGTTGCCGTTTGGTCTGTCCACGGCACCGAGAATATTTACCAAGGTAATGGCAGAAATGATGGTGCTCCTGCGAAAGCAAGGAGTCACAATTATCCCATACTTGGATGATCTCCTCATAAAGGCGAGGTCCAGAGAGCAGTTGCTGATCAGCGTAGCACACTCTCGAGAAGTGTTGCAACAGCACGGCTGGATTCTGAATATTCCAAAGTCGCAGCCGATTCCTACGACGCGTCTGCCCTTCCTGGGCATGATTCTGGACACAGACCAGAAGAAGGTTTTTCTCCCGACGGAGAAGGCTCAGGAGCTCGTGACTCTGGTCAGAGACCTCTTAAAACCAAAACAGGTGTCGGTGCATCACTGCACGCGAGTCCTGGGAAAGATGGTGGCGTCATACGAGGCCATTCCCTTCGGCAGGTTCCATGCGAGGACCTTTCAGTGGGATCTGTTGGACAAGTGGTCCGGATCGCATCTTCAGATGCATCGGCTGATCACCCTATCCCCCAGGGCCAGGGTGTCTCTTCTGTGGTGGCTGCAGAGTGCTCACCTTCTCGGGGGTCGCAGGTTCGGCATTCTGGACTGGGTCCTGGTGACCACGGATGCAAGCCTCCGAGGGTGGGGGGCAGTCACACAGGGAAGAAATTTCCAGGGTCTGTGGTCAAGTCAGGAGATTTGTCTGCACATCAATATCCTGGAACTGAGGGCCATATACAACGCCCTAAGTCAAGCGGAACCTCTGCTTCGCAACCATCCGGTGCTGATTCAGTCAGACAACATCACCGCAGTGGCTCATGTAAACCGCCAAGGCGGCACACGGAGCAGGGTGGCGATGGCGGAAGCCACCAGAATTCTTCGCTGGGCGGAGAATCACGTGCAAGCACTGTCAGCAGTGTTCATTCCGGGAGTGGACAACTGGGAAGCAGACTTCCTCAGCAGGCACGACCTCCACCCGGGAGAGTGGGGACTTAATCAAGAAGTCTTCACACAGATTACAAATCGATGGGAACTGCCACATGTGGACATGATGGCATCCCGCCTCAACAAAAAGCTACAAATGTATTGCGCCAGGTCAAGAGACCCTCAGGCGATAGCTTTGGACGCACTAGTGACACCGTGGGTGTTCCAGTCGGTTTATGTGTTTCCTCCTCTTCCTCTCATACCCAAGGTGCTGAGAATCGTAAGAAAAAGAGGAGTGAGAACAATACTCATTGTTCCGGATTGGCCAAGAAGGACTTGGTATCCGGAACTACAAGAAATGCTCACAGAGGACCCATGGCCTCTGCCTCTCAGACAGGATCTGTTGCAACAGGGGCCCTGTCTGTTCCAAGACTTACCGCGGCTGCGTTTGATGGCATGGCGGTTGAACGCCGGATCCTAGCAGAAAAAAGCATTCCGGATGAGGTTATTCCTACGCTAATAAAGGCTAGGAAGGACGTGACGGCTAAACATTATCACCGTATATATGGCGAAAATATGTTGCTTGGTGTGGGGCCAGGAATGCCCCTACAGAGGAATTCCAGCTGGGCCGTTTCCTTCACTTCCTACAGTCGGGAGTGACTTTGGGCTTAAAATTGGGGTCCATTAAGGTCCAGATTTCAGCATATTCCATTTTCTTTCAAAAGGAACTGGCTTCTCTTCCTGAAGTTCAGACGTTTGTAAAGGGAGTGCTGCATATTCAACCCCCTTTCTCTAACGTCCTAGTGGATGCTGGGAACTCCGTAAGGACCATGGGGAATAGCGGGCTCCGAAGGAGGCTGGGCACTCTAGAAAGATCTTAGACTGGTGTGCACTGGCTCCTCCCACTATGACCCTCCTCCAAGCCCCAGTTAGATTTCGTGCCCGGCCGAGGTTGGATGCACACTAGGGGCTCTCCTGAGCTCTTAGAAAGTTATAGTCTTAGAATTTGTTTTTTTTCAGTGAGACCTGCTGGCAACAGGCTCACTGCAGCGAGGGACTAAGGGGAGAAGAAGCGAACTCGCCTGCTTGCAGCCGGATTGGGCTTCTTAGGCTACTGGACACCATTAGCTCCAGAGGGATCGACCGCAGGCCCAGCCTTGATGTTCGGTCCCGGAGCCGCGCCGCCGTCCCCCTTACAGAGCCAGAAGCAGGAAGATGGTCCGGAAAATCGGCGGCATGAAGACATCCTGTCTTCACCAAGGTAGCGCACAGCACTGCAGCTGTGCGCCATTGCTCCTCATACACACTTCACACTCCGGTCACTGAGGGTGCAGGGCGCTGGGGGGGGGCGCCCTGAGGCAGCAATAAAAACACCTTGGCTGGCTAAAATACCTCAATATATAGTAGAGATGAGCGGGTTCGGTTCCTCGGAATCCGAACCCGCCCGAACTTCATGTTTTTTTTCACGGGTCCGAGCGACTCGGATCTTCCCGCCTTGCTCGGTTAACCCGAGCGCGCCCGAACGTCATCATGACGCTGTCGGATTCTCGCGAGACTCGGATTCTATATAAGGAGCCGCGCGTCGCCGCCATTTTCACACGTGCATTGAGATTGATAGGGAGAGGACGTGGCTGGCGTCCTCTCCATTTAGATTAGAAGAGAGAGAGTGAGATTGATTTGAGACAGAGACACTTGATTTACTGGAGCTTAGGAGTACTGTAGAGAGTGCAGAGTTTAGTAGTGACTGACCACAGTGACCACCAGACAGTGCAGTTTTATTTAATATAATCCGTTCTCTGCCTGAAAAAAACGATACACAGTGACTCAGTCACATACCATATCTGTGTGCACTGCTCAGCCCAGTGTGCTGCATCATCTATGTATATATCTGACTGTGCTCACACAGCTTATAATTGTGGGGGAGACTGGGGAGCAGTGCCAGTTATAGGTTATAGCAGGAGCCAGGAGTACATATTATTAAAATTAAACAGTGCACACTTTTGCTGCAGGAGTGCCACTGCCAGTGTGACTGACCAGTGACCTGACCACACTGACCACCAGTATAGTTAGTAGTATACTATATTGTGATTGCCTGAAAAAGTTAAACACTCGTCGTGTGACTTGTGTGGTGTTTTTTTTTTATTCCATAAAAAACTCATTCTGCTGACAGACAGTGTCCAGCAGGTCCGTCATTATATAATATATACCTGTCCGGCTGCAGTAGTGATATATATATATTTTTTATATCATTATTTATCATCCAGTCGCAGCAGACACAGTACGGTAGATCACGGCTGTAGCTACCTCTGTGTCGGCACTCGGCAGTCCATCCATAATTGTATACCACCTACCCGTGGTTTTTTTTTCTTTCTTCTTTATACATACATACTACATCTCTTTATCAACCAGTCTATAGTAGCAGCAGACACAGTACAGTACGGTAGTCCACGGCTGTAGCTACCTCTGTGTCGGCACTCGGCAGTCCGTCCATAATTGTATACCACCTACCCGTGGTTTTTTTTTCTTTCTTCTTTATACATACATACTACATCTCTTTATCAACCAGTCTATATTAGCAGCAGACACAGTACAGTAGTCCACGGCTGTAGCTACCTCTGTGTCGGCACTCGGCAGTCCATCCATAATTGTATACCACCTACCCGTGGTTTTTTTTTCTTTCTTCTTTATACATACATACTACATCTCTTTATCAACCAGTCTATATTAGCAGCAGACACAGTACAGTACGGTAGTCCACGGCTGTAGCTACCTCTGTGTCGGCACTCGGCAGTCCGTCCATAATTGTATACCACCTACCCGTGGTTTTTTTTTCTTTCTTCTTTATACATACATACTACATCTCTTTATCAACCAGTCTATATTAGCAGCAGACACAGTACAGTAGTCCACGGCTGTAGCTACCTCTGTGTCGGCACTCGGCAGTCCATCCATAATTGTATACCACCTACCCGTGGTTTTTTTTTTTCTTTCTTCTTTATACATACTACATCTCATTATCAACCAGTCTATATTAGCAGCAGACACAGTACGGTAGTCCACGGCTGTAGCTACCTCTGTGTCGGCACTCGGCAGTCCGTCCATAATTGTATACCACCTACCCGTGGTTTTTTTTTCTTTCTTCTTTATACATACTACATCTCATTATCAACCAGTCTATATTAGCAGCAGACACAGTACGGTAGTCCACGGCTGTAGCTACCTCTGTGTCGGCACTCGGCAGTCCATCCATAATTGTATACCACCTACCCGTGGTTTTTTTTTCTTTCTTCTTTATACATACTACATCTCATTATCATCCAGTCTATATTAGCAGCAGACACAGTACAGTACGGTAGTCCACGGCTGTAGCTACCTCTGTGTCGGCACTCGGCAGTCCGTCCATAATTGTATACCACCTACCCGTGGTTTTTTCTTTCTTTCTTCTTTATACATACTACATCTCATTATCAACCAGTCTATATTAGCAGCAGACACAGTACGGTAGTCCACGGCTGTAGCTACCTCTGTGTCGGCACTCGGCAGTCCATCCATAATTGTATACCACCTACCCGTGGTTTTTTTTTCTTTCTTCTTTATACATACATACTACATCTCTTTATCAACCAGTCTATATTAGCAGCAGACACAGTACAGTAGTCCACGGCTGTAGCTACCTCTGTGTCGGCACTCGGCAGTCCATCCATAATTGTATACCACCTACCCGTGGTTTTTTTTTCTTTCTTCTTTATACATACATACTACATCTCATTATCATCCAGTCTATATTAGCAGCAGACACAGTACAGTACAATAGTCCACGGCTGTAGCTACCTCTGTGTCGGCACTCGGCAGTCCATCCATAATTGTATACTAGTATCCATCCATCTCCATTGTTTACCTGAGGTGCCTTTTAGTTGTGCCTATTAAAATATGGAGAACAAAAATGTTGAGGTTCCAAAATTAGGGAAAGATCAAGATCCACTTCCACCTCGTGCTGAAGCTGCTGCCACTAGTCATGGCCGAGACGATGAAATGCCAGCAACGCCGTCTGCCAAGGCCGATGCCCAATGTCATAGTACAGAGCATGTCAAATCCAAAACACCAAATATCAGTAAAAAAAGGACTCCAAAACCTAAAATAAAATTGTCGGAGGAGAAGCGTAAACTTGCCAATATGCCATTTACCATACGGAGTGGCAAGGAACGGCTGAGGCCCTGGCCTATGTTCATGGCTAGTGGTTCAGCTTCACATGAGGATGGAAGCACTCAGCCTCTCGCTAGAAAACTGAAAAGACTCAAGCTGGCAAAAGCACCGCAAAGAACTGTGCGTTCTTCGAAATCCCAAATCCACAAGGAGAGTCCAATTGTGTCGGTTGCGATGCCTGACCTTCCCAACACTGGACGTGAAGAGCATGCGCCTTCCACCATTTGCACGCCCCCTGCAAGTGCTGGAAGGAGCACCCGCAGTCCAGTTCCTGATAGTCAGATTGAAGATGTCAGTGTTGAAGTACACCAGGATGAGGAGGATATGGGTGTTGCTGGCGCTGGGGAGGAAATTGACCAGGAGGATTCTGATGGTGAGGTGGTTTGTTTAAGTCAGGCACCCGGGGAGACACCTGTTGTCCGTGGGAGGAATATGGCCGTTGACATGCCTGGTGAAAATACCAAAAAAATCAGCTCTTCGGTGTGGAAGTATTTCACCAGAAATGCGGACAACATTTGTCAAGCCGTGTGTTCCCTTTGTCAAGCTGTAATAAGTAGGGGTAAGGACGTTAACCACCTCGGAACATCCTCCCTTATACGTCACCTGCAGCGCATTCATAATAAGTCAGTGACAAGTTCAAAAACTTTGGGCGACAGCGGAAGCAGTCCACTGACCAGTAAATCCCTTCCTCTTGTAACCAAGCTCACGCAAACCACCCCACCAACTCCCTCAGTGTCAATTTCCTCCTTCCCCAGGAATGCCAATAGTCCTGCAGGCCATGTCACTGGCAATTCTGACGAGTCCTCTCCTGCCTGGGATTCCTCCGATGCATCCTTGCGTGTAACGCCTACTGCTGCTGGCGCTGCTGTTGTTGCTGCTGGGAGTCGATGGTCATCCCAGAGGGGAAGTCGTAAGCCCACTTGTACTACTTCCAGTAAGCAATTGACTGTCCAACAGTCCTTTGCGAGGAAGATGAAATATCACAGCAGTCATCCTGCTGCAAAGCGGATAACTGAGGCCTTGACAACTATGTTGGTGTTAGACGTGCGTCCGGTATCCGCCGTTAGTTCACAGGGAACTAGACAATTTATTGAGGCAGTGTGCCCCCGTTACCAAATACCATCTAGGTTCCACTTCTGTAGGCAGGCGATACCGAGAATGTACACGGACGTCAGAAAAAGACTCACCAGTGTCCTAAAAAATGCAGTTGTACCCAATGTCCACTTAACCACGGACATGTGGACAAGTGGAGCAGGGCAGGGTCAGGACTATATGACTGTGACAGCCCACTGGGTAGATGTATGGACTCCCGCCGCAAGAACAGCAGCGGCGGCACCAGTAGCAGCATCTCGCAAACGCCAACTCTTTCCTAGGCAGGCTACGCTTTGTATCACCGCTTTCCAGAATACGCACACAGCTAAAAACCTCTTACGGCAACTGAGGAAGATCATCGCAGAATGGCTTACCCCAATTGGACTCTCCTGTGGATTTGTGGCATCGGACAACGCCAGCAATATTGTGTGTGCATTAAATATGGGCAAATTCCAGCACGTCCCATGTTTTGCACATACCTTGAATTTGGTGGTGCAGAATTTTTTAAAAAACGACAGGGGCGTGCAAGAGATGCTGTCGGTGGCCAGAAGAATTGCGGGACACTTTCGGCGTACAGGCACCACGTACAGAAGACTGGAGCACCACCAAAAACTACTGAACCTGCCCTGCCATCATCTGAAGCAAGAAGTGGTAACGAGGTGGAATTCAACCCTCTATATGCTTCAGAGGTTGGAGGAGCAGCAAAAGGCCATTCAAGCCTATACAATTGAGCACGATATAGGAGGTGGAATGCACCTGTCTCAAGTGCAGTGGAGAATGATTTCAACGTTGTGCAAGGTTCTGATGCCCTTTGAACTTGCCACACGTGAAGTCAGTTCAGACACTGCCAGCCTGAGTCAGGTCATTCCCCTCATCAGGCTTTTGCAGAAGAAGCTGGAGACATTGAAGGAGGAGCTAACACGGAGCGATTCCGCTAGGCATGTGGGACTTGTGGATGGAGCCCTTAATTCGCTTAACAAGGATTCACGGGTGGTCAATCTGTTGAAATCAGAGCACTACATTTTGGCCACCGTGCTCGATCCTAGATTTAAAACCTACCTTGGATCTCTCTTTCCGGCAGACACAAGTCTGCTGGGGTTGAAAGACCTGCTGGTGAGAAAATTGTCAAGTCAAGCGGAACGCGACCTGTCAACATCTCCTCCTTCACATTCTCCCGCAACTGGGGGTGCGAGGAAAAGGCTCAGAATTCCGAGCCCACCCGCTGGCGGTGATGCAGGGCAGTCTGGAGCGACTGCTGATGCTGACATCTGGTCCGGACTGAAGGACCTGACAACGATTACGGACATGTCGTCTACTGTCACTGCATATGATTCTCTCAACATTGAAAGAATGGTGGAGGATTATATGAGTGACCGCATCCAAGTAGGCACGTCACACAGTCCGTACTTATACTGGCAGGAAAAAGAGGCAATTTGGAGGCCCTTGCACAAACTGGCTTTATTCTACCTAAGTTGCCCTCCCACAAGTGTGTACTCCGAAAGAGTGTTTAGTGCCGCCGCTCACCTTGTCAGCAATCGGCGTACGAGGTTACATCCAGAAAATGTGGAGAAGATGATGTTCATTAAAATGAATTATAATCAATTCCTCCGCGGAGACATTGACCAGCAGCAATTGCCTCCACAAAGTACACAGGGAGCTGAGATGGTGGATTCCAGTGGGGACGAATTGATAATCTGTGAGGAGGGGGATGTACACGGTGATATATCGGAGGATGATGATGAGGTGGACATCTTGCCTCTGTAGAGCCAGTTTGTGCAAGGAGAGATTAATTGCTTCTTTTTTTGGGGGGGGTCCAAACCAACCCGTCATATCAGTCACAGTCGTGTGGCAGACCCTGTCACTGAAATGATGGGTTGGTTAAAGTGTGCATGTCCTGTTTATACAACATAAGGGTGGGTGGGAGGGCCCAAGGACAATTCCATCTTGCACCTCTTTTTTCTTTTATTTTTCTTTGCATCATGTGCTGTTTGGGGAGGGTTTTTTGGAAGGGCCATCCTGCGTGACACTGCAGTGCCACTCCTAGATGGGCCCGGTGTTTGTGTCGGCCACTAGGGTCGCTTATCTTACTCACACAGTCAGCTACCTCATTGCGCCTCTTTTTTTCTTTGCGTCATGTGCTGTTTGGGGAGGGTTTTTTGGAAGGGCCATCCTGCGTGACACTGCAGTGCCACTCCTAGATGGGCCCGGTGTTTGTGTCGGCCACTAGGGTCGCTTATCTTACTCACACAGTCAGCTACCTCATTGCGCCTCTTTTTTTCTTTGCGTCATGTGCTGTTTGGGGAGGGTTTTTTGGAAGGGCCATCCTGCGTGACACTGCAGTGCCACTCCTAGATGGGCCCGGTGTTTGTGTCGGCCACTAGGGTCGCTTATCTTACTCACACAGTCAGCTACCTCATTGCGCCTCTTTTTTTCTTTGCGTCATGTGCTGTTTGGGGAGGGTTTTTTGGAAGGGCCATCCTGCGTGACACTGCAGTGCCACTCCTAGATGGGCCCGGTGTTTGTGTCGGCCACTAGGGTCGCTTATCTTACTCACACAGTCAGCTACCTCATTGCGCCTCTTTTTTTCATTGCGTCATGTGCTGTTTGGGGAGGATTTTTTGGAAGGGACATCCTGCGTGACACTGCAGTGCCACTCCTAGATGGGCCCGGTGTTTGTGTCGGCCACTAGGGTCGCTTATCTTACTCACACAGCTACCTCATTGCGCCTCTTTTTTTCTTTGCGTCATGTGCTGTTTGGGGAGGGTTTTTTGGAAGGGACATCCTGCGTGACACTGCAGTGCCACTCCTAGATGGGCCCGGTGTTTGTGTCGGCCACTAGGGTCGCTTATCTTACTCACACAGCGACCTCGGTGCAAATTTTAGGACTAAAAATAATATTGTGAGGTGTGAGGTATTCAGAATAGACTGAAAATGAGTGTAAATTATGGTTTTTGAGGTTAATAATACTTTGGGATCAAAATGACCCCCAAATTCTATGATTTAAGCTG
Source organism: Pseudophryne corroboree (assembly GCF_028390025.1). Taxonomy (NCBI): domain Eukaryota; kingdom Metazoa; phylum Chordata; class Amphibia; order Anura; family Myobatrachidae; genus Pseudophryne; species Pseudophryne corroboree. The sequence continues at coordinate 829,073,281 of NC_086448.1, read as the reverse complement.
TTTTTTAGGGTTTTTTGAAAAAAACACCCGAATCCAAAACACACCCGAATCCGACAAAAAAAATTCGGTGAGGTTTTGCCAAAACGCAGTCGAACCCAAAACACGGCCGCGGAACCGAACCCAAAACCAAAACACAAAACCCGAAAAATTTCCGGCGCTCATCTCTAATATATAGCCCCTGGGGCTATATATGAGGTAAATACCCCTGCCAGAATCCCCAAAAAAAACGGGAGAATAGGCCGCGAAAAAGGGGCGGAGCCTATCTCCTCAGCACACTGGCGCCATTTTTCCCTCACAGCTCGGCTGGAAGGAAGCTCCCTGGCTCTTCCCTGCATTTCTACAGTACAGTAAGAGGGAAAAGAGAGGGGGGGCACTAAATTGGCACTGTATACAGTATAAGCAGCTATTAGGGACATAACTCAGTTAGTCCCTGTATATATATAGCGCTCTGGTGTGTGCTGGCATACTCTTACTCTGTCCCCCCAAAGGGCTTTTGTGGGTCTTGTCCTCTATTTGAGCATTCCCTGTGTGTGTGGAGTGTGTCGGTACGGCTGTGTCGACATGTTTGAGGAGGATAATGATGTGGAGGGGGAGCAGATGCCTTTAGCAGAGATGTCACCCCCTGCGGGGCAGACACCTGAGTGGATGGTATTATGGCAAGAAATGAGTGCACGTATAGACTCCTTACATAAAAAATTTGACGACATGCCGACTGTGGGACAGCCGAGTCTTCAGCTCGTGCCTGTCCAAGGGTCTCAAAAGTCATCAGGGGCTCTAAAACGCCCGTTATCTCACGTGGCACAAGTAGATGTCGACACGGATACTGACGCCAGTGTCGACGACGATGAGTCAAATTTAATGCCCGTTAAGGCCATTCGCTGCATGATTGAGGCAATGAAAGAGGTGTTAAATATTTCTGATTTACATCCAGGTACCACAAAAAAGGGTATTATGTTTGGGGAGAAAAAACTACCTGTAGTTTTTCCCCCGTCAGATGAATTAAATGAAGTGTGTGAAGAAGCGTGGGCTTCCCCTGATAAGAAATTGGTGATTCCTAAGAAATTACTAATGGCGTTCCCTTTCCCGCCAGAGGATAGGTTACGTTGGGAAACACCCCCGAGGGTGGATAAAGCGCTCACACGTTTGTCAAAAAAGGTGGCACTACCGTCCCAGGATACGGCCGCCCTTAAGGAACCTGCTGATAGAAGGCAGGAGGCGATCCTGAAGTCTGTATATACACACTCAGGCATTATACTCAGACCAGCAATTGCGTCAGCTTGGATGTGCAGTGCTGCCGCTGCATGGTCAGATAACCTGTCAGAAAATATTGACACACTAGACAGAGACACGATCGTTAACAATTGACCATATAAAAGACTCAGTCTTATACATGAGAGATGCACAGAGGGAAATCTGCCGGCTGGCATCTAAAGTAAGTGCACTATCTATCTCTGCTAGGAGATGCTTATGGACTCGCCAGTGGACTGGAGATGCAGATTCCAAAAGGCACATGGAAGTTTTGCCTTATAAAGGGGAGGAATTATTTGGGGATGGTCTCTCCGACCTAGTTTCCACAGCAACGTCTGGGAAGTCAGCATTTTTACCCCATGTCCCCTCACAGCCTAAGAAGGCGCCATTTTATCAGGTTCAGTCCTTTCGATCCCAGAAAAATAAGCGGGGAAAAGGAGGGTCTTTTCTGTCAAGAGGCAGAGGCAGGGGAAAAAGGCTGCAGCAAACAGCAGGTTCCCAGGAACAAAAGTCCTCCCCCGCTTCCTCTTCCAAGTCCGCCGCATGACGGTGGGGCTTCACAAGCGGAGCCAGGTACGGTGGGGGCCCGCCTCAGGAATTTCAGCGATCAGTGGGTTCGCTCACAGGTGGATCCCTGGATCCTTCAAATAGTATCTCAGGGATACAGGCTGGAATTCGAGGCGATTCCACCCCGCCGTTTCCTAAAATCCGCCTTGCCGATTGCTCCCTCAGACAGGGAGGCAGTGCTAGCGGCAATTCACAAGCTGTATTCCCAGCAGGTGATAATCAAGGTACCCCTACTTCAACAAGGCCGGGGTTACTATTCCACACTATTTGTGGTACCGAAACCGGACGGTTCGGTGAGACCCATTCTAAATTTGAAGTCCTTGAACACATACATAAAAAAATTCAAGTTCAAGATGGAATCGCTCAGGGCGGTTATTGCAAGCCTGGACGAGGGGGATTACATGGTATCCCTGGACATCAAGGATGCTTACCTGCATGTCCCCATTTACAATTCTCACCAGGAGTACCTCAGATTTGTGGTACAGGATTGCCATTACCAATTCCAGACGCTGCCGTTTGGACTCTCCACGGCACCGAGGGTATTTACCAAGGTTATGGCGGAAATGATGATACTCCTTCGAAAAAAGGGAGTTTTAATTATCCCATACTTGGACGATCTCCTAATAAAGGCACGATCCAAGGAACAGTTGTTAGTGGGAGTAGCACTATCTCAGGAAGTGCTGAGCCCGCATGGTTGGATTCTGAATATCCCAAAGTCACAGCTGGTCCCCACGACACGTCTAATGTTCCTGGGAATGATTCTGGACACGGCCCAGAAAAAAGTGTTTCTCCCGGAGGAGAAAGCCAGGGAGTTGTCTTCTCTAGTCAGAGACCTCCTAAAACCAAAACAGGTATCGGTGCATCACTGCACGCGGGTCCTGGGAAAGATGGTAGCTTCTTACGAAGCAATTCCATTCGGCAGGTTCCATGCCAGAATCTTTCAGTGGAACCTGTTGGACAAGTGGTCCGGATCGCATCTTCAGATGCATCGTTTAATAACCCTGTCTCCACGAACCAGGGTGTCTCTTCTGTGGTGGCTGAACAGTGCTCATCTTCTGGAGGGCCGCAGATTCGGCATACAGGACTGGGTCCTGGTGACCACGGATGCCAGCCTACGAGGCTGGGGGGCAGTCACAAAGGGAAGAAATTTCCAGGGACTATGGTCAAGTCAGGAGACTGCCCTTCACATAAATATTCTGGAACTAAGGGCCATTTACAATGCCCTAAGTCAAGCAAAATCCCTGCTCCTACACCAGCCGGTGCTGATCCAGTCAGACAACATCACGGCAGTCGCCCATGTGAATCGACAGGGCGGCACAAGAAGCAGGACGGCGATGGCAGAAGCCACAAAAATTCTCCGATGGGCGGAGAATCATGTACTAGCACTGTCAGCAGTGTTCATCCCGGGAGTGGACAACTGGGAAGCAGACTTTCTCAGCAGGCACGACCTCCACCCGGGAGAGTGGGGACTTCATCCAGAAGTCTTCCAAATGATTGTAAATCAATGGGGTCGTCCACAGGTGGACATGATGGCGTCCCGCATAAACAAAAAACTAGAGAAATATTGCGCCAGGTCAAGAGACCCTCAGGCGATAGCGGTGGACGCCCTAGTGACACCGTGGGTGTACCGGTCAGTGTATGTGTTCCCTCCTCTACCTCTCATACCAAAGGTACTGAGAATAATAAGAAAGCGAGGAGTAAACACAATTCTCGTGGTTCCGGATTGGCCAAGAAGAGCGTGGTACCCGGAACTTCAAGAGATGATCTCAGAGGACCCTTGGTCCCTGCCGCTCAGACAGGACCTGCTACAGCAGGGCCCCTGTCTGTTCCAAGACTTACCGCGGCTGCGTTTGACGGCATGGCGGTTGAACGCCGGATCCTGAAGGAAAAGGGCATTCCGGAGGAAGTCATTCCTACGCTTATTAAAGCCAGGAAAGATGTTACGGCAAAACATTATCACCGCATATGGCGGAAATATGTTGCATGGTGCGAGGCCAAAAAGGCCCCAACAGAGGAATTTCAACTGGGTCGATTTCTGCATTTCCTGCAAGCAGGAGTGAATATGGGCCTAAAACTAGGCTCCATTAAAGTACAGATCTCGGCTCTGTCGATTTTCTTTCAAAAGGAACTAGCTTCAGTACCTGAAGTTCAGACATTTGTGAAAGGAGTGCTGCATATTCAGCCCCCATTTGTGCCTCCTGTGGCACCGTGGGATCTCAACGTGATGTTGAATTTCTTGAAATCACATTGGTTTGAGCCACTAAAAACCGTGGATCTGAAATATCTCACGTGGAAAGTGGTCATGTTATTGGCCCTGGCATCAGCCAGGCGAGTGTCAGAATTGGCGGCTTTATCATGTAAAAGCCCTTATCTGATTTTTCATATGGATAGGGCAGAATTGAGGACTCGTCCCCAGTTTCTCCCTAAGGTGGTGTCAGCGTTTCACCTGAACCAGCCTATTGTGGTGCCTGCGGCTACTAAGGATTTGGAGGACTCCAAGTTGCTAGACGTTGTCAGGGCCCTGAAAATATATGTTTCCAGGACGGCTGGAGTCAGAAAATCTGACTCGCTGTTTATCCTATATGCACCCAACAAGCTGGGTGCTCCTGCTTCTAAGCAGACTCTTGCTCGTTGGATTTGTAGTACAATTCAGCTTGCACATACTGTGGCAGGCCTGCCACAGCCTAAATCTGTCAATGCCCATTCCACAAGGAAGGTGGGCTCATCTTGGGCGGCTGCCCGAGGGGTCTCGGCTTTACAACTTTGCCGAGCAGCTACTTGGTCAGGGGCAAACACGTTTGCAAAATTCTATAAATTTGATACCCTGGCTGAGGAGGACCTGGAGTTCTCTCATTCGGTGCTGCAGAGTCATCCGCACTCTCCCGCCCGTTTGGGAGCTTTGGTATAATCCCCATGGTCCTTACGGAGTTCCCAGCATCCACTAGGACGTTAGAGAAAATAAGAATTTACTCACCGGTAATTCTGTTTCTCGTAGTCCGTAGTGGATGCTGGGCGCCCATCCCAAGTGCGGTCTATCTGCAATACTTGTACATAGTCATTGTTAACTAAATCGGGTTATTGTTGAGCCATCTGTTGAGAGGCTCCATCGTTTCATACTGTTAACTGTGTTTCATATCACGAGTTGTTCGGTGTGATTGGTGTGGCTGGTATGAGTCTTACCCGGGATTCAAAATCCTTCCTTATTGTGTACGCTCGTCCGGGCACAGTACCTAACTGAGGCTTGGAGGAGGGTCATAGTGGGAGGAGCCAGTGCACACCAGGTAGTCTAAGATCTTTCTAGAGTGCCCAGCCTCCTTCGGAGCCCGCTATTCCCCATGGTCCTTACGGAGTTCCCAGCATCCACTACGGACTACGAGAAACAGAATTACCGGTGAGCAAATTCTTATTTTTGTGCCACCAGTGGCACCTTGGGATCTTAACGTGGTGTTGAGTTTCCTGAAATCACACTGGTTTGAGCCACTTAAAACCGTGGAGTTAAAATATCTCACGTGGAAGGTGGTCATGCTATTGGCCTTAGCTTCGGCTAGGTGTGTGTCAGAATTGGCGGCTTTGTCACATAAAAGCCCCTATCTGGTTTTCCATATGGACAGGGCAGAATTACGGACTCGTCCACAATTTCTGCCAAAAGTGGTGTCCTCTTTTTATTTGAACCAACCTATTGTGGTGCCTGCGGCTACTTGTGACTTGGAGGATTCCAAGTTACTAGATGTAGTCAGGGCTTTGAAGATTTATGTAGCCAGAACGGCTGGAGTCAGGAAAACTGAGTCGCTGTTTATCCTGTATGCATCCAACAAGCTGGGTGCTCCTGCTTCATAGGCAAACTATTGCTCGCTGGATCTGTAGCACGATTCAGCAGGCTCATTCTGCGGCTGGATTGCCGCCTCCAAAATCAGTCAAAGCCCATTCCACAAGGAAGGTGGGCTCTTCTTGGGCAGCTGCCCCAGGGGTCTCGGCATTACAGCTTTGCCGAGCGGCTACTTGGTCGGGTTTGAACACTTTTGCAAAGTTCTACAAGTTTGATACCCTGGCTGAGGAGGACCTTGTGTTTGCTCATTCGGTGCTGCAGAGTCATCCGCACTATCCCGCTCGTTTGGGAACTTTGGTATAATCCCCATGGTCCTTACGGAGTCCCCAGCATCCACTAGGGGGTTCACTACGGCTGGCCGGCGGTCGGGCTCCCGGCGACCAGCATACCGGCGCCGGGAGCCCGACCGCCGGCTTACCGACAGTGTGGCAAGCACAAATGAGCCCCTTGCGGGCTCGCTGCGCTCGCCACGCTACGGGCACGGTGGCACGCTACACTATTTTATTCTCCCTCTATGGGGGTCGTGGACCCTCACGAGGGAAAATAAGTGTCGGTATGCCGGCGGTCGGGCGCCGGGAGCCTGACCGCCGGCATACAGAAGACCACCCCCACTAGGACGTTAGAGAAAATAAGATTTTACTTACCGGTAAATCTATTTCTCATAGTCCGTAGTGGATGCTGGGCGCCCGTCCCAAGTGCGGACTTTCTGCAATACGTGTGTATAGTTATTGCTTAAATAAGGGTTATGTTATGGTTGCATCAGGTTTATCTGGTGCTCTGTTCTTGTTCATACTGTTAACTGGGTAAGTTTATCACAAGTTGTACGGTGTGATTGGTGTGGCTGGTATGAGTCTTACCCTGGTTTCCAAAATCCTTTCCTTCTACTGTCAGCTCTTCCGAGCAGTTTCCTTAACTGAGGTCTGGAGGAGGGGCATAGAGGAAGGAGCCAGTGCACACCAGTAGTACTAAATCTTTCTTAAAGTGCCCTGTCTCCTGCGGAGCCCGTCTATTCCCCATGGTCCTTACGGAGTCCCCAGCATCCACTACGGACTACGAGAAATAGATTTACCTGTAAGTAAAATCTTATTTCTCTATCGTCCTAGTGGATGCTGGGGTTCCTGAAAGGACCATGGGGAATAGCGGCTCCGCAGGAGACAGGGCACAAAAGTAAAGCTTTCCGATCAGGTGGTGTGCACTGGCTCCTCCCCCCATGACCCTCCTCCAAGCCAGTTAGATTTTTGTGCCCGGCCGAGAAGGGTGCAATCTAGGTGGCTCTCCTAAAGAGCTGCTTAGAAAAGTTTAGCTTAGGTTTTTTATTTTACAGTGAGTCCTGCTGGCAACAGGATCACTGCAACGAGGGACTTAGGGGAGAAGAAGTGAACTCACCTGCGTGCAGGATGGATTGGCTTCTTGGCTACTGGACATCAGCTCCAGAGGGACGATCACAGGTACAGCCTGGATGGTCACCGGAGCCTTGCCGCCGGCCCCCTTGCAGATGCTGAAGTAAGAAGAGGTCCAGAATCGGCGGCAGAAGACTCCTCAGTCTTCTAAAGGTAGCGCACAGCACTGCAGCTGTGCGCCATTTTCCTCTCAGCACACTTCACACGGCAGTCACTGAGGGTGCAGGGCGCTGGGAGGGGGGCGCCCTGGGAGGCAAATGAATACCTATTTTGGCTAAAAATACCTCACATATAGCCTCCGGAGGCTATATGGAGATATTTAACCCCTGCCAGAATCCGTTAAGAGCGGGAGACGAGGCCGCCGAAAAAGGGGCGGGGCCTATCTCCTCAGCACACAGCGCCATTTTCCCTCACAGAAAGGCTGGAGGGAAGGCTCCCAGGCTCTCCCCTGCACTGCACTACAGAAACAGGGTTAAAACAGAGAGGGGGGGCACTAAATTGGCGTTAGAAATATATAAAAAAGATGCTATAAGGGAAAACACTTATATAAGGTTGTCCCTATATAATTATAGCGTTTTTGGTGTGTGCTGGTAAACTCTCCCTCTGTCTCTCCAAAGGGCTAGTGGGTCCTGTCCTCTATCAGAGCATTCCCTGTGTGTGTGCTGTGTGTCGGTACGTGTGTGTCGACATGTATGAGGACGATGTTGGTGAGGAGGCGGAGCAATTGCCTGTAATGGTGATGTCACTCTCTAGGGAGTCGACACCGGAATGGATGGCTTATTTAGGAAATTACGTGATAATGTCAACACGCTGCAAGGTCGGTTGACGACATGAGACGGCCGACAAACAATTAGTACCGGTCCAGACGTCTCAAAAACACCGTCAGGGGTTTTAAAACGCCCGTTTACTTTAGTCGGTCGACACAGACACAGACAGGGACACTGAATCCAGTGTCGACGGTGAATAAACAAACGTATTCCTTATTAGGGCCACACGTTAAAGGCAATGAAGGAGGTGTTACATATTTCTGATACTACAAGTACCACAAAAGAGGGTATTATGTGGGATGTGAAAAAACTACCGTAGTTTTTCCTGAATCAGATAAATTAAATAAAGTGTGTGATGATGCGTGGGTTCCCCCCGATAGAAAATTATGGGCGGTATACCCTTTCCCGCCAGAAGTTAGGGCGCGTTGGGAAACACCCCTTAGGGTGGATAAGGCGCTCACACGCTTATCAAAACAAGTGGCGGTACCGTCTATAGATAGGGCCGTCCTCAAGGACCAGCTGACAGGAGGCTGGAAAATATCATAAAAAGTATATACACACATACTGGTGTTATACTGCGACCAGCGATCGCCTCAGCCTGGATGTGCAGAGCTGGGGTGGCTTGGTCGGATTCCCTGACTAAAAATATTGATACCCTTGACAGGGACAGTATTTTATTGACTATAGAGCATTTAAAGGATGCATTTCTATATATGCGAGATGCACAGAGGGATATTTGCACTCTGGCATCAAGAGTAAATGCGATGTCCATATCTGCCAGAAGATGTTATGGACACGACAGTGGTCAGGTGATGCAGATTCCAAACGGCACAAAGGTGTATTGCCGTATAAAGGAAGAGGAGTTATTTGGGGTCGGTCCATCGGACCTGGTGGCCACGGCAACTGCTGGAAAATCCGCCGTTTTTACCCTAAGTCACATCTCTGCAGAAAAAGACACCGTCTTTTCAGCCTCAGTCCTTTCGTCCCTATAAGATCATATCTGCCCAGGGATAGAGGAAAGGGAAGAAGACTGCAGCAGGCAGCCCATTCCCAGGAACAGAAGCGTTCCACCGCTTCTGACAAGTTCTCAGCATGGCGCTGAGACCGTACAGGACCCCTGGATCCTACAAGTAGTATCCCAGGGGTACAGATTGGAATGTCGAGACGTTTCCCCTTCGCAGGCTCCTGAAGTCTGCTTTACCAAGGTCTCCCTCCGACAAGGAGGCAGTATGGGAAAAAATTCACAAGCTGTATTCCCAGCAGGTGATAATTAAATTACCCCTCCTACTACAAGAAAAGGGGTATTATTCCACACTATATTGTGGTACTGAAGCCAGAAGGCTAGGTGAGACTTATTCTAAAACATTTTTTGAACACTTACAAAGGTTCAAATCAAGATGGAGTCACTCAGAGCAGTGATAACGAACCAGGAAGAAGGGGACTATATAGTGTCCCGGGACATCAGGGATGCTTACCTCTATGTCCCAAATTTGCCCTTCTCACTAAGGGTACCTCAGGTTCGTGGTGCAGAACTGTCACTATCAGTTTCAGACGCTGCCGTTTGGATTGTCCACGGCACCCCGGGTCTTTACCAAGGTAATGGCCGAAATGATGATTCTTCTTCGAAGAAAAGGCGTCTTAATTATCCCTTACTTGGACGATCTCCTGATAAGGGCATAGTCCAGGGAACAGTTGGAGGTCGGAGTAGCACTATCTCGGATACTGCTACAACAGCACGGGTGGATTCTAAATATTCCAAAATCGCAGCTGATCCCGACGACACGTCTGCTGTGCCTAGGGATGATTCTGGACACAGTCCAGAAAAAGGTGTTTCTCCCGGAAGAGAAAGCCAGGGAGTTATCCGAGCTAGTCAGGAACCTCCTAAAAACAGTGCATCATTGCACAAGGGTCCTGGTAAAAATGGTGGCTTCCTACGAAGCAATTCCATTCGGCAGATTTCACGCAAGAACTTTTCAGTGGGATCTGCTGGACAAATGGTCCGGATCGCATCTTCAGATGCATCAGCGGATAACCCTATATCCAAGGACAAGGGTGTCTCTCCTGTGGCGGTTATAGAGTGCTCATCTTCTAGAGGGCCGCAGATTCGGCATTCAGGATTGGATGCTGGTAACCACGGAGCCCAGCCCGAGAGGCTGGGGAGCAGTCACACAAGGAAAAAATTTCCAGGGAGTGTGATCAAGTCTGGAGACTTTTCTCCACATAAATATACTGGAGCTAAGGGTAAATTTATAATGCTCTAAGCTTAGCAAGACCTCTGCTTCAAGGTCAGCCGGTATTGATCCAGTGGGAAAAACATCACGGCAGTCGCCCACGTAAACAGACAGGGCGACACAAGAAGCAGGAGGGCAATGGCAAAAACTGCAAGGACTTTTCGCTGGGCGGAAAATCATGTGATAGCACTGTCAGCAGTGTTTCATCCCGGGAATGGAAACTGGGAAGCAGACTTCCTCAGCAGGCACGACCTCCACCCGGGAGAGTGGAAACTTCATCGGGAAGTTTTTTCCACATGATTGTAAACCGTTGGGAAATACCAAAGGTGGACATGATGGCGTCCCGTCTGAACAAAAAACGGGACAGGTATTGCGCCAGGTCAAGAGACCCTCAGGCAATAGCTGTGGACGTTCTGGTAACACCGTGGGTGTACCAGTCGGTGTATGTGTTCCCTCCTCTGCTTCTCATACCTAAGGTGCTGAGAATTATAAGACGTAGAGGAGTAAGAACTATACTCATGGCTCCGGATTGGCCAAGAAGGACTTGGTACCCGGAACTTCAAGAGATGCTTACAGAGGTCTTATGGCCTCTGCCGCTAAGAAGGGACTTGCTTCAGCAAGTACCATGTCTGTTCCAAGACTTACCGCAGCTGCGTTTGTCGGCATGGCGGTGGAAAGCCGGATCCTAAGGGAAAAAGGCATTCCGGAAGAGGTCATTCCTACCCTGGTCAAAGCCAGAAAGGAGGTGACCGCACAACATTATCACCACATGTGGCGAAAATATGTTGCGTGGTGTGAGGCCAGGAAGGCCCCACAAAGAAATTTCAACTCGGTCGTTTCCTGCATTTCCTGCAAACAGGAGTGTCTATGGGCCTCAAATTGGGGTCCATTAAGGTTCAAATTTCGGCCCTGTCGATTTTCTTCCAGAAAGAATTGGCTTCAGTTCCTGAAGTCCAGAAGTTTGTCAAGGGAGTATTGCATATACAACCCCCTTTTGTGCCTCCAGTGGCACTGTGGGATCTCAACGTAGTTCTGGGATTCCTCAAATCACATTGGTTTAAAACCAGTCAAATCTGTGGATTTGAAGCATCTCACATGAAAAGTGACCATGCTCTTGGCCCTGGCCTGGACCAGGCGAGTGTCAAATTGGTGGTTTTTTCTCAAAAAAGCCCATATCTGTTTGTCCATTCGGACAGGGCAGAGCTGCGGACTCGTCCCCAGTTCTCTCCCTAAGGTGGTGTCAGTGTTTCACCTGAACCAGCTTATTGTGGTGCCTTGCACCTACTAGGGACTTGGAGGACTCCAAGTTGCTAGATGTTGTCAGGGCCCTGAAAATATGTTCCAGGACGGCTGGAGTCAGGAAAACTGACTTGCTGTTATCCTGTATGCACCCAACAAACTGGGTGCTCTTGCTTCTAAGCAGACTATTGCTAGTTGGATGTGTAATACAATTCAGCTTGCACATTCTGTGGCAGGCCTGCCACAGCCAAAATATGTAAATGCCCATTCCACAAGGAAGGTGGGCTCATCTTGGGCGGCTGCCCGAGGGGTCTCGGCTTTACAACTTTGCCGAGCAGCTACGTGGTCAGGGGCAAACACGTTTGCTAAATTCTACAAATTTGATACCCTGGCTAAGGAGGACCTGGAGTTCTCTCATTCGGTGCTGCAGAGTCATCCGCACTCTCCCGCCCGTTTGGGAGCTTTGGTATAATCCCCATGGTCCTTTCAGGAACCCCAGCATCCACTAGGACGATAGAGAAAATAAGAATTTACTTACCGATAATTCTATTTCTCGGAGTCCGTAGTGGATGCTGGGCGCCCATCCCAAGTGCGGATTATCTGCAATACTTGTACATAGTTACAAAAATCGGGTTATTATTGTTGTGAGCCATCTTTTCAGAGGCTCCGCTGTTATCATACTGTTAACTGGGTTTAGATCACAAGTTGTACGGTGTGATTGGTGTGGCTGGTATGAGTCTTACCCGGGATTCAAAATTCCTCCCTTATTGTGTACGCTCGTCCGGGCACAGTACCTAACTGGCTTGGAGGAGGGTCATGGGGGGAGGAGCCAGTGCACACCACCTGATCGGAAAGCTTTACTTTTGTGCCCTGTCTCCTGCGGAGCCGCTATTCCCCATGGTCCTTTCAGGAACCCCAGCATCCACTACGGACTCCGAGAAATAGAATTATCGGTAAGTAAATTCTTATTTTATTCTCATTTCCTCAGACTACTGCAACTTTTTTTTTTTTTTTTGCACAGTATCTGGTGATAATGTTATCTGACGCAATAGTGATCTGAGTTACTGGTGACGAATAATGAGAGAATGGAAGTTTCCACGTGTAGACGGGGGACTTAGAATAAAGGATCTAGTGGAAGGTGTGTAGTCCTCTTGGTTATTGGAGCTGTGTCATACATCTACAACTGTAGATTTATGGGTAGATAAAAATCACCACATTTATGTATAAAGTTAAAGGGATCATCAGAGGACAACACAGGCAGAAGTCTCATTATACAGAGGCAAAATGGCAGTATTTGAAATACAGATCCCCAAGAGATGGGGAGGACAAAAGAAACCAGGTATAATTCGTGGTGCACTCTACCCAACTGACAATTTTAAATATAATTTAACGAGAATGTATATCCACAAAAATGATAGCATATAACGGTTTAAATGCCCATGACCTAAATTGTTGCCCGAAACTATTTTTCTTGTGGGACTGGATATGTCCTTTATTAATAGAGCGAATTATTAAAACCAAAAGAGAAAGATGTGATAGAAAATGAACATTATGTGAATAAAGATTTAAAAACAAAGCTGATGTGTTATTCCCTTTATGTACTTCCTTATAATTATTTCAAATGTACACACCCATGCCTATACAGCACTGTATCAGTGCTAAATTTATTCAAGACATATGATTTCTATGTTAAGTGGAGCTTGTACCATGTATTGCAGAATTAAATATATGACCCTGCTATTGAGTCACGAACTAGTATTCAGATATTGCAACAATGAAACTTTAATCCTATCTTAAAATAAGAATTTACTCACCGGTAATTCTATTTCTTGTAGTCCGTAGTGGATGCTGGGAACTCCGTAAGGACCATGGGGAATAGACGGGCTCCGCAGGAGACTGGGCACTCTTAAAAGAAAGATTAGGTACTATATCTGGTGTGCACTGGCTCCTCCCTCTATGTCCCTCCTCCAGACCTCAGTTAGGGAAACTGTGCCCGGAAGAGCCGACATTACCAGGAAAGGATTTGGAATCCAGGGTAAGACTCCTACCAGCCACACCGTACAACTTGTGATGTTCATACTGTTAACTGGGTATGGTTAACAACTGAGCCTCAGTAACAGATGGCTCATAACAATAACCCTTTAGTTAAGCAATAACTATATACATGTATTGCAGAAAGTCCGCACTCGAGACGGGCTCCCAGCATCCACTACGGACTACGAGAAATAGAATTACCGGTGAGTAAATTCTTATTTTCTGACGTCCTAGTGGATGCTGGGTACTCCGTAAGGACCATGGGGATTATACCAAAGCTCCCAAACGAGCGGGAGAGTGCGGATGACTCTGCAGCACCGAATGAGCAAAGGCAAGGTCCTCCTCAGCCAGGGTATCAAACTTGTAGAACTTAGCAAATGTGTTTGAACCCGACCAAGTAGCAGCTCGGCAAAGCTGTAAAGCCGAGACCCCTCGGGCAGCCGCCCAAGAAGAGCCAACCTTCCTTGTGGAATGGGCTTTTACTGATTTAGGATGCGGCAATCCTGCCGCAGAATGAGCTTGCTGAATCGTGCTACAGATCCAGCGCGCAATAGTTTGCTTTGAAGCAGGAGCACCCAGCTTGTTGGGCGCATGCAGGATAAACAGCGAGTCAGTCTTCCTGACTCCAGCCGTCCTGGCTATATATATTTTCAAAGCCCTGACTACATCTAGTAACTTGGAGTACTCCAAGTCCCTAGTAGCCGCAGGCACCACAATGGGTTGGTTCAAATGAAACGCTGATACCACCTTAGGGAGAAATTGGGGACGAGTCCTCAATTCTGCCCTGTCCATATGGAAGATCAGATAAGGGCTTTTACACGACAAAGCCGCCAATTCTGACACACGCCTAGCCGAAGCTAAGGCCAATAGCATGACCACTTTCCACGTGAGATATTTAAGCTCCACGGTCTTAAGTGGCTCAAACCAGTGGGATTTCAGGAAATCCAACACAACGTTAAGATCCCAAGGTGCCACTGGAGGCACAAAAGGGGGCTGAATATGCAGCACTCCCTTAACAAACGTCTGAACTTCAGGCAGCGAAGCCAGTTCTTTTTGAAAGAAAATAGATAGGGCCGAAATCTGGACCTTTATAGATCCTAATTTTAGGCCCATAGTCACTCCTGACTGTAGGAAGTGCAGGAATCGACCCAGCTGGAATTCTTCTGTAGGGGCCTTCCTGGCCTCACACCAAGCAACATATTTTCGCCATATACGGTGATAATGTTGTGCTGTCACGTCTTTCCTAGCCTTTATCAGTGTAGGAATCACTTCATCCGGAATGCCCTTTTCCGTTAGGATCCGGCGTTCAACCGCCATGCCGTCAAACGCAGCCGCGGTAAGTCTTGGAACAGACAGGGCCCCTGCTGTAACAGGTCCTGTCTGAGAGGCAGAGGCCATGGGTCCTCTGAGATCATTTCTTGTAGTTCTGGGTACCAAGTTCTTCTTGGCCAATCCGGAACGATGAGTATAGTTCTTACTCCTCTCTTTCTTACAATCCTCAGTACCTTGGGTATGAGAGGAAGAGGAGGGAACACATAAACCGACTGGTACACCCACGGTGTCACTAGTGCGTCCACAGCTATCGCCTGAGGGTCCCTTGACCTGGCGCAATATTTTTTTAGCTTTTTGTTGAGACGGGACGCCATCATGTCTACCTGTGGCCGTTCCCAACGATTTACAATCAGCGTGAAGACTTTTGGATGAAGTCCCCACTCTCCCGGGTGGAGGTCGTGCCTGCTGAGGAAGTCTGCTTCCCAGTTGTCCACTCCCGGAATGAACACTGCTGACAGTGCTAGCACGTGATTCTCCGCCCATCGGAGAATCCTTGTGGCTTCTGCCATCGCCATCCTGCTTCTTGTGCCGCCCTGTCGGTTTACACGGGCGACCGCCGTGATGTTGTCTGACTGAATCAGCACCGGTTGGAATATTTATGTGAAGGGAAGTCTCCTGACTTGACCACAGTCCTTGGAAGTTCCTTCCCTGAGTGACTGCCCCCCAACCTCGGAGGCTTGCATCCGTGGTCACCAGGACCCAGTACTGTATGCCGAATCTGCGGCCCTCGAGAAGATGAGCCTTCTGCAGCCACCACAGCAGAGACACCCTGGCCCTCGGGGACAGGGTGACCAGCCGATGCATCTGAAGATGCGTTCCGGACCACTTGTCTAACAGATCCCACTGAAAGATCCTTGCATGGAACCTGCCGAAGGGAATTGCTTCGTAAGAAGCTACCATCTTTCCCAGGACTCGCGTGCAGTGATGCACCGACACCTGTTTTGGTTTCAGGAGGTCCCTGACCAGAGATGACAATTCCTGGGCCTTCTCCACCGGGAGAAACCCCTTCTTCTGTTCTGTGTCCAGAATCATGCCCAGGAAGAGCAGACGCGTCGCAGGAATCAGCTGCGACTTTGGGATATTCAGAATCCAGCCGTGCTGTTGCAGCACTTCCCGAGATAGTGCTACGTTGACTAACAACTGCTCCTTGGACCTCGCCTTTATAAGGAGATCGTCCAAGTACGGGATAATTATAACTCCCTTCTTCCGAAGGAGTATCATCATTTCTTTTTCATCCACTAGGGGTCACTGGAGTACTCTTGGGATATGGACGGCTTCCGCAGGAAACAGCACTGAATATTTAAATTTAGAACACTCCACCCCTCCATATCCCCGAGTACCTCAGTGTTTTTTCTGTGCTCGACGTAGTAACAGCTCTGTGGCTGAGTCCACAATTACTTTGAATTTTATTTATTTTTTTGGAATATTTTTTCTATTTTTATTACATCCCTTTCCCCCTTCCAAAAGGCAGGGTCAGGGATAGTGCAAGCTGCTGATAGCAGCAGGGGCGTGTCGGTCCTCACTAAATGAGCACCCTCACAGCCACACACAGATCTTCTGTACACAGGCTGGCCGGCGCTTACTGAGAAGCCCCGTCGGAGCCTCATCACAACGAAGTGCAGGTATGTGTGCGGGGCGGACAGCTCCCGCTCCGAGGTGTGGGGACATTGATTGCAGGCGCCGCCACTGCTCCGGCCGCCGTGTCTCATGGACCGCCCGCTGCTCCGGCCGCCGCTTCGCATAGCCCGCCCGCTGCTCCGGCCGCCGCTTCTCAGAAGCCCGGCTGCTGCTCACGCCGCCGCTTGTTCAGCTGCTCTGCTACTCATGGCGCTTCACAGCGCGCTCCCCGTCCCGCTGGCTTCCCCACGAACCCGCTGCCCGGCCCTCACTGCATCCGCGGCGGAGCGGGGGGGGGGGGGGGGGGGGGAGGTACAGCAGCAACATGGCAGTATGATGTATATGTATATATGTAGGACTGGCAGGGATGGTTACACAGGCTATTTAGGATATCAGTGGGAATAGAACCTGCACTGTGATTGTATGTATAAGCATGGCAGCCATTTTTAACCATGCTTCCTGTGTCTTCCTGCTGTGATTCCAGAACGTTCCAGTACTACATCTCTACTCCACCGGAGGCACAGGGGTGTTAGTGGGAATTTGGGATCACATTTCATAGTACTGGCCACGTGTACTGCACTTGGCCAGATTTTTTTTTATATATATATATATATATATATATACATATACATATATATATACAAATTTGGAACGCACACACCTTCAATCGTTTTGTCAGGGTGCTCGGTCCAATGTTAACATCCAAACGTTGTGACCAAGATCCACAAAAACCAGCACACCTTATGTAGCAATAAACAATTTACTGAATCCTCATTTTAAAGTGCACCGTGCATAAGATAGTACAAATCGTATACTTAGCAGTTCAATTCACAATGGTAACCCCGCATATTGGCAACTCCAACAGCTGTTTCGGTGCAGCAGCACCTTCGTCAGGGAAAGCCAGCAGTATAACTAACCATCACCAAACACCACACTTATATACACAAAGACAATTAAAAACAATTACATACACCTGTTCATTCTAATCAAGCTGCAAGTCATGTGATCCCATGGTCCAATCCCGGACCAGGGTACTGCCCACCCCTCCGGCGCCATGGTAACAAAATGCAAGTCTGAACAATGTGTGTGCTTAAATGTAAATTATCAACTGATGGAGCATGAGTAGTTCAATCAAATGAATATTGTATACAAAGCACGCCTCACCCACTCTCTCAACAGCTGCAATGGCCGGATGCATCTAAAGCCGGTTACTACCGGCGTGCGGAACTAATCTCATGCGGTGGGGTTGGAGGGGACCCAGTTGTGAGACGCGTCATCCGGAAGTGACGCGATTTCGCTGTTGTTGTACCGTTTCCACGGCAGCGGGACGCGTCACCCGGAAGTGACGTAGTCGCGCTGCTATCATGAAGAAAGACCTCCCTAATCCACTGTGTATGTATATTAAAATACACACACACACACACACACACACACACACACAGAATATGAACAATTGGCGCAGTATATGGGAAGTGGCCAGAAAAATCCCATCACCATCAATCAGTCCACAGGATCACATGACTAGACTGCATATCATAAACTATAAATACATGCTAAATCTAGCAGAAAAATATAAACAAAAAAAGTTTTTTTAAACACGACAAAAATGAAATATGATCATGGACATTGTCCCAATAAGGCCAGGCTGACTGTGTCTCTACAGGTAAGTGTGAACTAATAAATCATCACCAGGCTATATCAACATGGAAATAAATATATTACGTCCACCAGACTCATAAAATGACCATTGCAAATCAGAATCTATAGGAAAGGCGTAAAGGACAGTTCTTCATTTAACCCTCTTGGTGTCATCGCATCTAGATTATAAATCCATTTACTTTCTTTTTGTAAAAGAACTTTGTTCCTATCTCCTCCTCTACGAGCCGGAGGGACTTGCTCTATAGGCATAACTTTCAGTTCCATTAAAAAAGCACTAACAAAAATCGATACCAGCACACCGCCAGTAGCTCGTCACTTTGCAGCAGCGAAGCACACGATAAAGGACTTGAAAGTTATGCCTATAGAGCAAGTCCCTCCGGCTCGTAGAGGAGGAGATAGGAACAAAGTTCTTTTACAAAAAGAAAGTAAATGGATTTATAATCTAGATGCGATGACACCAAGAGGGTTAAATGAAGAACTGTCCTTTACGCCTTTCCTATAGATTCTGATTTGCAATGGTCATTTTATGAGTCTGGTGGACGTAATATATTTATTTCCATGTTGATATAGCCTGGTGATGATTTATTAGTTCACACTTACCTGTAGAGACACAGTCAGCCTGGCCTTATTGGGACAATGTCCATGATCATATTTCATTTTTGTCGTGTTTAAAAAAACTTTTTTTGTTTATATTTTTCTGCTAGATTTAGCATGTATTTATAGTTTATGATATGCAGTCTAGTCATGTGATCCTGTGGACTGATTGATGGTGATGGGATTTTTCTGGCCACTTCCCATATACTGCGCCAATTGTTCATATTCTGTGTGTGTGTGTGTGTGTGTGTGTGTGTATTTTAATATACATACACAGTGGATTAGGGAGGTCTTTCTTCATGATAGCAGCGCGACTACGTCACTTCCGGGTGACGCGTCCCGCTGCCGTGGAAACGGTACAACAACAGCGAAATCGCGTCACTTCCGGATGACGCGTCTCACAACTGGGTCCCCTCCAACCCCACCGCATGAGATTAGTTCCGCACGCCGGTAGTAACCGGCTTTAGATGCATCCGGCCATTGCAGCTGTTGAGAGAGTGGGTGAGGCGTGCTTTGTATACAATATTCATTTGATTGAACTACTCATGCTCCATCAGTTGATAATTTACATTTAAGCACACACATTGTTCAGACTTGCATTTTGTTACCATGGCGCCGGAGGGGGGGGCAGTACCCTGGTCCGGTATTGGACCATGGGATCACATGACTTGCAGCTTGATTAGAATGAACAGGTGTATGTAATTGTTTTTAATTGTCTTTGTGTATATAAGTGTGGTGTTTGGTGATGGTTAGTTATACTGCTGGCTTTCCCTGACGAAGGTGCTGCTGCACCGAAACAGCTGTTGGAGTTGCCAATATGCGGGGTTACCATTGTGAATTGAACTGCTAAGTATACGATTTGTACTATCTTATGCACGGTGCACTTTAAAATGAGGATTCAGTAAATTGTTTATTGCTACATAAGGTGTGCTGGTTTTTGTGGATCTTGGTCACAACGTTTGGATATATATATATATATATATATATATATATATATATATATATAGAGAGAGAGACACACCTTACTACTATTTTACTGAGTCGTGCAAGTGTCTGTGTATTGTATTGTCTGTCGCCATAATAAGTAAGGCACCAGCAAAAACTAAAAAGCATAATTGCAAAGTCTGTAGCAGTGTGTTACCGGATGGATCTACCACATGTACAGTATGTTTTGTGGATTCGGTTCAGAATACAATTTCTGCTCCAGTTTTACAGCCTATTTCCTCACCGACCCCTCCTTGGGAAATGTTAGCAAATGTATTGGCTGGGTTGCAATCAGAATTGACCGCCGCTCGACAGGAGCGGGAAACGGCAAGATCCGAGTCTAGAGTGAGACCGCCAGAACTAACGGAGGCGTCTCCGCCTTGCGTAAGGTCCAAATCCATTTTGGGTAAACGGGATAAATTTCATATGTCTTATGATTTTCCAGTTTCTGCTATGTTGCATTCTGACGATTCCATACCAGACCTCACGGAACAAGATGAGGGTGAGGAGGGCGAAGTGGAGTCAGATAGTGAGGATTTTAACAATTCCGGCATTGATGATCTCATCAGAGCTGTGCATCAGTCTCTGAAGTTTACTGAAACTGAGGAGCCTCTCACAAATGATCAGGTCGTATTTACTAAACGACAAAAAACTCCAATAAGTTTTCCTGTCTCTGAATCTCTTAATCAGATGTTAGTAGAAACACGACAGAATCCAGAAGGGAGCACGCCTTCAGACGTTCCATTTGGCGTGGTTCCACACATCCGTGGATGGGTGGATCCGCAATTTAGTGTTAAAAGGTTACAAAATAGAGTTAGACTGTCTTCCGCCTCTGCGGGTTTTCAAAACAGGATTGCCTCTGTCGGACGACAAGAGGGCGGTTCTGCAAATTGCCATTCAGTCCCTACTGGATTCAGCAGTTTTGATTCCGGTCCCTGTACATCAACAGGGTCAGGGTTATTATTCCAGTCTGTTTGTGGTACCGAAGCCGGATGGCTCAGTCAGACCAATATTGAACTTAAAGGGTCTAAATCAGTACGTAACTTACTACAGATTCAAGATGGAGTCTCTGCGTTCCGTGATTGCGGGTTTAGAGCCAAAGGAATTTATGATTGCGCTAGATCTCAAGGATGCGTACTTACACATTCCAATTTGGCAGCCTCATCAGAAATTCTTGCGGTTTGCAATACGCCAGAACCATTACCAGTTTCAGGCTCTACTGTTTGGTGAATACCTGAGGCTCTGACGACAGGCCAAAGTGATGTCTGTGATGATAGCTCATCTCAGATCCCTGGGAGTGACAATAGTTCCGTATTTAGACGATCTGCTCATCAAAGCTCCATCTCAACAGATGCTTCTCCAACATGCGCTGCTAACGTACGATGTACTGGTTCACCACGGTTGGATTATCAACTTCAAGAAATCACATCTAATTCCGTCTCAACGCCTTCAATTCCTAGGTATGATTCTCGATACGGTCAATCAAAGAATTTACCTACCACAACGGAAAGTACAAATTCTACGCCATCTAGTACAATTAGTGCTCAAGCCACGCACAGTGTCTGTACACTTGTGCATTCGCCTCTTAGGCACAATGGTGGCAGCTTTCGAAGCGCTTCAGTTCGGAAGATTTCACTCGCGTCCATTTCAACTGAATGTGCTCGCCCAGTGGTCGGGCTCGCATCTGCAGATTCACCACAGGGTGAGGTTGTCGCCAAGGGCAAGAGTGTCTCTGCTCTGGTGGCTCAAGGAACACAATTTAAACGCAGGGAGACTGTTCGGAGGCTGGAATTGGATAATTCTAACGACGGACGCCAGTCTCAGAGGTTGGGGAGCGGTAATTCAAAATTGTCAGCTCCAGGGTCTCTGGGCGGATCACGAAAGATTGCTGTCTATAAATGTCCTGGAACTCCGCGCAATTTACAATGCGCTACGACAAGCAGTGCACATGCTTCGCTCTCAGACTGTCCAAGTGCAGTCAGACAATGCGACGGCGGTCGCATACATCAACAAACAAGGAGGAACGAGAAGCCGCATGGCAATGCGGGAAGTAGCTCGAATCCTCAATTGGGCGGAATACCACCAGGTGATATTGTCGGCCGTGTTCATTCCGGGAGTGGACAACTGGGAAGCGGATTATCTCAGTCGTCGGGATTTTCATCCAGGAGAATGGGCATTAAATCCAGAAGTGTTTCACATGTTGGTTCAGCGATGGGGTTATCCTCAGGTGGACCTGATGGCGTCTCGCCACAATCACCAAACGCTCCAGTATGTGTCCAGAACAAGAGATCCAAAGGCAGTGGATGCTCTCATCGTTGCGTGGCCGTACAGCCTTGTGTATCTGTTTCCACCGTTTCCATTGCTCCCTCTGGTGCTAAAACGTATCAAAAGAGAGTCTGTCAGTCATACTAGTGGCGCCTCATTGGCCTCGGAGAGCTTGGTTCTCGGATCTCCGAGGACTACTCGCAGACGATCCTTGGCCGCTCCCACTACGTCCAGACCTGTTACAACAGGGTCCGTTCCTTTACCCCGATTTAGCGCGGCTGCGTTTGACGGGGTGGCTGTTGAGACCGCCCTCTTAAGAAGAGAGGGCATCCCAGAATCAGTTATACCAACCATGTTACGAGCTAGGAAGCCGGTTACGGCAGCTCATTATTACAGAATATGGCGTACCTATATAGGTTGGTGTGAAGCTCGGAAGTTTCCGACATCATCTTTCAAGTTATCCCGCCTTTTGTTATTTCTACAGACGGTTTAGATGGAGGACTGCGTTTATCTACACTAAAGGTGCAGGTATCTGCTTTGTCAATTTACTTTCAAAGACGATTGGCTCTATTGCCGTCTATACACACTTTTTTCCAAGGTGTCCTCAGAGTTCAGCCTCCATTCATTCCACCTACAGCGCCATGGGACTTGAATCTGGTTTTAGATTTCTTACAGTCTTCATATTTTGAACCCTTACAGCAAGTGGATATAAAGTTTCTCACTTGGAAAACAATTTTTCTTCTAGCCTTAGCTTCGGCAAGGCGTGTTTCAGATTTGGGTGCCTTGTCATGCAAGCCACCGTATTTGGTGTTTCATGATGACAGAGCGGAATTTCGGACGAATCCCGCTTTCTTACCAAAGGTAGTGTCATCTTTTCACATCAACCAATAGTAGTTCCTGTGTTGACAGCACATTCTGGAACTCTGGATGTGGTACGCGCATTACGCATTTACGTATCCCGAACGTCTTCAGTTCGTAAGACGGATACGTTGTTTGTTCTCTATGATGCTGCCAAGATGGGTTGGCCAGCGTCTAAACAAACCTTATCCAGATGGATAAAACTGACCATACGTCAGGCTTACCTTCATGCTAGGTTACAGCCGCCTACATCAGTAACCACTCATTCCACACGTTCTGTGGGAACTTCATGGGCAGCTGGTCGGGGAGCTTCTACGACGCAGCTTTGCCGTGCAGCTACATGGTCTTCAGTGCACACGTTTGTGCGCTTTTACAAGTTTGATACGTTTGCTGCATCAGCATCTAGCTTTGGCCGCCTAGTGTTACAGGTGCCAAACAGCTCTCCCGCCCACGGGGGAAGCTTTGGTACGTCCCAAGAGTACTCCAGTGACCCCGAGTGGATGAAAAAGAAAATAAGAATTTACTTACCGATAATTCTATTTCTCGGAGTCCGTAGTGGATGCTGGGGTTCCTGAAAGGACCATGGGGAATAGCGGCTCCGCAGGAGACAGGGCACAAAAAGTAAAGCTTTAGGATCAGGTGGTGTGCACTGGCTCCTCCCCCTATGACCCTCCTCCAAGCCTCAGTTAGGTACTGTGCCCGGACGAGCGTACACAATAAGGAAGGATTTATGAATCCCGGGTAAGACTCATACCAGCCACACCAATCACACTGTACAACCTGTGATCTGAACCCAGTTAACAGTATGATAACAGCGGAGCCTCTGAAAGGATGGCTCACAACAATAATAACCCGATTTTTGTAACTATGTACAAGTAATGCAGATAATCCGCACTTGGGATGGGCGCCCAGCATCCACTACGGACTCCGAGAAATAGAATTATCGGTAAGTAAATTCTTATTTTCTCTATCGTCCTAGTGGATGCTGGGGTTCCTGAAAGGACCATGGGGATTATACCAAAGCTCCCAAACGGGCGGGAGAGTGCGGATGACTCTGCAGCACCGAATGAGAGAACTCCAGGTCCTCCTTAGCCAGGGTATCAAATTTGTAGGATTTTACAAACGTGTTTGCCCCTGACTAAATAGCCGCTCGGCAAAGTTGTAAAGCCGAGACCCCTCGGGCAGCCGCCCAAGATGAGCCCACCTTCCTTGTGGAATGGGCATTTACATATTTTGGCTGTGGCAGGCCTGCCACAGAATGTGCAAGCTGAATTGTATTACACATCCAACTAGCAAAAGTCTGCTTAAAAGCAAGAGCACCCAGTTTGTTGGGTGCATACAGGATAACAGCAAGTCAGTTTTCCTGACTCCAGCCGTCCTGGAACCTATATTTTCAGGGTCCTGACCACATCTAGCAACTTGGAGTCCTCCAAGTCCCTAGTAGGCGCAAGACACCACAATAAGCTGGTTCAGGTGAAACACTGACACCACCTTAGGGAGAGAACTGGGGACGAGTCCGCAGCTCTGCCCTGTCCGAATGGACAAACAGATATGGGTTTTTTTCTCAAAAAACCACCAATTTGACACTCGCCTGGTCCAGGCCAGGTCCAAGAGCATGTTCACTTTTCATGTGAGATGCTTCAAATCCACAGATTTGACTGGTTTTAAACCAATGTGTTTTGAGGAATCCCAGAACTACGTTGAGATCCCACAGTGCCACTGGAGGCACAAAAGGGGGTTGTATATGCAATACTCCCTTGACAAACTTCTGGACTTCAGGAACTGAAGCCAATTCTTTCTGGAAGAAAAATCGACAGGGCCGAAATTTGAACCTTAATGGACCCCAATTTGAGGCCCATAGACACTCCTGTTTGCAAGAAATGCAGGAATCGACCGAGTTGAAATTTCTTCGTGGGGCCTTCCTGGCCTCACACCACGCAACATATTTTCGCCACATGTGGTGATAATGTTGTGCGGTCACCTCCTTTCTGGCTTTGACCAGGGTAGGAATGACCTCTTCCTGAATGCCTTTTCCCTTAGGATCCGGCGTTCCACCGCCATGCCGTCAAACGCAGCTGCGGTAAGTCTTGGAACAGACATGGTACTTGCTGAAACAAGTCCCTTCTTAGCGGCAGAGGCCATAAGTCCTCTGTGAGCATCTCATGAAGTTCCGGGTACCAAGTCCTTCTTGGCCAATCCGGAGCCATGAGTATAGTTCTTACTCCTCTACGTCTTATAATTCTCAGTACCTTAGGTATGAAAAGCAGAGGATGGAACACATACACCGACTGGTACACCCACGGTGTTACCAGAACGTCCACAGCTATTGCCTGAGGGTCTCTTAACCTGGCGCAATACCTGTCCCGTTTTTTGTTCAGACGGGACGCCATCATGTCCACCTTTGGTAATTCCCAACGGTTTACAATTATGTGGAAAACTTCCCCATGAAGTTCCCACTCTGCCGGGTGGAGGTCGTGCCTACTGAGGAAGTCTGCTTCCCAGTTTCCATTCCCGGAATGAAACACTGCTGACAGTGCTATCACATGATTTTCCGCCCAGCGAAAAGTCCTTGCAGTTTTTGCCACTGCCCTCCTGCTTCTTGTGCCGCCCTGTCTATTTACGTGGGCGACTGCCGTGATGTTTTATCCCACTGGATCAATACCGGCTGACCTTGAAGCAGAGGTCTTGCTAAGCTTAGAGCATTATAAATTTACCCTTAGCTATATTTATGTGGAGAAAAATCTCCAGACTTGATCACACTCCCTGGAAATTTTTTCCTTGTGTGACTGCTCCCCAGCCTCTCGGGCTGGCCTCCGTGGTCACCAACATCCAAAACTGAATGCCGAATCTGCGGCCCTCTAGAAGATGAGCACTCTGTAACCACCACAGGAGAGACACCCTTGTCCTTGGATATAGGGTTATCCGCTGATGCATCTGAAGATGCGATCCGGACCATTTGTCCAGCAGATCCCACTGAAAAGTTCTTGCATGAAATCTGCCGACTGGAATTGCTACGAAGGAAGTCACCATTTTTTTTACCATGGCCCTTGTGCAATGATGCACTGATTTTAGGAGGTTCCTGACTAGCTCGGATAACTCCCTGGCTTTCTCTTCCGGGAGAAACACCTTTTTCTGGACTGTGTCCAGAATCATCCCTAAGCACAGGAGACTTGTTGTCGGGATCAGCTGCGATTTTGGAATATTTAGAATCCACCCCTGCTGTTGTAACAGTATCCGAGATAGTGCTACTCCGACCTCCAACTGTTCCCTGGACTTTGCCCTTATCAGGAGATCGTCCAAGTAAGGGATAATTAAGACGCCTTTTCTTCGAAGAAGAACCATCATTTCGGCCATTACCTTGGTAAAGACCCGGGGTGCCGTAGACAATCCAAACGGCAGCGTCTGAAACTGATAGTGACAGTTCTGTACCACGAACCTGAGGTACCCTTAGTGATAAGGGCAAATTTGGGACATGGAGGTAAGCATCCCTGATGTCTCGAGACACCAGATAGTCCCCTTCTTCCCGGTTCGTTATCACTGCTCTGAGTGACTCCATCTTGATTTGAACCTTTGTAAGTGTTCAAATTTTTTTAGATTTAGAATAGGTCTCACCTAGCCTTCTGGCTTCAGTACCACAATATAGTGTGGAATAATACCCCTTTTCTTGTTGTAGGAGGGGTAATTTAATTATCACCTGCTGGGAATACAGCTCGTGAATTTTTTCCCATACTGCCTCCTTGTCGGAGGGAGACCTTGGTAAAGCAGACTTCAGGAGCCTGCGCAGGGGAAACGTCTCGACATTCCAAACTGTACCCCTGGGATACTACTTGTAGGATCCAGGGGTCCTGTACGGTCTCAGCGTCATGCTGAGAGCTTGTCAGAAGCGGTGGAACGCTTCTGTTCCTGGGAATGGGCTGCCTGCTGCAGTCTTCTTCCCTTTCCTCTATCCCTGGGCAGATATGACTCTTATAGGGACGAAAGGACTGAAGCTGAAAAGACGGTGTCTTTTTCTGCAGAGATGTGACTTAGGGTAAAAACGGTGGATTTTCCAGCAGTTGCCGTGGCCACCAGGTCCGATGGACCGACCCCAAATAACTCCTCTTCCTTTATACGGCAATACACCTTTGTGCCGTTTGGAATCTGCATCACCTGACCACTGTCGTGTCCATAAACATCTTCTGGCAGATATGGACATCGCACTTACTCTTGATGCCAGAGTGCAAATATCCCTCTGTGCATCTCGCATATATAGAAATACATCCTTTAAATGCTCTATAGTCAATAAAATACTGTCCCTGTCAAGGGTATCAATATTTTTAGTCAGGGAATCCGACCAAGCCACCCCAGCTCTGCACATCCAGGCTGAGGCGATCGCTGGTCGCAGTATAACACCAGTATGTGTGTATATACTTTTTATGATATTTTTCCAGCCTCCTGTCAGCTGGCTCCTTGAGGACGGCCCTATCTATAGACGGTACCGCCACTTGTTCTGATAAGCGTGTGAGCGCCTTATCCACCCTAAGGGGTGTTTCCCAACGCGCCCTAACTTCTGGCGGGAAAGGGTATACCGCCCATATTTTCTATCGGGGGGAACCCACGCATCATCACACACTTCATTTAATTTATCTGATTCAGGAAAAACTACGGTAGTTTTTTCCAATCCCACATAATACCCTCTTTTGTGGTACTTGTAGTATCAGAAATATGTAACACCTCCTTCATTGCCCTTAACGTGTGGCCCTAATAAGGAATACGTTTGTTTATTCACCGTCGACACTGGATTCAGTGTCCCTGTCTGTGTCGACCGACTAAAGTAAACGGGCGTTTTAAAACCCCTGACGGTGTTTTTGAGACGTCTGGACCGGTACTAATTGTTTGTCGGCCGTCTCATGTCGTCAACCGATCTTGGCGCGTGTTGACATTATCACGTAATTCCCTAAATAAGCCATCCATTCCGGTGTCGACTCCCTAGAGAGTGACATCACCATTACAGGCAATTGCTCCGCCTCCTCACCAACATCGTCCTCATACATGTCGACACACACGTACCGACACACAGCACACACACAGGGAATGCTCTGATAGAGGACAGGACCTACTAGCCCTTTGGAGAGACAGAGGGAGAGTTTGCCAGCACACACCAAAAACGCTATAATTATATAGGGACAACCTTATATAAGTGTTTTCCCTTATAGCATCTTTTTTATATATTTCTAACGCCAAATTAGTGCCCCCCCTCTCTGTTTTAACCCTGTTTCTGTAGTGCAGTGCAGGGGAGAGCCTGGGAGCCTTCCCTCCAGCCTTTCTGTGAGGGAAAATGGCGCTGTGTGCTGAGGAGATAGGCCCGCCCCTTTTTCGGCGGCCTCGTCTCCCGCTCTTAACGGATTCTGGCAGGGGTTAAATATCTCCATATAGCCCCCGGAGGCTATATGTGAGGTATTTTTAGCCAAAAGAGGTTTTCATTTGCCTCCCAGGCCGCCCCCCTCCCAGTGCCCTGCACCCTCAGTGACTGCCGTGTGAAGTGTGCTGAGAGGAAAATGGCGCACAGCTGCAGTGCTGTGCGCTACCTTAAGAAGACTGAGGAGTCTTCTGCCGCCGATTCTGGACCTCTTCTCGTTTCAGCATCTGCAAGGGGGCCGGCGGCGAGGCTCCGGTGACCATCCAGGCTGTACCTGTGATTGTCCCTCTGGAGCTAATGTCCAGTAGCCAATCCATCCTGCACGCAGGTGAGTTCACTTCTTCTCCCCTAAGTCCCTCGTTGCAGTGATCCTGTTGCCAGCAGGACTCACTGTAAAATAAAAAACCTAAGCTAAACTTTTCTAAGCAGCTCTTTAGGAGAGCCACCTAGATTGCACCCTTCTCGGCCGGGCACAAAAATCTAACTGAGGCTTGGAGGAGGGTTATAGGGGGAGGAGCCAGTGCACACCACCTGATCCTAAAGCTTTACTTTTTGTGCCCTGTCTCCTGCGGAGCCGCTATTCCCCATGGTCCTTTCAGGAACCCCAGCATCCACTAGGACGATAGAGAAATTAAGAATTTACTTACCGGTAATTCTGTTTCTCGTAGTCCGTAGTGGATGCTGGGAACTCCGTAAGGACCATGGGGAATAGCGGGCTCCGAAGGAGGCTGGGCACTCTAGAAAGATCTTAGACTACCTGGTGTGCACTGGCTCCTCCCACTATGACCCTCCTCCAAGCCTCAGTTAGGTACTGTGCCCGGACGAGCGTACACAATAAGGAAGGATTTTGAATCCCGGGTAAGACTCATACCAGCCACACCAATCACACCGAACAACTCGTGATATGAAACACAGTTAACAGTATGAAACGATGGAGCCTCTCAACAGATGGGTTAACAATAACTATGTACAAGTATTGCAGATAGACCGCACTTGGGATGGGCGCCCAGCATCCACTACGGACTACGAGAAACAGAATTACCGGTAAGTAAATTCTTAATTTCTCTAACGTCCTAGTGGATGCTGGGAACTCCGTAAGGACCATGGGGATTATACCAAAGCTCCCAAACGGGCGGGAGAGTGCGGATGACTCTGCAGCACCGAATGAGAGAACTCCAGGTCCTCCTCAGCCAGGGTATCAAATTTATAGAATTTTGCAAACGTGTTTGCCCCTGACCAAGTAGCTGCTCGGCAAAGTTGTAAAGCCGAGACCCCTCGGGCAGCCGCCCAAGATGAGCCCACCTTCCTTGTGGAATGGGCATTGACAGATTTAGGCTGTGGCAGGCCTGCCACAGTATGTGCAAGCTGAACGAGCAATAGTCTGCTTAGAAGCAGGAGCACCCAGCTTGTTGGGTGCATATAGGATAAACAGCGAGTCAGATTTTCTGACTCCAGCCGTCCTGGAAACATATTTTCAGGGCCCTGACAACGTCTAGCAACTTGGAGTCCTCCAAATCCTTAGTAGCCGCAGGCACCACAATAGGCTGGTTCAGGTGAAACGCTGACACCACCTTAGGGAGAAACTGGGGACGAGCCCTCAATTCTGCCCTATCCATATGAAAAATCAGATAAGGGCTTTTACATGATAAAGCCGCCAATTCTGACACTCGCCTGGCTGATGCCAGGGCCAATAACATGACCACTTTCCACGTGAGATATTTCAGATCCACGGTTTTTAGTGGCTCAAACCAATGTGATTTTAAGAAATTCAACATCACGTTGAGATCCCACGGTGCCACAGGAGGCACAAATGGGGGCTGAATATGCAGCACTCCTTTCACAAATGTCTGAACTTCAGGTACTGAAGCTAGTTCCTTTTGAAAGAAAATCGACAGAGCCGAGATCTGTACTTTAATGGAGCCTAGTTTTAGGCCCATATTCACTCCTGCTTGCAGGAAATGCAGAAATCGACCCAGTTGAAATTCCTCTGTTGGGGCCTTTTTGGCCTCGCACCATGCAACATATTTCCGCCATATGCGGTGATAATGTTTTGCCGTAACATCTTTCCTGGCTTTAATAAGCGTAGGAATGACTTCCTCCGGAATGCCCTTTTCCTTCAGGATCCGGCGTTCAACCGCCATGCCGTCAAACGCAGCCGCGGTAAGTCTTGGAACAGACAGGGGCCCTGCTGTAGCAGGTCCTGTCTGAGCGGCAGGGACCAAGGGTCCTCTGAGATCATCTCTTGAAGTTCCGGGTACCACGCTCTTCTTGGCCAATCCGGAACCACGAGAATTGTGTTTACTCCTCGCTTTCTTATTATTCTCAGTACCTTTGGTATGAGAGGTAGAGGAGGGAATACATACACTGACCGGTACACCCACGGTGTCACTAGGGCGTCCACCGCTATCGCCTGAGGGTCTCTTGACCTGGCGCAATACTTCTCTAGTTTTTTGTTTAGGCGGGACGCCATCATGTCCACCTGTGGACGACCCCATTGATTTACAATCATTTGGAAGACTTCTGGATGAAGTCCCCACTCTCCCGGGTGGAGGTCGTGCCTGCTGAGAAAGTCTGCTTCCCAGTTGTCCACTCCCGGGATGAACACTGCTGACAGTGCTAGTACATGATTCTCCGCCCATCGGAGAATTTTTGTGGCTTCTGCCATCGCCGTCCTGCTTCTTGTGCCGCCCTGTCGATTCACATGGGCGACTGCCGTGATGTTGTCTGACTGGATCAGCACCGGCTGGTGTAGGAGCAGGGATTTTGCTTGACTTAGGGCATTGTAAATGGCCCTTAGTTCCAGAATATTTATGTGAAGGGCAGTCTCCTGACTTGACCATAGTCCCTGGAAATTTCTTCCCTTTGTGACTGCCCCCCAGCCTCGTAGGCTGGCATCCGTGGTCACCAGGACCCAGTCCTGTATGCCGAATCTGCGGCCCTCCAGAAGATGAGCACTGTTCAGCCACCACAGAAGAGACACCCTGGTTCGTGGAGACAGGGTTATTAAACGATGCATCTGAAGATGCGATCCGGACCACTTGTCCAACAGGTTCCACTGAAAGATTCTGGCATGGAATCTGCCGAATGGAATTGCTTCGTAAGAAGCTACCATCTTTCCCAGGACTCGCGTGCAGTGATGCACCGATACCTGTTTTGGTTTTAGGAGGTCCTGACTAGAGAAGACAACTCCCTGGCTTTCTCCTCCGGGAGAAACACTTTTTTCTGGGCCGTGTCCAGAATCATTCCCAGGAACATTAGACGTGTCGTGGGGACCAGCTGTGACTTTGGGATATTCAGAATCCAACCGTGCTGGCTCAGCACTTCCTGAGATAGTGCTACTCCCACTAACAACTGTTCCTTGGATCGTGCCTTTATTAGGAGATCGTCCAAGTATGGGATAATTAAAACTCCCTTTTTTCGAAGGAGTATCATCATTTCCGCCATAACCTTGGTAAATACCCTCGGTGCCGTGGAGAGTCCAAACGGCAGCGGCAATCCTGTACCACAAATCTGAGGTACTCCTGGTGAGAATTGTAAATGGGGACATGCAGGTAAGCATCCTTGATGTCCAGGGATACCATGTAATCCCCCTCGTCCAGGCTTGCAATAACCGCCAGGAGCGATTCCATTTTGAACTTGAACTTCCTTACATAAGTGTTCAAGGATTTCAAATTTAGAATGGGTCTCACCGAACTGTCTGGTGTCGGTACCACAAACATTGTGGAATAATAACCCCGTCCCTGTTGAAGGAGGGGAACCTTGATTATCACCTGCTGAAGGTACAGCTTATGAATAGCCGCCAGCACTACCTCCCTTTCCCTGGGAGCCGCTGGCAAGGCTGATTTGAGGTAACGGCGAGGGGGAGTCGCCTCGAACTCCAGCATGTATCCCTGAGATACCACTTGTAGAACCCAGAGATCCACCTGTGAGCGAACCCACTGGTCGCTGAAGTTCCGGAGACACGCCCCCACCGCACCTGGCTCCACCTGTGGAGCCCCAGCGTCATGCGGTGGACTTAGTGGAAGCAGGGGAGGATTTTTGTTCCTGGTAACTGGCTGTCTGGTGCAGCTTTTTCCCTCTACCCCTGCCTCTGGGCAGAAAGGATGCGCCTCTGACCCGCTTGCCTTTCTGAGGCCGAAAGGACTGTACTTGATAATACGGTGCTTTCTTAGGCTGTGAGGAAACCTGAGGTAAAAAAGTCGACTTCCCAGCTGTTGCTGTGGATACGAGGTCCGAGAGACCGTCCCCAAACAATTCCTCACCCTTATAAGGCAAAACCTCCATGTGCCTTTTAGAATCAGCATCACCTGTCCACTGCCGAGTCCATAATACTCTCCTGGCAGAAATGGACATTGCATTAATTCTAGATGCCAGCCGGCAAATGTCCCTCTGTGCATCCCTCATATACAAGACAACGTCCTTTATATGCTCTATGGTTAGCAAAATAGCATCCCTGTCGAGGGTATCAATGTTGTCTGACAGGGTATCAGACCATGCTGCTGCAGCACTACACATCCATGCTGAAGCAATAGCAGGTCTCAGTATAGTACCCGAGTGTGTATATACAGACTTCAGGATAGCCTCCTGCTTTCTATCTGCAGGCTCCTTTAGGGCGGCCGTATCCTGAGACGGCAGTGCCACCCTTTTAGATAATCGTGTGAGCGCCTTGTCCACCCTAGGGGATGTCTCCCAGCGTAACCTATCCGTTGGCGGGAAAGGGTACGCCATCCGTAACCTCTTAGAAATCACTAGTTTCTTATCAGGGGAACACCACGCTTCTTCACACGATTCATTTAATTCATCAGATGGGGGAAAAGTCACTGGCTGCTTTTTCTCCCCAAACATAATACCCTTTTTAGTGGGAACTGGGTTAATGTCAGAAATGTGCAACACATTTTTCATTGCCGTAATCATGCATCGGATGGCCCTTGTGGACTGTACATTTGTCTCATCCTCGTCTACACTGGAGTCAGACTCCGTGTCGACATCTGTCTGCCATCTGAGCTAGCGGGCGTTTTTGAGCCCCTGAGACGCCTGGGCAGGCGCGGGCTGAGATGCCGGCTGTCCCAAGGCTGTTACATCATCAAACCTTTTATGTAAAGAGTTGACACTGTCGGTTAATACCTTCCACATATCCATCCACTCCGGTGTCGGCCCCGTAGGGGGCGACATCACACTTATCGGCTCCTGCTCCGCCTCCACGTAGCCCTCCACATCAATCATGTCGACACAGCCGTACCGACACACCGCACACACACAGGGAATGCTCTGACTGAGGACAGGACCCCACAAAGTCCTTTGGGGAGAGAGAGAGTATGCCAGCACACACCACAGGGATTTTCACTATACAGAGTGATTTTTCCCAATAGCTGCTTATTAAGACCAATTTGCGCCTACATTTATGTGCCCCCCCCCTCTTTTTTACCCTTGTTGTACTGGATACTGCAGGGGAGAGCCTGGGGAGCGTCCTTCCAGCGGAGCTGTGAAGAGAAAATGGCGCTTGCTGTGCTGAGGAAGATAGCCCCGCCCCTTCAGCAGCGGGCTTCTCCCGCTTTTTATGTTAATGGCGGGGGGTTTTGCACATATACAGTGTTATACACTGTATTATGTGCTATTTGTGCCAAAAGGTAAACTAATTGCTGCCCAGGGCGCCCCCCCCCCAGCGCCCTGCACCCAACAGTGACCGGAGTGTGTGGTGTGCTATGGGAGCAATGGCGCACAGCTGCAGTGCTGTGCGCTACCTTAATGAAGACAGGAGTCTTCAGCCGCCGTTTTTCATCTTTATCTTCAGTCTTCTGGCTCTGCAAGGGGGATGGCGGCGCGGCTCCGGGAACGGACGATCGAGGTCGGCCCTGTGTTCGATCCCTCTGGAGCTAATGGTGTCCAGTAGCCTAAGAAGCACAAGCTAGCTGCAAGCAGGTAGGTTCGCTTCTCTCCCCTCAGTCCCACGTAGCAGTGAGTCTGTTGCCAGCAGATCTCACTGAAAATAAAAAACCTAAAATATACTTTCTTTTCTAGTAAGCTCAGGAGAGCCCACTAGGTGCATCCAGCTCTGGCCAGGCACAGATACTAACTGAGGTCTGGAGGAGGGGCATAGAGGGAGGAGCCAGTGCACACCAGATATAGTACCTAATCTTTCTTTTAAGAGTGCCCAGTCTCCTGCGGAGCCCGTCTATTCCCCATGGTCCTTACGGAGTTCCCAGCATACACTAGGACGTCAGAGAAATTCAGTAAGTATGTGGAGAAGATAAGTTGATATCTCCTGTATAATGTCATTAGACAATAATGGACTGTCTTGCTGCACTGTATTAAGTTGAAATCACAGTAGTGCTTTATATCTGCTGTTCGTACTGGTGGTACATCATTCTTAATATAAACAGATACTAAATATACAGGGATGAGTATAACAGAGAAAATATGTTAATATCTCCTGTATGATATTAGTACGCAGTGGTTAGCTATCTGCCTTGCTGTATTGGATTGTATAAATTTTGGTAACACACGGTAGCGCTTTATACCCGCTATCTGTGCTTATAAGCGATAGCAGTTCTTAAATAGCGTTAACTATACTTAGTTGTATGTGTGCAGGTGTATTATAGCCTGCATGAACACATGGAGATAATAACCCTGTATATGATCCAACACAATCAGTAAGTCCGTGTATGTATATGTACTACACTGTAAATTATATAAATCCCCTGCTCTCTCTCGTGTTGAGTCTAAATGACAGCGTGATCCACAACACTGAAATAGCGTTCAGCTTAAGTATAAGATGCAACCGTGCA
Organism: Pseudophryne corroboree; assembly: GCF_028390025.1. Taxonomy (NCBI): domain Eukaryota; kingdom Metazoa; phylum Chordata; class Amphibia; order Anura; family Myobatrachidae; genus Pseudophryne; species Pseudophryne corroboree. The sequence goes on along the minus strand of NC_086448.1, from coordinate 829,038,477 downwards.
AGCGTTCTCTCTATAACATTGGTACAATAGCTCCCAGTTATATGGTATAGGTCTCAAAGCATGTAGTGCAACATTTGTACATTTAAATATTAATAGTAATTCGGGAACACATAGCACAAGCCTATGCGCATTTCACTCCTATTGAGCTTCCTCAGGGCAGTATTGTCACATATGTCTCACTCACAAAGGCTCTTTTACAGGTGGTTAATGGGGAAAATGGTTTCCTGTTGTTCAGTGACAAAGGACATCCAAAGCTTGCTTACCCCCAAGATAACCGGGTGGTATTCATGTGAACGACAGTCACATGATCTCCTCCACCATCCCGATGGTCGGCATGCCAACCAACAGGGACTATTTCCACTCGTGGGTGTCCACGACACCCATAGAGTGGGAATAGAACCCGTGGCGACCGCAGGTCACCACCGAGCCCGCAAGGGGCTTGTTGCACTCGCCCCTCCCCGCCGGGATCCCGGCGACGGTATGCTGCCGGGATCCCGGTGTCGGTAAGTAGACCGCCGGTCAGCCATACTGCACCCAGATAACCTCCTGGTTCCTCACATACAATCTGGCCTAGAATTACCCACAAGGCTTCAGTGACACCATATAGCCTACAGACAGATCTGCCAAAACAATAGTAAGCATGGACAACAAATACCAAGTCCAGTGGCCGAGACCCAGCAAAAGCTGACCCCCGTCCACCCTGCTTAGGCATTACAGGAGTGACATATCCACATCCTAGCAGAAGGCTTCATGTATCGGCCACCAGTACACAGCAGGAAGTACCCGCCCTGCCGACACCACCCACAGCCTTATTTCCATCATCCCTTTTTGTTTGACGAGACACCAGCCGGCCATTGAGCTGTAGATCCAACTCACCACAAAGCAGTTACTCCCAGTAGGAATCCGAGTATGGAAACTGGTAATTAAGGGAGAGATATTAAACTTTTCTAAAGAGCGGACAAGTAGCCCATAGCAACCTACCCAGCTCTCCTATCATTCTGGAGACCACTTGATAAATGCTAAGCAGCAGCAGATTGGTTGCTATGGGAAACTCCACTCTTTTAAAGGACTGATACATCCAAGAACCCAGGAGCTGGCACAGGACATTCAGTGTATTTTGTAGCATTTCAGGAATGTAATTATTGTCCTCTATGTCAGTGGTCCCCAAACTCCATCCTCAAAGCACCCCAACAGTCCAGGTTTTAAGCCTATCCATGGTTGAGCACAGATAAAATCAAGTGGACTGGGATATTATTAAGTCACCTGTGCTCAAGCATGGACTGTTTGGGTGCACCGAGGACTTTATTTGGGAACCTTTGCTCTATATGATCTGGCCATCCATTAGCACAGTGGTTCCCAAAAGCAGTCCTTAAGGCAGAGGTTCCCAAACGCGGTCCTCAAGGCAGCCCAACAGTCCAGGATTTAGGCATAGCCATGGCTCAGCACAGATGGTTAAAATCAAATTGACTAAGTTGCTAATTCAGTCACCTGTGGCCAAGCATGGATACATTTAAAACCAGGACCGTTGGGGTGCCTTGAGGAAAGAGTTTGGGAACCTCTGCCTTAAGGAACACTAGCAGTCCAGGTTTTCAGGATATCCATGCGTGAGCACATGTGGCTTAATTACTACCTCAGTTAATTCGACTTAACCATCTGTGCTCAAGGATGGATATCCTTAAAACCTTGACTGTTTGGGTGCCTCAAGGGGCGAGTTTGAGAACCACTGCATGATTAGTGCATATAATAGATATTTACAGTATCATTAATACCCAAAATATACTTTGAAAGTCACTACCATCCAGTCCATTACAGACAGCGGAAAGCACATTTTGAGGACCGTGCCATAATGGAAGCGAATACAGGTGAAGACTTGCAGTGACACCGCTAGTCCCACCCCGTGTAAGAACACACAGTATCTGCAAGCCTGTCTGGCTGTCGGTCACTGTGTGCCTGTAACAGAGACACTCTCCTATCACACCACCTGATGCAGAGAATGAAAGCTTAATAGCCCCGTAGATATTATATACACATGTATATACTTTATATGTTCAAAAACTGGATTTACCTGATGCAAGAAAACGTACATTACACAAACAGGCAGCCGGATGTGAAATAGATGGAATTTTATTCTAATAGCTGTAATTACAGTGCTTGTTTGTCCAAATGAAAACAAGTTTACAAAACAGTTGATTACAATTGGTTTACTGAAAGCAAGATTCCACATCACTAGATGAACCAGCTCAGACGGGTCCTTACGGTTCCAAGTTCCAACAGCTCCGGCTTTTCAGTGTTGATCAGAAATAAGAATAAAATAAGAATAGTTTTCATTATCAAATGGCAAATCTGAGCCTTGCAGCACGAGGCATGCCGCCGGGGAATGATTTCAGAGAGGGGTCTGCGCTCTGCAATGGAATGATTGCGTGTGAATTGCTAGGCATCAGGCACAGACATTTAGGGCTGCTGTCGCCTAGTCCGGGAGAAGGGACGTACCCCGTGTTACTCAAGCAATGAGCCGCCACCACCAAGAGCGGAGAGGTTCCGGATGCAGGAAGAAAATGGATAGATTAATGTGCAACATGGATGCTTCTTGTGTCTTCGTCCAGTAACCCCAGAAACGCCCGGACTGGATAACCAGGTGGAACTTATAAACGCTCACCAATACTACTTTGGTAGTGGGGTGGCTGCTTAAAAGTTGGTACAGAGGAAAACAGGCGGTACAATTGGTGCATCTCCCCCTCTAACTGGCTTTAATGTACCAAAACTAATGCAAATAAACCAAATACTTTAAGTGAAGAATACACTGTAACTGCCAAATACACACAGCAGTGACAGACATTCTCTACACAACACCAATTTCCATGAGAACCTAACCAATCAAATCAGCCGGAAGGGGTGACATCACTCAGGTCTCCCCGATTTCACTGATTCATCGTTACCTGGAAACTGGACGGCTGCCTTCACTGTATATATGTGACAGTAATGAATTCTTTAAATAAGTACATAAAAAAACAAAACCGGGACATCAGCACAGCATCAATAGCACAGCAAGATCTGCAAGGACCAAACCCCCCATAACATAACCAGGCATAAAAAGAATCCCCCCCCCCCAAAAAAAAAAACAAATAGTTCCAGTGTGACGCAACAAAACGTATTGCCCGCTTTACGAACTCCCGTGGCTTTGTTTAGACATACATGAAATAGATTTCTAATAGTCGTCACTCGATCACAAACATTAGCACATAAGCTGCAAAATGCAGACAGATCCAGCAGCATAGCAATTAGCTGGAGCTGTTCTCTAACCATGCAGAGAAATGGAGCACTGAGATTAACCCCTTAAGTGTTACACGATCCTCTCCAGCGCCAATGAGGTCATACTGTTGTGCGTTTTAAAGACGGCCCACCCTGCTGACCCTCTAAGAGCAATGTGGAAGGGGGCTACCACGCTTGGGACACCCCAGGCAGCAACATGGCTGAACAACGCTGCTATCTGTGCGGCCACTAGAGGAAAGCCTGATGCGCAACGTCAGCTTGTGGCGGTAAACTGGCAAAGGATTCCACTGATTGTTTAAATAGAAAATGTAATGGTGAATACCGCAGCCTAAAACACGCATGAATCTAACCCTCCTTTCCAGTACTACATGTTGATCTGATTTTAAAATGAAAAAAAAAAAAGGGAATATTGCATAGGAGTACCAGAAGTTGCCTCATTGGAAACAAAAAAACAAAAACTATTTACATTAAATAAGATACCCAACTGTATTCAGGCTCTGCCACATTTACAGCATGGCGCAATACATACTGTGAGAAAAATATAATAATGTACTGGTTCCGGCACTCAATACCGCAAAGTAGAACAGTTTGCCACGTTAGAGAGAAGCGAAGAGGGAGGAGGAAGGCATGAAGAGGAGGAGGTGGGACAGGGACAAAAACAAAGCCCAAAAAAAAAAACCCAATGATTATGATTTGTGGTTTCATTTCTGGTTCCGGAGCTGATTGGACAACCAGTCCAGTCCTTCATAGAGCCCATCTCCACTAGTGGCGCAGGTGGCCTGAATGTACCAGTTTCTGTGGCGGAGGGAGTGCAGTCCTAACTTGTCTGTGATTTCTGCAGCATTCATTGCATTGGGCAGGTCCTGGAAGAAGTGACAAAGGAGTTAGTTGCAGGGTTCTGAATCTGCCGCAGACTACTTGCTAGGCCTGTGTCCCTGCTGTGAGGACAGTGACGACCGATCGCCTACCTGTTTGTTAGCAAAGACCAGCAAAACAGCATCTCGGAGCTCGTCTTCCGCCAACATTCTCATCAGCTCCTCCCGGGCTTCATTCACCCTCTCCCGATCGTTGCTGTCCACCACAAAGATCAGACCTGCGCAGGTAAACACATTCATGTTACCCTATACACACTTTATACCACTCAGAGGAGATGAAATTGTTTTGTGGGCGCCCAAACGTAATGGTCGTCCACTGGAGCTACTCAACTGCCCCCCCCCCGGCTGGGCATGCATGCCCCGTATGCGCGCCCATTAGTACCCAATTTAGCCACGCAAAGCAGCTAAACCCATCTAAAGTCCAGGTTAGGGCGCTCAAACCCAAACCACGTAGTTTTCGCACATTTCAACTCGCACCTCAGGAAGCTATGAGCTGAAATGTGTCCCCCTGGATGCATTGGGCGCACCAACGGAGCAGCAATCGAATTGCTCCGTTGGGCGCCATCCTGTGGCAGTTAGGGCGAAGAACAATTGAATTCCCCCCTTACTGTCTAAAAAGTGTTAAACTGCAATCATTCAGGATAGACTGGCCCCTTAGTGTTTACTATGACCACTTCAAACATTCTATGCATTACAATAGATACATGTAACCTGAATCCTGGGGCAGGAATGGCGGTCTGCATATACAAAGGAATAAGCAGTGTAGGTGCATTGGTGAGAGCGTTTGGGTGGGAGGTAGTCCCACTGAGAGCGCTACGGGCGGGAGTACGCAGAGGGTGTGTACAGGTTTGAAGGCTGGGGTAGAGTATTTGAGTGTTGTAGCAGCACAGAACATGCTTGCTGGTGGAAGACAGCTGATCAGAGATGTAGATCTAATGCATTATACACTGATCTGGGTGATCCGCCAGATAATTGTACTGTGTCCTCACGTGACATGTCTGAGAGATGCGACAATTGGCCGGCCGCATCTGGATGTTAATTCGCAGCCGTGCCTGTCCAGCAGACATCTCCCGTTCAGTCACAGGGGAGGAGCCCACATATTGAGGTCATACGCTGAAATATCACCATATGTCCAGTGTATCCGCTGGGTGTCAGATAAAAGGTCTGTCGGTCTGACAGTGTATGCCCAGCGTAAGGGTTTATTAGTGATCTTAAGTCGTATGAATCCCTTGCCATAAACTGGGTCCAATGAGTCCCATTTACTGTAGTATCTGCATCAACCATCAGTAGTTCTCGTCAAGATGGAGAATAATGAAGGGGATACAACGGACAACATACTTGAAAAGAAAGGTACGATGCCAAGTGGTCAGACAAGAGTACTGCACAACACCGAAATGAAAAACTCCCCTCCCAATGATTACGTCAGGGGTGGGGAACCTGCAGCTCTCCAGCTGCTGATGAACTACACATCCCAGCATGCTCTGCAACAGTTTTAGCATGGCCAAATAGCAAAACTGTAGCAGGGCATGCTGGCATGTGTAGTTCAAAAACAGCTGGAGGGCCGCAGGTTCCCCACCCCTGGAATACATGTTACCAACTATCAGCGCTGCCTGCAGGGAGAGCGGAGACAGTTACCATGAGAGAGAGCACAGCCTCCTGCAAAGCTACGGACCTGTCAGCGTCTCTCACCTTGTGTGTTCTGGAAGTAGTGACGCCAGAGGGGTCTGATCTTGTCCTGACCGCCCACGTCCCAGACCGTGAAACTGATGTTCTTATATTCTACCGTCTCAACATTAAAACCTGGGAGAAAGAAATAGACGGTGTATAAAACAGAGGATACTGAGTAGCGATGGACATAGAGCTACTGCCGCAGGCACTCACCTATTGTAGGGATTGTAGTGACTATTTCCCCCAGCTTCAGCTTGTATAAAATAGTGGTTTTGCCGGCTGCATCCAGCCCAACCATGAGTATACGCATCTCCTTCTTCCCAAAAAGGCCCTTGAAGAGGTTGGCAAACATATTCCCCATGTTGGTAATGTGACGGTATCAAGATATGTCAAGAAAAACCTGTAGAGAAAAAGCAGCAGCATTAAGGGGTGCAAAACCTACTCAGTATCACTGTATTTCCCATTCAGCTTATGCACACTAAAATCCCACATCTAATAAATGGTCTCCATAAGAGGAATAATCAGACATTTAATCTCTATAGCATACATTCCTTTTCTCACTTGTATGTCCTGCGCACTTGTCACTGAGCTATAATAAAATGCAGAGCAGTTCCCATGTGTCATGTCTGCGAGTCCTGGGATGTGCAGGTAGGTGGCACTGTGTGCTCCAGGAGACCACATCCGTGTGACGCAGCGTGGGAGGGTCTATGGTGTACTGAAAGGGAGATTCTGCAGCAGGTGGAACCGTGTGTGTGCAGTCTGGGATATTGCAGGACATGGAGTCATTTTTAAATGTAGATTCGTATATTCTAAAGTGAGTGTTTTAAGTTACTGAGAAGATAAACTCGGAACTGTCACCTGAAACAAGTCAACATGTGGTGTATCTGCATGGAGGGTAATGACTCGGGTGCAGGGGGAGGCAGTCAATTGACTGCCTGACGGGATTCAAAGCCGGAATACCGACACCAGCTGAAATACTGGTGGTCAGAGTCCCGATCGCCGGCTGGTTAGCCCCCTTTTGGGTGGTGGTCCACGCCACCGGGGCCCGAAGCATGGAGAGCGCAGCGAGCCCGCGAGGGTACATGCTGCGATCGCCGCCGGGATCTCGTACTGATCCTGGTGCAGGGTCCTAATGGAGATACCAGGGAATGGGATTTTGTTGCAGAATACAGTGTGGCGCCAGCCTATAGTTATAGGTGTAATGGCAGGTATCTGTTGGGACAGGAAGGCAGGATCTTACATGTTGCCCTGGCTTTGGTTATACATGCCGGTATGTTAAGAGAAATTAGCAACCAAATTCAACCGACTGCCTTATAAATAGTCAGTACTCCAATCTCGCTCATCAATAAAATTAATAAACCCATTTTTAAAACGCCATCAGGCCTTCAGCTGACATGCTCATTAGGGGGCTTCATACACAATGAGAACCAGGAGCATATATAGTGTGTTCATGAGGTTATATACCCTAGTCTAATCAGTGTATAACAGCACATCAGGGAGACTGACCGCAAAACAGACAAATCCAGATTGAGGGGGGAGCCGCGCTGTACGGAGTAGAGACTGACCCACTAAACTCATAAAATTCTCTCTCTATCCATCTCTCTCAACAGTATTCTTATCTTGCGCCCGGCAGCAGGAGCGACACTACAGGAGAGATCTCTGTTGACAAATCTCAAAAATACATAGAATAAACACACAATTCCCAATTGCGCTATATTGATCGAATGCGGTTTTCTCAAATTCTTCCAAACAAGATCCCAGCTGGTATGGATTACTAGTTGGAGAATTCTTATGGCAATTATTATCCGGGGTCCTAAGACGAGAAACCCTTCACCAAAAGATCACCCAGACAGACGGCCAAAAGGCCAATTAGTACCAATTTATGGTTTAATCACAGATTTAAAACATACAAAATATAAAATTGTACAACAATAAAATACATAAATCAGTGAGTAAAATAGATCCTGGTGATGGTAAAATAGATCCTCCCTCACCTTAACCAGGTGTGAGCTCAAAAAAGAGGGAGAATCCTCACAGACTGGATTGCAAACTCATGACTGACAGACCCTACGCGTTTGGTCTAATCGACTTCATCAGGGGTAATAATAATAAAAGCAGGACCAGATACACAAAACGAGTTTTATGGTAAGAACTTACCCTTGTTAAAACTCTTTCTGCGAGATACACTGGGCTCCACAAGTCTGGACAATGGGGTATAGAGTAGGATCTGGATCCGAGGCACCAACAGGCTCAAAGCTTTGACTGTTCCCAGAATGCATAGCGCCACCTCCTATATCACCCCGCCTCCCGGCACAGGAGCTCAGTTTAGTTAACCAGCCCAATGCAGTAGCAGGAAGAGAGACGACAACGGTTAGTAGCCACATACACCACACTCTCACGACAAGAGAAGTGTCAGCGGCTAATGCCATATCAACCCAAAAGGTAAAGCCCGAAACTGGTAATGGAGGTTGCCAATAGCAAACCTCAGGTATTGCTGATGTGACGCTGCTATAGGAATATGCAGGTAAGCATCCTGTATGTCCAGGGAGACCATGTAGTCCCCAGGTTCCAAGGCCAGAACTATAGAGCGAAGGGTTTCCATGCGGAACTTGGAAACCTTCACAAACTTGTTCAGTGCCTTGAGGTGGAGAATGGGCCAGGAGGACCCATTCGGTTTCGGGACTAGAAACAGCGGAGAATAGTACCCCCGGCCCCTCTGAGCAAGAGGCACCTGTACTACGACTCCTGTATCCAGGAGGGTCTGTACCACCGAATGCAGAGTGTTTGCCTTTGTCTGGTCCGACGAGATGTCTGTCTGGTAAAATCGATGAGGGGGTCCGTTTTTGAAGGCTATGGCGTAACCTCGAGTGACGACTTCCCGTACCCAGGCATCTGAAGTGGTCTTCAACCATTCCTGGGTATACCCTAGAAGCCGGCCCCCCACCCTGGGATCCCCCAGGGGGTGGCCCGCCCTGTCATGCGGCAGGCTTATCGGTCTTGGCTGCTGGCTGACGGACAGCCCAGGCTCTTTTGGGCTTCGGCTTACCAGGTTTGGAAGTGCGGGCCTGCTTATGGTACGCCTGACCTTTTGCTTTACCTGAAGGACGAAAGGGGCGAAAGGACGTGCCTTTGGCCTTCGACACAGAAGGAGCTGTATTAGGCAGACAGGCAGTTTTGGCAGTAGCCAAGTCAGCCACTATCTTATTTAAGTCCTCCCCAAACAGAATATCCCCCTTGAAAGGGAGTACCTCCAGGGTTCTTCTAGAGTCCAGATCCACAGACCAGGATTCTCAGCCACAATATCCTGCGAGCCAGGACTGACGTAGTAGAGGCCTTGGCTGCAAGGATACCGGCATCAGAAGCAGCCTCTATAATAAAGCGAGAAGCTGTGACAATTTATGACAAGCATTGTCTAGCATGGTCAGAGGAGATGTCAGCCTCTAACTCCAAGGCCCATGCTTCAATAGCCTCTGCCGCACATGTAGCTGCAATAGTGGGCCTTTGTGCAGCACCCGTGAGGGTGTAAATCGCTTTTAGACAACCCTTCACACGTTTATCCGAAGACTCTTTTAGAGACGTGACGGTAGTGACAGGTAGAGCTGAGGAAACCACCATCCTAGCCACATGTGAGTCTACTGGAGGAGGCGTTTCCCAATTCTTAGACAGCTCTGGCGCGAGGGGATAGCGAGCCAGCATCTTCTTTTGAGGCACAAACTTCGTACCCGGGCTTTGCCAGGGTTCCTGACGTATATCCACTAGGTGGTCAGAGTGAGGTAAAACTTGTTTAATCACCTTCTGACGCTTGAACCTATCTGGTTTCTTAGGAGGAACGGATGGCTCGGGATCATCCGTAATCTGCAGAATTAACTTAATAGCCTCCAAAAGATCAGGAACATCCACATGTGAACTACCCTCCCCATCAGCCGTATCCGAGTCAGAACCTGTGGGGTCAGTGTATGTGCTGTCTTCATCAGACGAGGTGTCAGTGACAGCAGTGGATTGTGAGGAGACGAGCGCTCGCTTAGAGGACCTCTTGGACTTAGGCGAGCGATGGTCAGACTTTTTAGTAGTCAGGGACTGGTTCAACTTCTTTAATTGAGCAGATAAATCGTCCGCCCATGGCGGGTTAGCTGCAGGGACCACATACGTTTGTACCGGCATTGGGGGTCCCATAGGGGGTGTTAGTTTATGAACTAGCGTATGCAGAAGCGTGGAAAAAGCGGCCCACAGAAGGTCAGTATGTGCCTCCGTTGCCACAGTCCCACTGGGGGGCAAGGAGCCCCCAGAACCAGAGCCCACAGCTGCTATATTCTCTTCATATGTGCCTGTGGCTTCAGCAACACCAGCAGTGTGTTCAGCCCCAGAACCGTTACCCTCAGAAGCAGACATGATATAACTTGCAGTATGAGGTAACACAGTACAATTATTAGCAGCACTATTTCCCTAAACCCAAACCCCTGCGCAGTGTAGTCAGCACCAGCAGAGATAAAGGAGAGATATGGTGACTAAATCACAGAGAAAAATACGTAATTCAGTATCTGTGAAAATCCTATATTACCGTATATACTCGAGTATAAGTCGACCCGAATATAAGCTGAGGCACCTAATTTTACCACAAAAACCTGGGAAAACTTATTGACTCGAGTATAAGCCTAGGGTGGGAAATGCAGCTCTACCCGTACACAGACCTCATAGTGCCAGGTGTGCCCCACAGTGCCAGGTGTGCCCGATATGCCCCACAGTGCTAGATACTTACCCTCCGTTGCTCCCGCGCTGTCTTCTGAAGGAGGGACACGGAGAGCACAGCGCGCGGCTCTCCTGTGTCCCTCCTGCGTCTTCGGCAGCAGCGGCGCGTGTTAAAGGAAGTGCCGGTTCGTGCACTTCCTTTACCACACAGACGCAGCTGCTGCCGAAGACGCAGGAGGGACACAGGAGAGCTGCGCGCTGTGCTCTCCGTGTCCCTCCTAAAGCGGACTAGAGTATAAGCCGAGATGGCTTTTTCAGCACAAAAAAAAAGTGCTAAAAAAGTCGGCTTATAATCGAGTATATACGGTAAATAACACCTGATGCACCAAGCCCCCTCAGGTTATGAAATATAGGGATAGCAAGTTGAGTGAAAGACACGAGATGGACACCACTCAGCTATCAAATGCACACACAAATAGTCACAGTTTGTACAATGCAGAGGTTATTACAGACAATACTGCACCGGACTAGCTTACACAGCTAAACCCTGACTAAATGCACTCTCTTACTAATACCCCTTTTCCACTAGAGTAGCACGGGACGCAGCCGTGTCGCCTGACGCTAGTGACGCGGCAGATCACATGATCTCCCAGCACCGCCCTCCCTATGCACTGTGAATGGGAGCCGTGTCGCCTCGACACGGCTCCTGTTCACACTAGACAGCTAGCCGGGTTGAACACGTGTTCAACCCGGCTAGCTACCAGGGTAGGATTCCCAGATCACTTGAGCCGGGAATTTGCCGGGGGACCCGTTTCCACAAGGGAAAAACACGGGTAAATGCGCGCCCCCGCACATTTACCCGTGTTTTAAGCAGCTAGTGGAAAAGGGGTTTAACATTGACTAAAAAGGCAGGTAGAATACTTAAGTGTCATGTAAAGGCACAGCGCTGACAACCAGGCGGCTTTACATAGGAGGATTTGCCCAAGCAGTCCCAGGAACAGTGAAGCTGAGAGATAATGGCGCCGCAGACACTGACAGGGAGTGAGGAAAAGACAGAGATGCAGCTCCAGGGTGGGAACACTTGCGGGAAATGGCGCCCTGGGGCTTCAGGTCTAAGCCTTATCCCCCTTGCTGGCAAAACCACCGGGTACTGTGGGCGATATTAAAATTGGTTTTAAGAGAAAACCTGACCTGCGCCCATGCCCTGGTGATCTAGTGGGATCGCCTGTGTCCACCGCCAGCGCTCACGGCCCGCCTCCCACTGACCGCGCCGGATCGCGAGCGGGACCCACTTACCACCTCCCGAAGTGCGGCCACGCGATCAGGGAGAGCCCCAGCCGTGTGTGTCTAACATGAAGAAAACCGGAGCCTCCTCTGTAGGTACCCGGCAACCAGGGCTCGGGAGTGTACAGCGCCGCTAGGGAGAGCTGGAGCTGCAGCAGTGAATGTCAGAAGACATTTACCACTGCTGCTGCCATTGAAGTCTTCACTTTTTACCTCATAAAAAGCTTTTCTCAGGGCTGCTTGGAGCAGCCCCTCTGTTCAGTGCCTGCTTACTGCAGCACCAACTGACAAACTGAGCTCCTGTGCTGGGAGGCGGGGTGATATAGGAGGCGGCGCTGTGCATTCTGGGAACAGTCAAAGCTTTGAGCCTGTTGGTGCCTCAGATCAAGATCCTAATCTACACCCCATTGTCCAGACTTGTGGAGCCCAGTGTATCCCGAAGCAGAAATTGCGATTATAAATGCAACTGGTCTATCACGACCTGGAGAAATTTTATAATCTCAAAAGGGAGGCATCTTAATAAGATTCAGTAAATTTGATGAGGACCATCGGCTACCATGATGGAAAATGTGTATTAAAAAAAAAAAAGTCCTTAAAAACACCTGAATAGATGAAGAAAACTCTTACATCCAGAAAGATTCAGATAGAACTTGCCAAAGTTCTCCTGAGTGTATAACCAGAATTAGAACAAATATTTTTTTGGTAATGAACCCTCCACAACAGTATCTCACAAATGGATCAAAACTGCTTGTGCAGCAAACAGACATGTGGAGAATTCTGAATTCTCCACGTCTATTTGCTGCACAAGCACTTTTGATCCATTTGTGAGATACTATTGTGGAGGGTTCATTACAAAAAAATGTTACTACCAACGGGTACGAGAACTTGCTGGGACTTGTAGTTCTTCTGCAAAAAACAATATTCTTACATTTTACTCAAGGCTATCAGCCCCCCATCCGCAGCCCTTGGATTGGGGGGGGGGAGGGGGGAGAGATAACCTCGGGCTTCACCCCTGGCCCTTGGGTGGCTGGGGGAGGGGGGGGCGACCCCTTGATTGAAGGGGTCCCCACTCCTCCAGGGTGACTAGTTGGATATTTAATGCCACGGCTGCAGGGCGCTGTATAAAAGTGACCCCCGGCTGTGGCATTATCTGTCCAGCTAGTGGAGCCCGGTGCTGGTACAAAAAATACGGGGGACCCCTACTCTTTGTCCCCCGTATTTTTTGCACCAGGACCAGGCGCAGAGCCCGGTGCTGGTTGTTAAAATACGGGGGATCTCCTGTAATTTTTTTCTCCTATTTTGGCAACCAGGACCGGCTCAAAGAGCCCGAGGCTGGTTATGCTTAGGAGGGGGGACCCCACGCAATTTTTTTTCGGGTTTTTTACAGGTTTTTTTTTAAAAACATTTTTAAAAATCTAATCAAAAACCGTCAAATCAGACGTTTTTCGACAGCGGGACTGTCGAATCCGTTTTTTATTGAATATGTCGAATTCCGGCACCCACCTGCCGGAATTAGACGGTCGAATTAAAAAATGGGCGAAAAATTGCCGCAATTCGCCCGGAATTGCATATACCCCATAGTGCCCACACACTGGGCGATATTACAAATGATACTGCTCAAAAGGGGGGGGGGAGCGATATCATTTCAAATATAGCGTTGTGTGTACCCAGCTTAAGATGTTTGGAACAATCTCCCTGCCAAGAACCTTCAAAAACTGTGTGCAAGTGTACCTAGAAGAATGGATGCCGTTTTGAAGGCAAAAGGCTGGTCACATCAAACAATGGGGTCAATTCTATTCAGCAACAGTTGAATAGCATCGGGCGTTAGCTCCCATCGCTATTCAATTCAGCTCATGTTAAGTCAGCAAAGGCCCGTTCTGGCCGACTTGACAGGTTGAATTGTCAGAACGGGCATTCTCAGACATAACTCCACGCCGCGATTCTGTTGCACGTCAGCACTTTTGTCGGATTTCCTCTCATCCCCCGGGGGTGAGAGGAGAAAATTACAGACAATTGGTGTCACTTGGCGCTGTATTGAATAGTGCCGGGAGCTAACTCCCGGCGCTATTCAACTGTCGCTGAATAGAATTGACCCCAATGATTGGATTTAGATTTCTCTTCTCTTCATTCACTTTGCATTTTGTTAAATTATAAAAAACTACCAAACGTCTATTTTTGAAAGCATTCGTGCTTTGCAGCATTTTCCCCCACACCTGCCTAAAAGTGCTGCACAGTATAAAAAAATAAAATGAATATACACTGCTCAAAAAAATAAAGGGAACACTAAAATAACACATCCTAGATCTGAATGAATGAAATATTCTTATTAAATACTTTGTTCTTTACATAGTTGAATGTGCTGACAACAAAATCACACAAAAATTATCAATGGAAATCAAATTAACCCATGGAGGTCTGGATTTGGAGTCACATTCAAACTTAAAGTGGAAACACACACTACAGGCTGATCCAACTTTGATGTAATGTCCTTAAAATAAGATTTTACTTACCGTTAAATCTATTTCTCGTAGTCCGTAGAGGATGCTGGGGATTCCGTAAGGACCATGGGGAATAGACGGGCTCCGCAGGAGATAGGGCACTTTAAGAAAGACTTTGGACTCCGGGTGTGCACTGGCTCCTCCCTCCATGCCCCTCCTCCAGACCTCAGTTAGGGAAACTGTGCCCAGAGGAGACGGACAGTACGAGGAAAGGATTTTAGTTAATCCAAGGGCAAGATTCATACCAGCCACACCAATCACACCGTATAACCTGTGATAAACTACCCAGTTAACAGCATGAACAACCACATAGTCTTGGTTCAAACCGATGAGACTATAACATAACCCTTATGTAAGCAATAACTATATACAAGTCTTGCAGAAGAAGTCCGCACTTGGGACGGGCGCCCAGCATCCTCTACGGACTACGAGAAATAGATTTACCGGTAAGTAAAATCTTATTTTCTCTAACGTCCTAGAGGATGCTGGGGACTCCGTAAGGACCATGGGGATTATACCACAGCTCCCAAACGGGCGGGAGAGTGCGGATGACTCTGCAGCACCGATTGAGCAAACAGGAGGTCCTCCTCAGCCAGTGTATCAAACTTATAGAACTTTGCAAAGGTGTTTGACCCCGACCAAGTAGCAGCTCGGCATAGTTGTAGTGCCGAGACCCCTCGGGCAGCCACCCAAGAAGAGCCCACCTTCCTAGTGGAATGGGCCTTAACCGATTTAGGCAATGGCAATCCTGCCGTAGAATGAGCCTGCTGAATCGTGTTACAGATCCAGCGAGCAATAGTCTGCTTTGAAGCAGGGGCGCCAACTTTATTGGCCGCATACAGAACAAACAGAGCTTCAGTCTTCCTGGTCCTAGCTGTTCTGGTCACAAATCTTCAAAGCCCTGACCACATCCAAGGACTCGGAGTCCCGCATAGCCACAGGCACGACAATAGGTTGGTTCATATGAAAAGAGGAGACCACTTTAGGCAGAAATTGAGGACGTGTCCTCAACTCTGCCCTATCCACGTGAAAAATCAGGTAGGGGCTTTTATGTGATAAAGCCGCCAATTCCGAAACCCGCCTTGCCGAAGCCAAGGCCAACAACATGACCACTTTCCAAGTGAGATATTTCAACTCCACTGTTTTGAGTGGTTCAAACCAGGGAGACTTGAGGAAACTTAATACCACGTTAAGATCCCAAGGCGCTACCGGAGGTATAAAAGGAGGCTGAATATGCAGCACCCCCTTCACAAATGTCTGTACTTCAGGAAGAGAAGCCAATTCTTTTTGAAAGAAAATGGATAAGCAGTGATCACGCTGACCCGAAAAAAAATAAAAATTTACTCACCGGTAATTCTATTTCTCGTAGTCCGTAGTGGATGCTGGGAACTCCGTAAGGACCATGGGGAATAGCGGGCTCCGAAGGAGGCTGGGCACTCTAGAAAGATTTATGACTACCTGGTGTGCACTGGCTCCTCCCACTATGACCCTCCTCCAAGCCTCAGTTAGGACACTGTGCCCGGACGAGCAGACATAATAAGGAAGGATTTAGAATCCCGGGTAAGACTCTTACCAGCCACACCAAACATACCGTACAACTCGTGATACTATATCCAGTTTGACAGTATGAAAACAACTGAGCCTCTCAACAGATGGCTCAACAATAACCCTTTAGTTAACAATAACTATTTACAAGTATTGCAGACAATCCGCACTTGGGATGGGCGCCCAGCATCCACTACGGACTACGAGAAATAGAATTACCGGTGAGTAAATTCTTATTTTCTCTGACGTCCTAGTGGATGCTGGGAACTCCGTAAGGACCATGGGGATTATACCAAAGCTCCCAAACGGGCGGGAGAGTGCGGATGACTCTGTAGCACCGAATGAGAGAACTCCAGGTCCTCCTCAGCCAGGGTATCAAATTTGTAGAATTTTGCAAACGTGTTTGCCCCTGACCAAGTAGCTGCTCGGCAAAGTTGTAAAGCCGAGACCCCTCGGGCAGCCGCCCAAGATGAGCCCACTTTCCTTGTGGAATGGGCATTTACAGATTTTGGCTGTGGCAGGCCTGCCACAGAATGTGCAAGCTGAATTGTACTACAAATCCAGCGAGCAATAGACTGCTTAGAAGCAGGAGCACCCAGCTTGTTGGGTGCATACAGGATAAACAGCGAGTCAGATTTTCTGACTCCAGCCGTCCTGGAAACATATATTTGCAGGGCCCTGACAACGCCTAGCAACTTGGAATCCTCCAAATCCTTAGTAGCCGCAGGCACCACAATAGGCTGGTTCAGGTGAAACGCTGACACCACCTTAGGGAGAAACTGGGGACGAGTCCTCAATTCTGCCCTATCCGTATGGAAAATCAGATAAGGGCTTTTACATGACAAAGCCGCCAATTCCGACACACGCCTGGCTGAAGCCAAGGCCAGTAACATGACCACTTTCCACGTGAGATATTTTAGAGCCACGGTTTTAAGTGGCTCAAACCAATGTGATTTTAAGAAACTCAACACCACGTGGAGATCCCAAGGTGCCACTGGAGGCACAAATGGGGGCTGAATATGCAGCACTCCTTTCACAAACGTCTGAACTTCAGGTAGCGAAGCCAGTTCTTTCTGGAAGAAAATCGACAGAGCCGAGATCTGTACCTTAATGGAGCCTAATTTTAGGCCCATAGTCACTCCTGCTTGTAGGAAATGCAGAAATCGACCTAGTTGAAATTCCTCTGTTGGGGCCTTTTTGGCCTCACACCAAGCAACATATTTCCGCCATATGCGGTGATAATGCTGTACAGTCACATCTTTCCTGGCTTTAATAAGCGTAGGAATGACTTCTTCC
Source organism: Pseudophryne corroboree (assembly GCF_028390025.1). Taxonomy (NCBI): domain Eukaryota; kingdom Metazoa; phylum Chordata; class Amphibia; order Anura; family Myobatrachidae; genus Pseudophryne; species Pseudophryne corroboree. The sequence goes on along the minus strand of NC_086448.1, from coordinate 829,021,355 downwards.
GGAATACCCTTTTCATTCAGGATCCGGCGTTCAACCGCCATGCCGTCAAACGCAGCCGCGGTAAGTCTTGGAACAGACAGGGCCCCTGCTGCAGCAGGTCCTGTCTGAGCGGTAGAGGCCACGGGTCCTCTGAGAGCATCTCTTGAAGTTCCGGGTACCACGCTCGTCTTGGCCAATCCGAAACCACGAGAATTGTGTTTACTCCTCGCTTTCTTATTATTCTCAATACCTTTGGTATGAGAGGCAGAGGAGGGAACACATAAACCGACTGGTACACCCACGGTGTCACTAGAGCGTCCACAGCTATCGCCTGAGGGTCCCTTGACCTGGCGCAGTATCTTTTTAACTTTTTGTTGAGACGGGACGCCATCATGTCCACCTGTGGTTTTTCCCAACGGTTTACCAGCATCTGGAAGACTTCTGGATGAAGTCCCCACTCTCCCGGGTGGAGGTCGTGTCTGCTGAGGAAGTCTGCTTCCCAGTTGTCCACTCCCGGAATGAACACTGCTGACAGTGCTAGTACATGATTCTCTGCCCATCAGAGAATTCTTGTGGCTTCTGCCATCGCCATCCTGCTTCTTGTGCCGCCCTGTCGATTTACATGGGCGACTGCCGTGATGTTGTCTGACTGGATCAGCACCGGCTGGTGTAGGAGCAGGGATCTTGCTTGACTTAGGGCATTGTAGATGGCCCTTAGTTCCAGAATATTTATGTGAAGGGAAGTCTCCTGACTCGACCATAGTCCTTGGAAGTTTCTTCCCTGTATGACTGCCCCCCAGCCTCGAAGGCTGGCATCCGTGGTCACCAGGACCCAGTCCTGTATGCCGAACCTGCGGCCCTCTAGAAGATGGGCACTCTGCAGCCACCACAGTAAAGACACCCTGGTTCTCGGAGACAGGGTTATTAAGCGATGCATCTGAAGATGCGATCCGGACCACTGGTCCAACAGGTCCCACTGAAAGATTCTGGCATGAAACCTGCCGAAGGGAATTGCTTCGTAAGAAGCCACCATCTTTCCCAGGACCCGTGTGCAGCGATGCACTGATACCTGTTTTGGTTTCAGGAGATCTCTGACTAGAGATGACAACTCCCTGGCTTTCTCCTCCGGGAGAAACACTTTCTTCTGGACTGTATCCAGAATCATACCCAGGAACAGTAGCCGTGTCGTCGGAACCAGCTGTGACTTTGGGATATTCAGAATCCAGCCGTGCTGGTGCAGCACCTCCTGAGATAGTGCTACTCCCACCAACAACTGTTCCTTGGACCTCGCTTTTATTAGGAGATCGTCCAAGTACGGGATAATTAAAACTCCCTTTCTTCGAAGGAGTATCATCATTTCCGCCATAACCTTGGTAAATACCCTCGGTGCCGTGGAGAGTCCAAACGGCAGCGTCTGGAATTGGTAATGGCAATCCTGTACCACAAATCTGAGGTACTCCTGGTGAGGATGGTAAATGGGGACATGCAAGTAAGCATCCTTGATGTCCAGGGATACCATGTAATCCCCCTCGTCCAGGTTTGCAATAACCGCCCTGAGCGATTCCATCTTGAACTTGAATTTTTTTATGTACATGTTCAAGGATTTCAAATTTAGAATGGGTCTCACCGAACCGTCCGGTTTCGGTACCACAAATAGTGTGGAATAATAAACCCGGCCTTGTTGAAGTAGGGGTACCTTGATTATCACCTGCTGGGAATACAGCTTGTGAATTGCCGCTAGCAGCGCCTCCCTGTCTGAGGGAGCAATCGGCAAGGCAGATTTTAGGAACCGGTGGGGTGGGGACGCCTCGAATTCCAGCTTGTACCCCTGAGATACTATTTGCAGGATCCAGGGATCCACCTGTGAGCGAGCCCACTGATCGCTGAAATTTTTGAGGAGACCCCCCACCGTACCTGGCTCCGCCTGTGGAGCCCCACCGTCATGCGGCGGACTTGGAAGAAGAAGCGGGGGAGGACTTTTGCTCCTGGGAACCTGCTGTTTGTTGCAGCCTTTTTCCCCTACCTCTGCCTCTGGACAGAAAGGACCCGCCTTTTCCACGCCTGTTTTTCTGGGTCCGAAAGGACTGAACCTGATAAAACGGCGCCTTCTTAGGCTGTGAGGGGACATGGGGTAAAAATGCTGACTTCCCAGACGTTGCTGTGGAAACTAGGTCCGAGAGACCATCCCCAAATAATTCCTCACCCTTATATGGCAACACTTCCATGTGCTTTTTTGAATCTGCATCTCCTGTCCACTGGCGAGTCCATAAGCCTCTCCTAGCAGAAATGGACAATGCACTTACTTTAGATGCCAGTCGGCAGATTTCCCTCTGTGCATCTCTCATATATAAGACTGAGTCTTTTATATGGTCTATGGTTAACAGGATCGTGTCTCTGTCTAATGTGTCAATATTTTCTGACAGTTTATCTGACCACGCAGCGGCAGCACTGCACATCCAAGCTGACGCAATAGCTGGCCTAAGTATAATGCCTGTGTGTGTGTATACAGACTTCAGGATCGCCTCCTGCTTTCTATCAGCAGGTTCCTTGAGGGCGGCCATATCCGGAGACGGTAGTGCCACCTTTTTAGACAAACGTGTGAGCGCTTTATCCACTCTAGGGGGTGTTTCCCAACGTGACCTATCCTCTGGCGGGAAAGGGAACGCCATTAGTAGCTTCTTAGGAATTACCAATTTTTTATCAGGGAAAGCCCACGCTTCTTCACACACTTCATTCAATTCATCTGATGGGGGAAAAACTACGGGTAGTTTTTTCTCTCCAAACATAATACCCTTTTTAGTGGTACCTGTAGTTATATCAGAAATGTGTAACACCTCTTTCATTGCCTCAATCATGCAGTGAATGGCCTTAGTGGGCATCAGGTTAGACTCATCGTCGTCGACACTGGTGTCAGTATCAGTGTCGACATCTGGGTCTGCTTGAGGTAGCGGGCGTTTTAGAGCCCCTGACGACCCATGCAACGCCTGGGCAGGCACGAGCTGAGAAGTCGGCTGTCCCACATTTGGCATGTCGTCAATTTTCTTATGTAAGGAGTCTATACGTGCACTCATTACTTTCCATAAGCCCATCCACTCAGGTGTCTGCCCCGCAGGGGGTGACATCCCTTCTAAAGGCATCTGCTCCGCCTCCACATCATTATCCTCATCAAACATGTCGACACAGCCGTACCGACACACCGCACACACAAGGAATGCTCCGAATGAGGACAGGACCCACAAAAGCCCTTTGGGGGGGACAGAGTGAGAGTATGCCAGCACACACCAGGGCGCTATATAATGCAGGGACTAACTGAGTTATGTCCCCTATAGCTGCTTTTTTATATAATATATACTGCGCCTAAATTTAGTGCCCCCCCTCTCTGTTTTTACCCTGTTCTGTAGTGTAGACTGCAGGGGAGAGCCAGGGAGCTTCCTTCCAGCGGATCTGTGAAGGAGAAATGGCGCCAGTGTGCTGTGAGATAGCTCCGCCCCTTTTCCGCGGACAATTCTCCCGCTTTTTTCCATATTCTGGCAGGGGTATTTTCCACATATATAGCCTCTGGGACTATATAATTGTGGAATTTTTGCCAGCCAAGGTGTTATTATTGCTTCTCAGGGCGCCCCCACCCCAGCGCCCTGCACCCTCAGTGACCGGAGTATGAAGTGTGTATGAGGAGCAATGGCGCACAGCTGCAGTGCTGTGCGCTACCTTGGTGAAGACTGATGTCTTCTGCCGCCGTTTTTCCGGACCTCTTCTTGCTTCTGGCTCTGTAAGGGGGGCGGCGGCGCGGCTCCGGGACCGAACACCAAGGACTGGGCCTGCGGTCGATCCCTCTGGAGCTAATGGTGTCCAGTAGCCTAAGAAGCCCAATCCGGCTGCAAGCAGGCGAGTTCGCTTCTTCTCCCCTTAGTCCCTCGCTGCAGTGAGCCTGTTGCCAGCAGGTCTCACTGAAAATAAAAAACCTAAACTATACTTTCTTTCTAAGGGCTCAGGAGAGCCCCTAGTGTGCATCCAACCTCGGCCGGGCACAAAATCTAACTGAGGCTTGGAGGAGGGTCATAGTGGGAGGAGCCAGTGCACACCAGGTAGTCAAATCTTTCTAGAGTGCCCAGCCTCCTTCGGAGCCCGCTATTCCCCATGGTCCTTACGGAGTTCCCAGCATCCACTAGGACGTCAGAGAAAAAGTGGGTCCCAGGGACCCCTCACTTTTAAAGATTGGGGTCCTACCTGTCCTTTTCTGGGTCCCATCGGAATGAAGGCTCTTATTAATCGTATTAATGATTCAAATATAAAAACACAGACTTGATTTGGACACTAAAAAGTGTTGCAAGGGGGAGGAGGGGGGGTGACAATGCTGCTGCGCTGTGTAGCATACAGGACACCCTGCACCAGAGCTGTAACTAGACACTTTGGTGCCCTCCAGCAGAAAGTGAATAGGTGCTCCCCCTCCCATTCTCCAAAGGACGGAAGCAAGGACTGCGCGCCGAAGGCGCGCTGCTAAAAATTAGGGGCGTGGCTTCATGGGGAAGGGGCGTGACCACATAATAGTGCCAGTTCACATTGCGCCAGGCAGAGCACGTCATACACATTGCGCCAGGCAGAGCACGTCATACACATTGCGCCAGGCAGAGCACGTCATACACATTGCGCCAGGCAGAGCACTGGTCTGGATGGGAAGGGGGCAGCGAGATGGTGGTGGGATGCAGGATCACTAAGAGGCCCTACACACTGGTCGAACTGACTGAAAGATACAAACGATCTCGTTCATTAATGAACAAGATAAAGTTCATATCTTTCAGTGTGGAGGCACAAGCGATGAACGATGCGCGGCCCCGCGCTCGTTCATCGCTGGTGCTCCTTCCCTTGTGCATGCAGGCCAATATGGACGATCTCGTCCATATTTGCTTGCACTGCTATGGAGCCGGGTATTGGAGGGAGTGAAGAAACTTCACTCCCCCGTCACTGCTCTCCACCGCCGGGTCGCCCTTCGGCTGTATCCGCCATCGGGCAGCTCGGCGCGGATCGTTAAATGTGTAGGGCCCTTAAGTAGTAGAAGGGAGTACACTGGAATGAATGAGGGGGCACTGTAATGGGACTGGCTGGTGGGGTTCTTGCTGAGGGGGCAGTGAGATGGGGGCAGGGGGCTAGTTGGGGGAGGGGAGACTGGGATGAGGTAGTCCATGAGATGGTGGGGGACACTGGGCTGTATGGGGGGGGGACACTATGAATGGGGAGGCACTGAGCAGGGTGGGAAGGTGGCAGTGAGATAGGGGTGTGACACTGGGTTGGGGGGGGGGGGATCAGTGTGTCTGGACTGATTGGGGGTTCTAGATGGGAGGGCAGTGAGATGGCACAGTGGACTGGATGGGGAGGGAAGGGGGAAACGCTCTGCTGGCAGGGTCAGTAATGCTGGGGGACACTGGGCTGGAGAAGGGGCAGACACTGTGAAGGGAGCATTGGCATGCTGCTGTTTCTGCCTGGCCCTGCACACTGACTCCAGCACCACACACTCCTTTCCCCACTGTCCCAGCGCCCTACCTGCATCCTCAATTTCTGCACTGCAGGGAGCTGTCCCCTGGTGGCGGGTCCGGCAAACTTCATCACTGCCGAGTAATGTCACCCGGCGGCGGCTCCGGCTCCGACACAGACTCCGGCTCTCTCGAACCTCCTCCTTCCCCGGAGAGCCGTGCTGCGGCTTCCCGTGGTTGACGGCATGATTGTGCAGTCCCTCGCTCCTCTCAGCGGGAGCGTGGTACTCTCTACGTCCTCCTGCCCAGCAGCAGCCGCCTGACGCGCACGTCTGACAAGTAACGTCAGAGCAAGCGCCAGAGTGCATCCCAGCGGAGCGCGTCCCCGGGGACCCTCCAATTATTAAAAAGTGAGTCCTCATCCTCCGTTTTGGGGTAAAATACGCGCTATAGCGAACACTGATAAGGCCGAAATTTGAACCTTTATGGACCCTAATTTTAGGCCCAAATTCACTCCCGTCTGAAGGAAGTGAAGCAGACGGCCCAAATGGAACTCCTCCGCAGGAGCAGCCCTGGCCTCACACCAAGAGACATTTTCGCCATATACGGTGATAATGTTTAGCCGTCACGTCCTTATCAGGGTAGGAATGACCTCCTCCGGAATACCTTTTTCCGCTAGGATCCGGCGTTCAACCGCCATGCCGTCAAACGCAGCCGCGGTAAATCTTGGAACAGACAGGGCCCCTGCTGCAGCAGGTCCTGTCTTAGAGGAAGAGGCCACGGATCTTCCGTGAGCAACTCTTGCAGAGCCGGATACCAAGTCCTTCGTGGCCAATCTGGAACAATGAGGATTGTTCTGACCCTTCTTAGTCTTATTATTCTCAACACCTTGGGTATGAGAGGTAGAGGAGGAAACACAGACCGATCCGAACACCCAAGGTGTCACCAGAGTGTCTATGGCTACCGCCTGAGGGTCTCTTGACCTGGCGCAATACCGCTTTAACTTTTTGTTGAGACGGGACGCCATCATGTCTATCTGAGGCAGTCCCCACCAACCCGCGATCTGTGCGAAGACTTCCTGATGAAGTCCCCACTCTCCCGGATGCAGGTCGTGTCTGCTGAGGAAGTCCCCTTCCCAGTTGTCCACTCCCGGGATGAACACCGCCGACAATGCGCTTACATGGCTTTCCGCCCAGCGAAGAATCCTGGTCGCTTCTGCCATGGCCACTCTGCTCCTTGTGCCGCCTTGGCGGTTTACATGAGCCACTGCTGTGACATTGTCTGACTGAATCAGAACCGGTTTTTCCCCGAAGTAATTCCTCTGCTTGGCGTAGGGCGTTGTATATGGCCCGCAACTCCAGGACGTTGATGTGGAGACAAGTCTCTAGATTTGACCAGAGACCCTGGATATTCTTTCCCAGTATGACTGCCCCCCAACCTCGGAGGCTTGCGTCCGTGGTCACCAAGATCCAGTCCTGAATGCCGAACCTGCGTCCCTCTAGGAGGTGAGCACTCTGCAGCCACCACAGGAGAGATACCCTGGCTCTGGGAGACAGGGTGATCTTCTGATGCATTTGTAAATGGGATCCGGACCATTTGTCCAGTAGATCCCATTGAAAAGTCCTCGCATGGAACCTGCCGAAGGGAATGGCCTCGTACGATGCCACCATCTTCCCCAGGACCCGCGTGCAGTGATGCACTGAAACCTTTTTTAGCTTCAAAAGGTTCCTGACCAGGGCTATGAGCTCCTGAGCTTTTTCTAGCGGAAGAAAAACCTTTTTCTGGTCTGTGTCTAGAATCAGGCCCAAAATGGTCAGCCGTGTTGTAGGGACTAGCTGAGACTTCGGTATATTGAGAATCCAGCCATGCCTCTGCAACGTCCTCACAGACAGTGACACGCTGTCCAGCAACATCTCCCGAGATCTCGCCTTTATGAGGAGATCGTCCAAGTATGGGATAATTGTGACACCCTGCTTGCGCAGGAGCACCATCATTTCCGCCATTACCTTGGTGAAAATTCTCGGGGCCGTGAAAAGCCCAAACGGCAACGTCTGAAATTGGTAATGACAGTCCTGTACTGCAAATCTCAGGAATGCCTGGTGAGGAGGGAAAATCGGAACATGAAGGTATGCATCCTTTATGTCCAGGGACACCATCCAATCCCCTCCCTCCAGGCTGGCGATGACTGCCCGGAGTGATTGCATTTTGAACTTGAACTTCCTCAAGTACAGGTTTAGGGATTTTAGATTCAAAATGGGTCTGAACGAACCGTCCGGTTTCGGGACCACAAACAGGGTTGAGTAATACCCCTCCCCTTGCTGGAGAAGAGGAACCTTGACTATCACCTGTTGAAGATACAATTTTTTAATTGCCGTCAACACTAACTCCCTCTCCAAGGGGGAAGCTGGCAGAGCCGATTTGAAAAACCGGCGAGGGGGCAAGTCTTCGAATTCCAGCCTGTATCCCTGAGAAACAACCTCTATAGCCCAGGGATACACCTGTGAGTGAACCCAGACCTGGCTGAAAAATCGAAGACGTGCCCCCACTTGAGCCGACTCCCCCCGGGAAACCCCAGCGTCATGCGGTGGATTTTGCAGAAGTAGGGGAGGACTTCTGCTCCTGGGAACTAGCTGTGTGCAGCTTTTTCTCCTTGCCTTTTCCGCTGGCAAGAAAGGTCGACCCCCGTACCTTCTTGCCTTTATTG